>NC_061089.1:21424234-21619234 GCF_015104395.2 Macrobrachium nipponense
TATCAAACAATCTTGGGGAATATTTGCATTTCGTTTCATTCCCATTAAGAGAGCCCTCTCGGAGGTCATTTGTTAATCGTCAGATTAACAACTCTTATTAAATACCGGAAACCAGATTATTTCTATCCTAGTTATGGTAAAAACAGACAGATATCTGACCATGTTTTGTTGTAAACTAGCGCAGGAATAGATGTATGTATTTATGTTCAAAAAATGATATATATATATATATTATATATATATATATATATATATATATATATATATAGAGAGAGAGAGAGAGAGAGAGAGAGAGAGAGAGAGAGAGAGAGAGAGAGCATGTATCTTTAAATGAGTAAAAATAAATATTTCATATGTATCAAATTCTGTGAACTCGACGTTGGTCAGTGGATTAGTTTCCTATTTTTCATTTGATTTTCTCTGTAAATGCGCTCAGCGAATATTGGCTGCGAATATACGAAAAAAATAAATCTATTTCGATTTATTCTGACAAAATTACAGATATGAAGAAATTTTGCACAAATATATATTTTTTTCTCTCCCAGTTGTGGGTTCCACCCGAAGGCGCGATGACGCAATCCTGAGACGAGCGATTTTGAAATCCAGAATTTCTGCATTTTTCCTCTTTTTAATTATCCAAGACAGACGTTTGGTCACGTAGCAATCAGCCACAGCGTCTTATATGTATACTTTTATGTCTGAGTATCTATTTTCTCCGAAAAACACTTTCAAATTGCGTGAGTCTAGTGCACGAGGAAGGGACTGAAATGTGGGTGCTACGAAAGCTTACGTCTCTCTGAATCTCTAAGCGCGCGGACATTATATGCTCACAATGCACGCTACTTAAATCGATCTTAAACACTGATACGAAAGGCGACGTCAAGCTATTATTAAGCGTCCCTTCTCTAAGTGGAAACAAACTTGAATCTCAATTAAAGTTAAGTTAAAGACACCTGAAAGAGATGCATTCCACATTTATTTTTTTAGTAGAAGTGAGAAGTGCTAAAGACTGATCAGAAGTTATTTCACAGAGCTAACTTGTCGCAAAGCAAAACTTGCCATGTACACGTTGACGAGGAATCGATATTGACCCAAAGCTCTGAATTTCCCCAGAGCAATGTCCAAAACGATATCTGAAGAATGAACAGAGCTGCAAACTAGCGACCAATGGATTGGACGAAAAGTTTTTCAAAGTCGTAGATAAAAAGAGGGAAAAGGCTGAGAGATGAATAGATCACTGGTGACCACTAACAGTGACAAGAAACATACCAAATCAACAAATATTGAATCTTTTATGAATATGAATCCTACTCTATGACCTGTCTGCAGCGTTAACCAGATTTGTTAGGTTTAGAAAAAAAGTTCCTTATCACTAACATCATCTAAAATCAGATAGAAATATTCTTGCCCGTAAAAACAAAATAGATTTTTTTTTCTAGGAATTAAGGTTGTGCCTAATCTATTAATAGACAGCTAGAATGAATGCACAGTTAGTTTAATTCAGTTCAATTTTTAATTTGTATTAAAGTACAAAATAATTACAGTCAGACTGTCATACACTAATCTCGGGATTTTTCTCTGGATTTTATCGAACACGAAGAATATCGCTGATGGGGTTCAGTGCCCCACTTTCTGCAAAATAACTGACATTATTAGATAAATAAAAAAAGTCTTTCACTTTCCTTAGCAACGCATAAATCATGCGATCCCCTGTAACTAACTATAAGAAAGATTCCTTTTCGGGAAATGAAAACTATCGTAAAAAGAGTCACTTCGTGGAAGAAAAATAGAAAGAACCGACCGAACCAAGAAAAACAGATAAAGGTGTATAATCAAGAGGGGATATATAGTATATATATATTATATATATATATATATATATATATAGTATATATATATATATATATATATATATATATATATATATATATATATATATATATATATATATATCAAGTTCGATATTCGTGAAGCAGAGGATAAAATAAATGAATCGACAGAGAGAGGGCTGCTCTAGGAGCAAGAGCCCGTGCTGGCATAAGGCCAGTTTAATCTCAAACTATGAGAGAGAGAGAGAGAGGAGAGAGAGATAGAGAAGAGAGAGAGAGAGAGTACGAAAACCCTTCTTAAGCGCCTTAACGGCTGAACCGTCCGCCAAACGGACTTGTCATGCCGTTAATGACCCAAAGCACTATTTTCTGCCTGGTCAGTGCTCCATCAACCGCACAGTTCTACATCACTCATTTTGATGAAGTGTCCACCTATGATGGATGACAGGGAATAACAGCATACTCTTTGCTACTTGAAAGCATTCGTCAGTTTTATACTTGTCAGATTATGATAATTTTGCCGTAGGAATTTTGCTTGTCGGCGACCCTCTCCCCCATTCTATCTCTCTCTCTCTCTCTCTCTCTCGGGTACGAGTTAGTATATACTAATCATAGTTGTTTATAGACATTCTCTCTCTCTCTCTCTCTCTCTCTCTCTCTCTCTCTCTCTCACGGATACGAGTCTGTATATACCAGTTTTTGGTAGAGATTCTATCTCTCTCTCTCTTTCTCGGATACGAATCTGTGTATACTAATCATTGCTTTCTGTGAAGATTTTCCTTGCTCTCTCTCTCTCTCTCTCTCTCTCTCTCTCTCTCTCGGATACGAGCCTGTGTATACTAAACAATGATTTTAGTTAATGTTTTCCGTAATTTCTCTCTCTCTCTCTCTTTATCTCCGGGGGAATTTCTAATAAGATTTTCCCAGATTTTGTTACAAGCAACCTATATTTATTTCTTGTATCTCATCGTTACCATAATGATGAGTTGGCAGAGCAGAGAACTTCACGGAGGATCTTAAATCATTCTTTTTTCGGGATTTTATTTTTTGAACAACTTTTTATGGGCTATTATATTGCGATAGTCTCCTCAATGTCATTATCGCTAGTATTTCATATTCTTCAAAAAAAAAAAAAAAAACTCGGGTTCAATAATAAAACCATCAATTCTGTCTTGTACAATACGAAATAACATGATAATTCATATCTTTTCCTCCACTCCTCAAGTAATTTTGCTCATCTATTTCTTTTTATTTATGGTATTTCCTCTTTTTTATGATTTCTAACCTCAACTATGGAGAATTGGTCATTTTCTTCAATTTCCCAACGTCTTCATCATCAACCCTCGTTATCAATTCATATTATTCTCTTCATAATCTCTCTTTTTTTTATTATGTCTAACCCCAGCTAAAGACCATATGTTATTATCTTCAGTTACCAATCGTCTCCGTCATCATCAAATAACGTTATCAATTCAAATTATTGTGCATTATCTCGGTTTCCGCTGCACTCCATCATTCCCAAAAATATCTCCCTCCAAGAGAAACCTCCTTAAAAAATCTCCATCTCTCCTCTGATATCATTTAATAAAGTGGTAGATTTATTTCTTCTCATTTTTTTTCGTTTGGAGATCACACAAAATGACTTTCCACACGAACTGTAGCATGAGGGAAAGTTTCTTTACGTTTTTCGGGCCTCTTCCCCCCCCCCCCCCCCCCCCCTCCCTTGCATGATCTCGCCGCTCTCCCGGAGACTTTTCTTTGGAAAAAGGGAAAAGGCGAAGGCACGAACGTTCCGATGACTATCAGAAAAGAGAAAGTCTGGAAATGGATGCAAATTCGAAAAGGAATTGTTGGCAGCAGGTTATGAGAAAACGAAGGTAAATGCTAAATAATTGCGCGAGGCTGGTTAAAGCAAGGAGGGAGAGAGAGAGAGGAGAGAGCGAGAGAGAGAGAGAGAGAGGTCATCTTCATTTTGAATGGTGATTTGGTCTCAACTTGATTCTATATTTATTCTCAATATTCTATTCCCCCTTTCGTATATCCAAGAGCGCTAACCTGCTCTCAGGAAATCGTTTTGGGGACAAAGTTGCTAACCCAATGACCTTACCTGCCCTGATTTTAACCTGGCATAGTCAGCTAAACATCAGGTTCCTAATTCATTGCGTATGTCAACAGGGGGTACGAAGAATTTTCCAGAAAACTAGTCCAATTACACTTCCATTCTAGCTAGATTGGAAATTTGAGTGGTGAGATGATTGTCGCTGCCTTTTGCCGCTTGCCAGAGATTATATATAATATATATATATATATATATATATATATAATATATATATATATATATATATATATATATATATATATATATATATGTATATATATATATATAAATTTTTTCACGTGTTCCGTCAGGATGACCACACGAAATTAATTTAAGTAGTTCCAGACGGATCTTTCTGTTTCCGGTCAATTTGACGCTGGAATAGATTACCGATCAATGCGAATTAAGTTGAGATTGATAACACTAATTACAATTATGAACTGAAATACAAATTTGTATTATAATTTGTATTTCCTTCTCTGACAAAGAACCCTCTCTCAGAAAACGAGGCTACACTTCGTAAAGAGAAAATCCTGAGAGACAAAAAATCATTGTTGGAATTCTTCGACCGGTTTTTCGGCGATTAAAATTAAAAATATAATAATGGATTGGACTATGATAGACCAAATAATTTCTTGTCACTTAATTGCTAAATGACGGAGTTTTCTCACTTTTTCTCCGTGTTCGTACGTGAGAAACTTCACGTAATTTATAAAATATCCTGATATTTCAGCTACGCTCCTAACTGAAGTGTATATTTAACTGTAGACTCAGTCTACTTTACGGATTTATCACCATAACTGACTTTTAATGAGTAAGGTCATCTCTAAGGCTAAAGTGCCAAGAAATTTAATTTTTAATGTTTGTCTATTTTCACTAATGGGAATATGCACTATTTAACATTTCATACCTGTAACTTGACAATGCCCATTTTGAAAGTTGAAGTAAGAATCTGGTGGTGATTTCGTCGTGTATAGATAAATATACTGCTCATTTTCGTTTCCTTAAAAACTAAGTATCATCTAGAAAGTACGCATAAGGCCCAATACGCTGGTACTATTGTAGGTTCATATCAACTGTGCATCTGATGTCTAGGCCAGTCTCTTACGAGGCTCATGATTGGCTGTTGATAAGTCATTCACTGGGCTGGAAACTCTCAGTCTCTATCGAGAGTTCACATAGGCAGGATGTATGTTCCATCTCTCCTGTGGGATACGTCTTTGAAAAATATCCCTCAGGAAAGGTGGAACGTACATCCTACCTCCGTGAACTCTCGATAGAGATTGAGAGTTTCCAGTCCTGTGATTGGCTTATCAACAGACAATCATGAGCGTCGTAAGGGACTGGCCTACACATCAGGTGCACGGTTGATATAAATCTACTATAGTGCATTATGAGAACAGGTAAGCCTGCTTTGTCTAGGCAAGCTATAGATCAACCATAGCGCGTTTCCTCATAAAAGCGAAAGAAAATATCACCCATCAGTTGCAGAAAAATGGTCGACAATCAGCCTGGAAACGGAATCAGCCTCAAGCAAGCGAATCTACGTGGAAGCATCCTCATTCCGTCAGGTAGAACGAAACCGATCATATGCTTCATCGGTGAAAGTGACAGTAGTACACCTTTCCCACCATCATAGCTTCGTGTCCTCAGCCGTTGTCACGGTGGCTGATTGGTTGATGTGTGTAAACTGGCGTCGTTCATGGAGGAAAAATCGTCCCATAAAAATGACATGGTTGTGAGCGTCCCAGGGAGCTTTGGGTGTCGTACACACAGGTTGCTTAATATGTGTGGGTCTGTTGACTGCCCTATATCAAACCAATCAGTATTCTATATCACATTTTAACCCATCTCGTTACCACATACATACAAATACAAACACACACACACACACACACACATACACACACACACACACACACACACATATATATATATATATATATATATATATATATATATATATATATATATATATATACGTGTGTGTGTGTGTGTAAAGGTAGTTTGTAAAGAGGACTGTCATTGTCCTGAACCGAATGTTTGGGAAAATCTCGTGCAAGATGTTTCAAAATAAAGGTGATTTCTTATTAGCCTATATTGATGGATCTTGAGAAACTAATTGCACCTTCCAAGGTTTTGCTGGAGAAGGCATTTTATCGTTTGTAAAACAGGCCAAAATATAAATGTTGCATGATTTCCTGTAACAATTTTGCTGGGATTTCAATTATCCAACCAAAATGACATCATATGAAAGTCAGTTTATGTTGTCTTCCTCAAAAAACCGTCGTAATTAGTCACGGTCGTAAGCACAGCATGCTACTCACCACTACTGCCTGCGGAAATTGTCTTACTCCGCATTCATTCAGGTAGAATTTTTTAAAAACCCCAGAGTCTTAACTGTGCTGCCCTCTCGAGGGATAAAAAAAACAAGTGTTCCACTTTTACTGTCCAGTTCAAAAGCACGTTGAAAGTTATCATACAATTGTTCTTTTTGCAATTGTTAGAAGTAACAGTGAACAGAAATATTACGAAATTGTCGATTTCAAGCTAATCAACAAGAAACGGAAGTCAGATTCCTGGACGACAAATTTCATTTCTCGCACAAAAGAATGACTAATCTGTTTTTTATCTTTCTTTACAGAAAATAATCGTGTTAAAGCATTTTGATTACACTTGCATGTCAAAGGAATAAAGTGGAACTGTCACTTGGCAAAAGAAAGAACTTATAAGCAGTTAACTGTAACCAGCAAACAAAAAATAATAAATAAACAAAAATAAAAACAGAAAAGAATAAAGACAATAATATATTACATTTCAATGCGCTACAGCAGCAATGACAAACCTATCACTTACTTTCTTTACGTTGAAATGTAACTATATTCTTTTTATCCTTTCTCTTTGAAACGTTTCGTTCATTGTGTTGAAGGGATTTACTTAATCTCTGTTATCTTATGACCACATACTGAAGTTTTTCTCTCTCTCTCTCTCTCCTCTCTCTCCATCTCGCCATCTCTCTCTCTCGCTCTCTCTCTCTCTCTCTCTCTCTCTCTCTCTCTCTCTCTGTTTGTCTGTCTTTCCATTATATAATATATATTATATATATATTATATAATATATATAATATATAATATAAGTATATATATATATAGATATAGGTATATATAATATCTATATATTATATATATTATAATATATATATATATATACATATATATCAGGATCTGTACGTAGTCGATAATGGACTCTAACCCCCAGCATCTGGAAAAGGACTCAATATTTAAGATCTCTAGTAAGAACCGAATACAAATAAGTAAATCATTCTGAACTATATATTCAGTGGTACGAAAATAAGCTTGAAACATTAACTCATCCAATCTAACTGGATTCCGGACAAGCTACTATATAAGTCTACTATATAACATTATGTAAATAGTAGTGATCCTCAGGATCAAAAGAAACTCCAAGAATTGAACATAAGCTTTAGTATTCTCAGACAATAGAGGAATGTAGGGAGATATTTTCTGTATGCCTCCAGAATATAACAGTGAAGTCACCAATATTAAGACAAATTGAAGCGAACGTATCCAGTCAGTGAAAAGTTCTGGTCAGTCTGAACCACAACACTATACGTTGCGGAATAATTTGCGTCATGTAGCATCGTCATCCGTGTAATGAAGCGGTCAACGCCTTTTTTTTTCTTTTTTTTCTTTCTTTTTTTTTGTCCCCAGCGTAACCGAAGCATGGTCTGCCTGCGTCTTACAAAGTTAATGTTCCTGTGCGTTACCTAATTAGTTTTATTTTTTCTCCTTTACCAGTTTTTTTTTTTTTTTGTGTCCAGAATTTTTTCTTAGGTTTTTTTTGCGTTAATTAACGAAGCCTTAATGCAAAATCCAACACTCATGCGAAACAGCTTTCCAGACCTCAGCGTTTGGGCAGTGAGTATCCCTTTCCCCAACTTTCTTTTTGGGGCTGGCGATCTGTCGTAGTTTCCCATGGGCCACTACTTTCTTTTCCTTTTATTTTCACCATTAACCCTTATTTTTTGTATTAATCTAATTGCTACTTTCTCTCGCCTTTTGACTTCTAAGAACTGACCCCTTTAGTGTAAGAGAGAGAGAGAGAGAGAGAGAGAGAGAGAGAGAGAAATTCAGCACAAAACTTTTTTTTTTAATTCTAACGGAATGATAAGATATAACATAGTCACGCCCCCTAAAGACTATGGTAAACGAATGTGATATATCAAAATAAGTTTCTCCTTATTCCATTTAATCCAGAAAATTTAATGTTTTTGTCCCTCAGTGTGGCATCCTTTCATTCTTCCTATCTATGCGTTGGCAGTCATTCTTTTCGTCTGTGCTTATGTGCCACCTTGCAATGAATTGTCATTGCATGTCATTTGCCGTTTGCACTCTGTTATTCTTTTAAAATTAATTGCAAGAAAAACCTTAAGCCAACAGAATACTTCTTCATATTTACATTTAATGTACTGCATTTTTAATCTTCCACCTTTTGTCAATTTCCATCAGTAATTCATTCTGTTCAGATGCATAGAAACAACTGTATTTCTTCATATTTAGAGCCATCACTTTTGCCTATTTCTGAGTCCATGTTGTCGTATATTACATCAGCGATATCCGATTTCCTGTGTAAGTACATTTATTATCCTTATACTTTTCCATTGGGTTATTTATGCATGAAAGAGAACGTCTCTGAATTTACTCCCACAAGAATTGAATGGATGACTAATTATAGTTTTTCATTTTACTCTTCTACCCTACTATCATGAGCGGAATGTTTCAAAATGTTTCGTTATTTTTCGTAATACGGATTTTTCACTCACCATTCTTATTTATATAGTTAACCGTACGGTCAATAACCAAAATCGGACCAGAAAAGCACATTTTCTCGTATATATCAAACGAATAGATTATTGTTAGGATAACGAAAACTTCTGGAACATGTTGCAAAACATTTTTGAGTGACTACCTGATAATTTAGTACATTCTCTCTAATGTGCGCACGAACAACCATGACCAGCAGATTCTGTATTCATATTAACTCTTTTCTGTATTTCCTGAAGACTTGGGGTTTAGTGAAAAGGAAAACGCTTGCTGACAGTTCCACAATAAGACGTCGTATGCAGAAGAAGAAGAAGAAGAGGAAGAGGAGGAGGAGGAGGAGGAGGAGGAGGAGGAGGAGGAGGAGAAATTACTTCCCTCCCAAAACTGGGAGGACTCTTAATCACCTGGGCAGTGTTTTGTGGGAGGCGCTTTCTAGCCCGGATGTTGTGGGTTGAACATCATCCAATCTGCCAGTCTAGACGTCAATCACCTGTCATTCCCTCTTGCTATACATCTTCAGTAATTCCTTGCTGTTTTTGGAAGATATATCAATCATTCATTTTATTTTTAGAGGAGTCAACGGGAATTGACTTCCTTTGTATAAAATCTGGGTTTCCTTTTCAGCATTCAATTTTCACATAATTTTCTTATGTGTGTATGTGGGTGTGTGAGAGAGTACCTACAGGCACACACACACACACAAACAGACATAGACAAAGTATATATATATATATATATATATATATATATATATATATATATATGAATAACTTGATCACGAAGTATATAAAACGTGATGCTATGTATAAATAAAGGTTTTTGCCACGAAGGGAGAAATGAAAAAGCGAGATAGCCGAGTACTTTCGGTCCTGTTCAGACCCTTTACTAAGGCAAACTTAGTAAAGGGTCTGAACAGGACCGAAAGTACTCGGCTACCTCGCTTTTTCATTTTTTTCTTCGTGGCAAAAACCTTTATATATATATATATATATATATATATATATATATATATATATATATATATATCCGTGTTCTAATATGTTGTAGGAAGCCCACTAATATTCGGAAAAATTGAAAGTTTCAATTTTTTCCGAATTTTAGTGGGCTTCCTGCAATATATATATTTATATTTATATGTATATAGATATATATATATATATATATAATATATACATACATACATATATAAACATATATATATATATATATATACATAACATATATATATATATATATATATATATATATATATATATTATATATATGTATATGTATATTTTTTTTTTATGCGCACGCAATTTTCTCCCTATGAATCTCTCTCTCTCCTTATTAGTCTTCCTATCCGCCTGCCTGTCTCCCTGTCTTCCTGCTGAAGCTTACATCCTAATATTCGTTCACGGGCAAATGAGGAGAGACTTGTTTTGTTCATTTCTGTCGATCAAAAAGGCTTTCACTTCCTCCGTCGTCATCTATGCCGTAGTTGCGATCATATCCGCTACTTTCTGACATTTGACTGTGGTTATTATTTTTCTAATATCTTAGGTCATGATCGGTAGCACCGTTAATAGTGATCATTCCCTTTTGGATGATGAAATGTATTGTTTGTCCTTCAAGGGTAACGAAATGAATTATTTTTGCACGTTCAATTTAACCCTCATCTTTTCCACGATGGCCACCCGATCTCGAGAACTCTCTCAGTCTGCCTATGGTCCCTTGACACTTAGCTGCCCACCTTCTCCGAATTTACCTTGGTCCAGTTTTCACTTGAAGATGGATCTTTTAGACGACGCCTATGAAATTTCAGAAAGGTCACCCAATGGTTCTTGTAAACTAATTTCCAATAAAATTATCGTTATTTTTCAAATAAAAATGCAGAAATGGAGCCTTTCCGTTGTATAAATTTATTCGAAATTGAGGGGTTAGGATAGAAATGTATCTCTGACCTCATTCAATCTCATACCAATTTATATTCTATTTTATGTCCAAACAAAGATTGTGGGAGGATGATAGTGAATAAGGTAGGCTAGTTGGTACATGTTAGAACTCCATCAATATACCCTTTATATCGCCTGCATAAGAAATTCCACGTGGAAATATGCTAAGAATTCAATTGATCATGATCATCATTGTCTATGATGATCATGATCAATGGATGACTTTCATTAATACAGGTTTTATTGAAAATAATGATATTTCAGCCGCGTTTTTTTTGTATACAAGTTATTTCTTTCTTCTTATTACTGACTTTTCATCTGAACTCAGATTGGCTATTAAAACTCCAAACGTGATGTTTGTCAAACTAAATGTTTTTGACATAAGTCCCCCATTTGGTGTTTTAACAGCCAATTTGAGTACAGAAGAAAATCGGTAATAAGAATAGAGAAACTTCTACAGAAAATAAATGCAGCTGAAATAGCCATTATTTTCAATAAAACATGTATTATCATTGTCATTATTATTTATGTTATTCAAAATGAACAAACATTCACAAGAAAATATCACGAAAGACCACTGGCTTACATATATAATTTGCATAGAATACATGCTTATTCGCAATAAAACCGAAGACGGAGAAGAAAATTTAAAATATGTTATAGATAATTAATAAATAAAAAAATTATACAAAAACAGCAACGCAAATCAGGAAAACTAAGGCATCGGTGAACGGTGCTTTTGAGGCGTGAAATAGCTCCCTTCATACATGTGAGTATCGGCGTCAGTAACGATGCTGACCAATGTTTACCCAGTCTTCGATCTTTCTTGCCATCTTCATTTGTTCAGCGATATGTTTTCGGGTTGTCGAATATCTAAAAGGAATTCACTGTAACGTCAAACTAAACCTATATACAATTACTGGAAGATTTCTCGAAATTTACTCGTAAATACCGGCAGGGAAAAACTTTGATCTTCAGATACCGAAATGATCAGAAAAGAGAAGCAACTTTGATCTTCCAAGAAGACCGAAAGCAGGGAACAGAAGTGAAGAAGTAACCGGGGTTATCCAGCGTCGAGGGAAGAGAAGAGCAGTAGAAACATCAGCAATCTTCACGGAACACAAAAATTAGAAAAAATAAGAGACACGAAAAGAAAAGATTCGATCTCCATGAAATATCGCCCAGTTCAGCCCGAGCAATGATGCAACGAGACGAAAGCGAAAGTCTCCCATAGTCTTTAAAGGTACTTTGAGCCTAAACAATTGCCTTAATGACTCTGTTATGAGCGAGTACTTTATTTCACACTATCATACTGTGCGTTGTGCGTGTGTGTGTCCATTAGGGGACTGAAAGGACTATTTCCTAAGATTAAACTTAAAGAGTACTTTTGTCGACACTTTCTCTTTCGCTTTGGAGGAAGGAAGATAAGTCTGGGAGGGAATGTGCTGATCTAGCTGATTCATTTAATTTTGTATTTATTCTATAATCCTTTTAAAAATTCGTATAGTACTGAGTGGAAAACTGATAGGCACAAGCTAGTAGTTCTAGGGAAAAATTCATCAAGGATCATAGCAGAGATTTGAATGTATTACTGTCGTGGGATCTAATTTTTCCATTTAACACTTTGACGACCAAAGGAACCCGTAGACCTTTTACAACTACAACTGCACATTCTTCCAAAATTTTAATAGCAAACATTATTGCAGCTACTAATTCCCTTCTTATAACCTTTACCAAGTAGGAATGAACCACGAAAATAACAAGAGAGAGAGGAAAAAAAACGAATGCAAAATGATAGACTGAAGATGAAGAAGGAAAATAAAATTCGTAGGAACTCAATCCAATTGTAGAAAGGTGCGTGGGAGGAGTAACATGGAAATGCGGGGCGGGGCGGGGGGGGGGGGGGAGGGGGAGGGGGAGGGGTCTCAGAACCGAAATGGAGAAGGAGTTCCCTCGCCAACATATAGCCTAACATGGCCCTCCTTCTCTCAGGCCCCTCCCTCCTGACAGAGCCCCCTGTCTCCTGATCGGAGCCGCCCCCTGACAAACGGTGGTTACTTATAAGCCTGTGCGGAGAAAGTTACATTAAAGTGTTCCGAGAGTTGGTGTTGTAAGTGTTTAAGTGCTGGAGTTCCTGAAGGTGGGTGACGTGAGACTTTTAAGCTCCGAGTTTATTGCTCTGTTTCGGAGGCTGCAAGATGTCAAAATCGGCAACTATTTTTTTTTTTCTTTTTTTAATTCCGGGGTCACTTCCGCGATCCAAATCTCCTCAGAAGAGAGGATTTCCTTTTAATAGACTTAAATAGGCCACAAAATTTTCGTCCAATTACAAGGAAAGGGATATATGGTAGATTTTTGCTTTCAGTTAGATTTCGAAGTTTTAGCTAAAGCTTAATTTAATGTTTTTCGTTTACCGTATTATTAGGAATAACTATTCTTAATATTCACATATAGTTTAAAGCGAAATTGAATTGTGAATATATGTGTGTGTGCATATTTATACATCGTGTGCGTGTATGTGTATACATATACAAATATGTATGTGTGTGCATATATACGTAAGCGGGGAAGGATGCACATGTGTGAATTCACGTATAATTCAGTTCAGGTTAATTATGCAATCGGTGTTTCCTTTGATGTGGAAGTATTCTTATATGCATTTTAATATATACGCATTCACGCATACAAAACATACACACACACACACACACACACACACACACATATAAGATCCTACCGCAACATTTTCCACGCGGTGTCTTGGTCAGTGTTCACAGATTCAGCTAGCATTCGAACACTGAGTCGGCGGTCTTTTCGAACATTCTGACTGGTTTTTTCCTACATTTTCTTCTGTTCTTGAAAAGCAACTTTTGTGCCACTCGAAGGCCGGGTATCTACGCGCGCAAGACAGGCAGTCGTCGTTCCCATAAGCTGTAGTACTAACAATCATTCTCTTGGTGTTTTGTGCAATTTTACTAAAAATTTCAATTGACACGTTGTTCAGCTTCTAAACTTGGCATTTTTTAGGCCCAGAACAGAAAACACAACCAAACAAAATGGCGACTCACAATCGACTGAAAGTCATTGAATGTTGCTACTTGCCATGCAGGTTCAGACATGTTCAGATTGACCCCGTATGCAGTTATGACCGGCTCTGACTTCTGACTGCTTTGCTTACTGTGTGTGTGTGTGTTTTCACACATATATATAATATATACTATACATAATATATACTATAAATATGTGAGAAAACACACACACATTATATATATTAGGTGCGTGTGCGAGTTGAGAGAGAGAGATATTAATCATATGCATTTATACAAGCATATTATTATATAAATAATGTTGCACGTCAATTCATACGATACTGAAATGTATACGCTTGTTAAAAATGACTACGTGAAATTCTAAAACCTGTAGAGGCAAAGAGAAGCTAAGAAAAAAAATCCCACCACCATCCTACAATGCAATTAATTTAAAATTGTTCGGTTGAAAGCCTTTGTATGGAAAGGGGATAAGGATTATATGAATTAGCTGTCACAACATCTCTCTCTCTCGCTCCTCTCTCTCGGTCTTCTCTCTCTCTCTCTCTCTCTCTCTCTATATATATATATATATATATCTATATATATAATATATATATTAGTTATATATATATTTATATTATATATATATATATATATGATAATAAAATATAACATTTAAACCTCTATTTGGTTAAATATTGCCACTCAGTCTCTCCGGTTGATGGCAGACTGAATTCTAGAGATCACACATGTAAGTGAAAGTTCAGTGAGGAGACAAATAACTCTTAGAGAAGGAGAAGAGAGACGAGAGAGAGAGAGAGAGAGAGAGAATTTCACGACCGAGTGAGAAATCTGGCGAGAAAGTCATTCTTGTTCGATGGTGCATCAATGTTGCTGTGGGTGCGGCGATTTACCGATGAAAAAAAAAAAAAAGTGCTGCGCGTATTTCAGATATCTGTATTGTTTTTTCTTCGAGTTCGTTATTTATGAAATGCTCCTTTTGGAAAAAAAAAAAAAAAAAAAAAGCTGCACATATGGCTCTCTAATCATAGAAAGTTCCTAGGAGTAGTTCCCAGTTGATTAACGCTTTCCTAATTCACTAGCGTTGGCATTTTTCCTTGGCGGTTATTTCTGTTTTGTTTTTTTTCTTTTATTTTTACCTTGAAAAACTTTCTTGATGCTTCCTAATTCACACTATTTACCGTTCAGCTCTATCCATTCATATCCAATTCTTTATTTGTCTTTTTTAAGCATCATTAATTAATTGTTCCGAAGTTTTCAACTCTTTTTGTCTTATTTCATTTTTATTCGCTGAATTTTATTACATGGGAGATGCTCAGCTTCGTATGTTCTGTTAATTTAGATTTCATCATGAACATTTTAATATTTCCTTTTTCTCATTCTCTGTGTAGCATCTAGTTTGCAGAACTCCTGTACCGTCTCATTCACAGCGTAATTTATCAAAAAGAAGAAGAAGAAGAAGAAGAAGAAGAGAGAGAGAGAGAGAGAGAGAGAGAGAGAGAGAGAGAGAGAGAGAGAATAAATTTGATGAGGCGTTCGGTAACATATTTCGTGCATCGTTGAGACCCAGTCTTGACATGCAAGCAATCCGGTTTTATTTTTTTTATCAATTACTTTTATCTCATGTTTTTTACTCCGGACATTTCCTTGTTTGCATTCCTTTGGGCGTTGGTTGGGAATATTCTTGGCGTTTACTGCTTGCTTGCATCTGCAAGTGTAGCTTAGTAATCACTGCTCGAGAGGGAAAGGAGAGAGAGAAATATTCGAGTAGATTTTCCCATACTCATTCATAATCATTCTTATGTGAGTACTGCCATTTATAGTGGTAACAAGCTACATATTTTCAAGCACGATTGGAATAGGAGTAATATCATTAAGAAAATCAAGTATTTTTAAAATTAGAATTGACCTCTCTTTCTCTCGCCGTGTACGTGCGTGTGTGAGTTCAAGGACGTGTACACAGTCTCTGATGTCTGAATGAGTGTACACAAGTTTGTGCGTGCGTGCTTTACTGCTCCACTTAGTCAACAGGCTGTTTTCGCCACTCATTGCTCACGCATCCGTGCGTGAAGACTGCCATTCGTGATCGACTGAACGCAACAGTGTTGACTAATAATTACTCACGAAAGACAACGGTTCACATCTTAACGGTTCCGTGATTCTGGTTTCGCTTTCGTCAAATGAAAAACAATTACTGGAAATAGCGATTTACGATTTACACTTCAAGGGTCTCAAACTTGATTGCATTTTGCTATATAGAAAATAATATCAGATTTCGTTTCTCGAATGTTAAAGAATAGACATATTTTCTATTTATAGTCATTTATTGGTGGAGAAACTTATCTGAATTTTTCAGATGATGAATAAAAGATTGATTTACAATTTACTAGTTAAGAAATTTATGTGATTATCCATACGAAAGATTTAGCGTGTCACCACTGACGTTTTCAATCAAGAAAATAATTAAACTTTTTATTTATAATTTCCTGATACTGAAGCACAAATGGATTTTTAGCAAGGCAATAGAATGTGATGTTCATACTTTATTTGCACACAGATTTTTAATACTTTAGTGAATAAATGAAAATATTAAAATTTATGATATATTAATACATTAGTACTGAAGTCATATGATAAATTGTTGTATATAGAGAGAAACAACGTTTTCATTTATTCTTTTTTTATTTTGGATTTGGAGGAGTATGAGATTTCAACTTTATTTTGTTGGGATTTGGTTGAATTTAATGGCTTTTATATCGTTAACATTCTATAAACGCACCAGACGCACACTATTTTTTTCTATATTTCCATATCTTTAATACATGAATATTCTTAGAAGTTTATTTCCAATTGCATACTTTCTGTGAGAAATTTTGACCTTTTCATACTTTGTTAAGTTTTCTTACTGTATTTTTTATCTTATGAAGCGAAGTTTAAAATTTTAAATAAAATACCGTAAGACTACCGCAAAAAGATGCCTTTTCTCAAAATAAGTGAAAGTGACGAGACGCCAGAATTGTTTTCTTAAGTAAATAACAGGCAGCAACAGATGCTTCCTGTACGTGTTTGTTATACATAACTGTAATTATGCAAGAGCAAGGGAAAGTTCTCGGCGAGCGCTGTCTTGTTTCCTTTCGTCTGTCATTTATTATTCCCAGTCACTACAGTTATGTTCCTAGGGCCTCATTTCACCGTTCCCATGACTTTCCGTTCTCGTAAGCTGTGTTTTCTCATCTGTAATGTCGTCTTCATCAATGGAGCTACGCCATCATTCAGTTGTAAAGTTTCTGATTTCGTGTGAATTCCACCTTCTCTAATGAACGGTTTCGTCTCGCGTGATTTTACGCTTGTTTTTCTTAATTTGGATTTAAGGGTTTTTAGTGGAAAATACATTTTAAAAAATGTAGGAGGAACTGAGACGTTAAGAGTTCTTTACATAACTGTCTTTTCTGTTTATATGGATCGAGTGAATATTATCAGAAGCCTCTCCCTTATCTTACAAACAAGCACGTAGTGTATATATATACAGGGTGACCATAAAGTCCCAGTATCATTACAAGTATTTATTGCTCAGAATGGTACTGGGACTTTATGGACACCCTGTGTGTATATATATATATATGATATATATATATTAATATTATAATATATATATATATATATATATAATATATATATATATATATATACTATAAGTTTGCTAGACAGGGAAAAGTGTCACATAAATCTTTATACGAGAATAATTATATTTCAACGGCATTTCCTTTCCTCTCGTCACGTTCCCTCTTGACCCTAAGAAGATGAACTCGATTTCCGTCGTTCCCTAAATTTTGCGAATTGACTAAACAAAGGAAGATGATAATAAAATCCCTCACTTGAAGGCGCTGTCACGAGGGCGATTTCTTTTCCCTGAATCACGTGCTGCCGACGATGACGACATCATAAAAAATTACTCATGCAGTCGCATGGAATGGAATATATACAGTTTAAGCCAAAAGCCAGGTACTGGGACCTATGAGGTCATTCACCGCTGGAGAGGAAATTGAGATTAGGTGGGTTTGAAAAGTGTAACAGGAGGAAAACCTCGCTGTTAGGAAAGGGTGGATTTCAAGGTGGAAAGAAGATATGAATTGGTTCTCAGTAAAGGGAATTAAAGGGGTTGCAGCTATATATATATATATATATATATATATATATATAAGATATATATAATATATATATATATATGTGTGTGTGTGTGTGTGTGTGTGTGTGTGTGTGTGTGTGTGTACATACGTACATACACACACACACACATATATAATATATATGTGTGTGTGTTAGGATTCATTTCAAAATTAACCTATTTTCGATAAAGAAAAATACAGGAATGCACGTCCAAGCAATTCAGCGTACAAGCTAAAAAAAAATTTACTTACCGATTATCTGATTCATTTGGATTTAATTTTACTGCTTTTCTTCTCACAGGCTCTTCGAGATGAGGACACTTTGCATAACTCCCGCATTATTCATCTCTTTAATTGCTGCTCAGGTGGTCTTCAGCGATCCAACGCCACAAGCCACGAGACCACGGTTTATTGATGGTCCTCTCTTGCAACCACAGAGACCAGGTGGGGGAGGGCCGCGCCCCCACCCTAGTTTCAGTCCAGGTGGGCTCAGGCGCCCCAGACCAAATCTGCGAAATCTCTCAGAAGAGAGAGAGCAGCACCAAGGGACTGGCCAGTTGCCTCTGAATCCAAGGCCTACCTTTGATTCCCCAGAGTTTAATGGCCCCGAACAGGAAGAGGAGCTGGAAGGAGGCTTTGTACCAATAGCACCAAGAGATCAACCTGACGAAGAGGTCGCAGGGGATCAACCTCTAAATAATCCCCCACCTCCATCAGAGGAGCAGAGCTCCCCAGAACCAACCATTCATTCAACTCTGGCCCCACAGAAACATCCGGTAGAGCCAAGCCAGAATCCTTTCAACCGCTCGCCTGAACGCCCGATACCACAGAGCCGCGAAGAGCCTACTTTTCCAAGAGAGCCACTCTTTGCTGACCCAAGTGATTCTCCGTTTACCCGTGGGCTTGAAGAACAACAAACGCAAGAGATAGAGTTCCTGTCTGCTCCTCCACCAGCAACTATTCGTAAACGCAACACAGTTAGGCCCCGTCGCCCCGTCCACCCAAATCAGATCCCAGAAGTAAGTGTGTTTTCTTCTTCTTTATTTGTTCTAAGATTGTTGTCGTGTGGCTGTTCCCATTTTTGCACTCCAGTAATGGGTCTGAAGCGCCTTTGTCCTTCAGGTCCTGAAAATACCTTGAACTAGGGTTATGTAAGCATGACATTCATTGCCTGGTCATACCTTACATTGGCTGAGATTTGCAAATGCTCCTTTGTGAAAGCGAATGTGAAAATCTTTGAAAGTTGGCATTAAGTTTATAAATAATTCTGATTCGTTACATTCTGGCGCACTTAGAGGGTCATCTTGGTACTAGGGAATTAACTGGCTATATTTGACACTTGCCTTTGCTATTCATTCATTTTCGACAAGGGAAATGTGTGGCTCATAAGGTTACTTCTAAAATTTATGAGGGTTTTCGAGGATCGTTGTCTGTGATTAATATTTCTTGGGTGTCATTATCTTTATGATATTCACAGTCTCTTGTGTATGTCTTTACGGTAATCCCCAACGGGCTTGTACTAAACATACCGCAAAGGTGGATACATACCGGGTTAAAACCCGTGGGGGTCACTATCTAAGAACGATCAGATTGTTATAGCATTAGTATTACTAAGAGAAGTAGTCGTAAAATGTAATTCAAACTTCCTTAGCCTCCTCTGGGTGCGTGAGTTTGACACGGACAACCTACCATGCTTATGCAACCGAGGGCCGGAAGGAATACTCTCCGTGAGAAAGATATTTCTTATTAAATACTCTATGACTCTTTGGTCTTGCAACAGCCACTGTCACATGGGCATATACACCAAATATGTAACAATGTTTAAACATCTATAAGTTTGCTTGATCCGTGCATGTAAGTTTGGAATTTTGCTTAGGCTCGTAAGTAATCGAAAGCTACACGTGACTTAGTTGTTAATTTTTCCTCGCGAGACTTAATTTAATGTTTCCCTTGTGCCATAAGAGGAGCTCTAAAACACACTTGGAACTGTTTGGCTGCTGTGGAAAGACGAGTACAATACGTCGGTAAATTTGTTGCTTGGGAAGAATCAAAAGGCAGATCAACCAAACAACGACAGGCATCGTTTGCAAATATTCGTTACCGTTTCGGATAGCATCGTGCATTCTGGGTCTGGTTTTCACTTTCATTGCCTCCGGCGCCTCATCTGGGGTAAGATTCTTCTTCTTCTTCTTCTTCTTCTTCATTTGAGATGTGCCTTAGTATTTGGCCTCATTGTTTGACATCCTCCAGGGGACCTTTTAATCACGACGTTCAGCAGTTGTTTTTGTACCTGCTTTTATCTCGAGGCAAATAGTTGACAGCAGATCACGGTAGCAGTCACGAGATATAAGCAGACACACATAAGCAACTGTCAAACGTCTTGATTGAAAGGGGACTTGAAATATTCCTTGCTAACAAAAAAAAAAAAAAAAAAAAAAAAAAAAAAAACTTCCTCCAAGGAGCTCCCACTGCGGTGCCCTCCGCTAATGGATTTTGCCGGTGGGCGGTGACGAATGCGGTTCACACTGGACAAGTCCAGAACCTCTTGCCTGGCTGTGAGCCTTTTCTCTCCTGTTTTCTTCATCCTAAAGCATACATACAGTTAATGCGTTCTCTAGCTTAGTTACGCTGTTCTACTGGATATAACCGTCTTTATTAATATTAATAAATCATGACCCTTTGTTTTAATTCTTACTCCCTGCAAAATATCCCGTCGTCTGCTTTCAGTTACTTTCCTTCTTTTCTAGTTTCAAGCATATCTCGTTTTCTGTTTTGCTTCCTCGTTCTTAAATTGCAATAATCCTACACTCTCTCTCTCTCTCTCTCTCTCTCTCTCTCTCTCTCTCTCCAGATGACATTTTTTCTCCTCATTTGTTGACCGATCAATGGCCTCTGGTCCTCCAGACTTTCTAGCCATCTGCCGTTCTTCGTCTGGGATTCTCTCTTCTTCAAAAAGTTTACGTCATTTGGCGAGCACACGTGTAATTCTCTCTCTCTCTCTCTCTCTCTCTCTCTCTCTCTCTCTCTCTCTCTCAATGAGGGATTTTTATTCAAGCTCAGACCATTGCGTTAGACGCACAAACTTACACTTTTAATAACACCCAGAATCTGTCTCGTGTGTGCGCATGACACACACACACATATGGGCCTAATAAAGCTGCACAGAAACACGCTAACACATATGTACTCAGGTCAGACAGGCTCACGTGCGCGCGAAAACGCAGTTGAGTCGCTCATGCACATACATATTGCTTTTATCGCCGATCCGTTCAAGCTGTTCTCACATAATTGCATGAAAGCTCATTGAATGCGGTCTACGCGGCATCTTTGTCATTTGCCAGATAAAAAATAAAAAAACTATTCGTTATTGCGTTAAATTGGTTTTTCTCCATTTTACAATTAGATTTATTCTATATTTAGTTTAAAATAATCAGTTTCCATTTTCTTCTTTTTTTTTAAAGATACGCGTTCCTAAAAACAAAAATCAGCGTTACTAAATCCCATACGAGCAGCTTTTGGGAGCAAGAGCCCGTGCTGGCGTAAGGCTTACTTAAGCGCAAAGCAGCATTGTTAACAAGCTGTTGAATCTAATCCGCCATCTATTCGCCAGTTACTGCGAAGATTCTGCTTTCGTTTTTCGCCACTTTCAAAGACCAAGACATTCAGTGAGGACAATAATGTAAATGTAATTTTCATTTGATAATATATTTAATTCTGTTAAACAGCGCCCCGGTTTCAAAAATTAATCTTATAATGGCCAGTGACTTTTTGGGAAATAGTCTCAACCTTAAGATAAATTTATAAAAAAAAATAGATAACAACTATGAATTTTAGCTTCCATCGTCTTTCCCTCTATTGCTGCATTTAAAAAAAACGCACGACGGCATTCAGTCAATATTTCCACTAGCCATTATCTTGTACTAAACTAACATTCTATCCCTATTACACAGTACCACGAAGTGTACAACCAAAACGGTGAACTAATCCAACCCGGCCAAGAAGGAGAAGAGGAGGAGGAAGAGGAGCCTGATCGCCTTGCAATCCTCCTCCTCGACTCCAAGTTCTCCTGCATTGACAAGAATAACGGTTACTACGCTGACGAAGACGTCAACTGCGAAGTCTTCCACTACTGCCAGGACACCGTCAAGCACTCTTGGCTGTGTCCAGAAGGCGCCTCTTTCCATCAGGTAGGTTTTCATTGTATGCGCAGCACTTTGCTGTGATGATTTTATGAGATTTTATATATATATATATATATATATAGATATATATATATATATATATATATATATATACACCTATAAATGTAGAGATATAAAATAGTTTATAAACTGTTTGTTCTTCATTTCGTTCAGGTCCACCTCATTTGCATGCCCCGTTCGGAGGATAACATTTGCGAGAGGTCATCGACCTTCCATTTCGTAAACGATTTTCTGTACAAGGAACTTGAAGGCCCCAACAAGACCTACGCGGATCGTTATTATCCAGAGGGTTTCGCTGACAGAGGAAGTACCGTTAAGCTGCAAGCCGTAGCGCCCTCTGGAAATGAATACCAGACGGTCCAGCAAGTTGCCAGATTTCCAGTGACCCAGAAAAATCGTCGGCCAGTCATCGTTCAGGACCAAGGTCCTCCAGTTTATCAGCCATTGGCTGAAGGACAGCACGTAGGACAGTCCTTCCAGCCATCGCAGATAAACGATAGAGTTCAGCACGGACTGCCAGAGTTTCAGTCTTCAGACCATTTCTCCGGATTAATTGGACAGCAGACTTCGGCTTCGTTCGAGCCCACGCCTGATTTTGGCGATGGTCAACGTCCATTTGCTGCTTTCCATTCACCCGAAGAAGTGTTGGTGCAGAGACCTCCACCTCGAGCACAATTCAGGCCAGGCAGGAGACCTGGAAACCCGAACAGGCATCCAGTTCAAATAGGATAAGGGGCTTAGGGGAGACTTCGTCGTACCTCCCAAATTACAAGTGGCTTGATGTTATATAGAATGCTTGAAGGGTATGGAAAGTTAATTTCCAAGAGGCTTTCCCTTTAGGGCATATTAGTGGAAATATTATCATGCCAAAATACTCACAGAATAGAGACGATTTGCGTCCCCACTCTTGTACAGTGCTCATTCACGAGTGCACGTCGGTCCTTTTGTTTGTAGTTCTCATAAGAGTAATGAATTAAGGTGGACTTAAAGACCTGGCGTGCATGGGATCACTTGCTAATGTTTTCCTTATTCCTTATTTATGAAATGTTGGACAGCACAAGATGTATTTTAGTCTAGCATTCTCTCCAAATTCCATACATGTATATCCTACTATTAAGTTATGTTCATGTTTGTTTATTCTTATTTATAAGGTCGCTGGTCGGCCCTTGTTGCTCTTATGTAAATTGTTGATCGAGAAAATATGAAGATATTGTGTTTTCCAAAAGACAAGGATCTACCAGACTTCCGTCGTTTCATTTTCCTTTGCCTCTGGCACAGAGAAAGTTTTCCTCATAACTTTTTTTGTTTGGTAGCATACAACCATCCTTTGTTCTTCGAATTATAACTTATCAAACACTGCATAAACAAGATTATGGCCATAAGATAAGTTTAACAACTGAATAACCTTTTTTTATATAAACAGCACTACAAACAATCTTTCGACAGCCCAAATCACCTGGCATCACCACAAAAGGTTTTGGGGGGGTTGGTGAGATTATCTTTCCGAAACGTCAAACATATCATTAAGGGAATGGGAATATTAAACTGAAATTTACCCGGCAATAAAGTAAGGACTGTGTAATTCTCTGATTTATGAAAAAAGGGGTGTGTGTATACACTTAATTGCTAAAATTACCTTAACCGGATCACCTGAAAAAAGGCGACCCCAACACATGTTGGGGTCGCTTTTCTTAAGGGGAGGAATTAACAGGAGTTACAGTAAGGCCGTGGCGGAACGACGCTTCGTGCCTTATCCGCATATTTAAAGATTCTTGGCAAGCTCGGTATGTTTTGGCAAGAGGTAATGTTGCGCTGTGCGCGCTAGCCACAGGGGTTACAGTAGGTTTGATTATTTTTTTACTGAAATTGCGACTACGCTTTTAATTAACTATTGATTGATTGTCTAAATTTGTGTTTTTAACAAATATTTAATAAAGTAGTTTTTAATTAATATATATCCATATTTTTTCTAATTTTTTCTATAATATTATGAGCTAAAGTGGGTCACCTAAAGATTGGAGACACCAACAAGCAGGGGTCGTTTATCCTCAGGTGGAAAATATTGGGGTCGCTTTTCTTTAGGAGGAAAATATTGCGGTCGATTTTCTTCAGGAGAGGTATTGGGGGTCGCTAATGTTCAGGTGATCCCCTTAGCCTGAATGAAACAATAGCGAATAGAATTAAAAGACTAAACATGTAACTGTGAAAGCATATTACTGGGGAAGTATAACTTTAAAAAATTTAAATCTTCTATCAAAAGATACATAAATTTGGAATGCTGTACTGATAAAACATTATTACAAATGCAAAATTAATTAGAAAATCCGAGTCTATTCAGAATTTTTCTGGCTTGAGAGTACAGAATTACAGGAACTTAAGAGTTTTAATTCTTAGTGTAGAAAAATCCTGCCACTTGATAAGCTTTTAATCTATAGTGTACTTACATAGGGAATTTTCGTTTAAGACTAGTAATCTTTAATAAGGTGTGAAAAAATCTAAAGTTTCATCTAGATTTTACTTGTTTTCATCTTTCATAAATAATGATATTCACAGGAGAAATAATTATAATCACAGGAGAAGTGATAATAAAGATATAAAAACAAAACTACGACTTCAGCCCTGATCACTGGTCAACCTGGGGGAAAAAAGCAGACTACTTGGGTTATCGTTGGTTTGCACTTGGAATAAGCCAGCCTTCATGCTTCAGAACAGGTCACGAAATTAAAGTGTTCACGTAGTCGGAATTCCAGGGGACAAGTGCCTCCATTTGATTGATGGCAAATTGCAGATCTTCCTTTTGTATGGACAATCACTTATAGAATAATAGTCGTCTGCTTGTTTGCGTTGTTTTAAATAACGCCGTTCCAGCAAGTATATCCTAAAAAGCATGGAAAAAATCAGACGAACTTTATTGTACTTATATTAAAATATATTATCTAAGATTCTTAAGCCAGCAAAATATATTATCAACTATCATGAACTGAAGCCGTCATAGCAAATCCAAAATTTTCCTGTGGCCTACAGACTAATTAAGGACTTATGAAGGATTTGACCAGAGCCTAAAACACACCCACACACATACACGCGCGCGCGCGCGTGCGGAAGTGCAATCAAATCAAATGGCCTAGGGTACCCAAAAGTACCAACATCTGAAGTGACCAAAGACATTACCTAAAAGCTCAGGAGGTCAGAGGTGCCGAGCAAAATTACAAAAAGTTCTATTTGTCAGGGGTGTTTAGTCAAGGCTCCGTCACCGTGACTTGTCGGCTTACAGAATATAAGGTGTGTCAACCTTATGACCTTATCATTACTGGTATGCATGAGTTTTATTGTATAATCGTCATTGCTGAGAAAAAGTCTGTATTGTATCATAGTGAAAACAAGAGGTCTGTTCACTGTATTATTTTACTACAGTTATGAACTTTTTGTTTGTGATAAGAGTTACGTTAATTATGTTATGAACAAAATGGAAGTTATAATTTGCGTTAAAGTTTTAAAATACCAGAACTAAAAGTTTTGAGTAAATAAATTATATTAAACCTTAATATCTAAGGCAATGCACTGCCTCAAGTTATTTTTTCATATGAAAAAATTAATAGTAAACGTTCTTTAAAGTTGGGAAGTAACGTTGCAAAAGTAAAACTAAATTACTGCCGAGTTTTACAAATTAAGATATTAACAACAAAACTAACCAAGTAATAATAACTTAAATATCATTTCTGGACTGTTATTACTGAAATTTAAATACATCACTAATAGTTAACATTTAACAGTCCTTACTATAATACGAATATTTAAATCGTTAAAGAAATTACCTCCCGAAAAGAAAACACAAAACCTCTCATGCACCCTGTCCATAGGTCATAAGACCTATGGAACAGGGATTGGGAGGGCCTCCACCCCTACAGGGGCACCGCCCCTGCAGGGGTGGAGGTAAAAAAAGTTACACACCTCACCTGGATTTGGGAAGAAGTCCACCTTTTGTGTAGCTAGTGACATATGTTATCCTGTCTTGAAAATTTCTACCTCGGCTTCCTATTTCCCAAGTGTTTTTGTGGAGAAGTTTCCTTGCTTCATAAAGTAGTCTAGTTTTCATGGAAATCTTCTGAACCATCAGAGGTCACCTGATCCTGGAAAAATATTGTATCTGTAGTAAAGAAATCTATGACGCACGGCCTAATTATTAGACTTTCAATATCCATGAGTGAAACCAAATACACAAAGAACAGTGTTGTATGGCAGTTTTCTGAGGACTGAGTAAGCTGTTCTACAACATAAAAAAAAAAACTATTAATGACCAGTACAGTATTCTTGTTGTGCACAGGTGGCAGGTATGATTTTACCATCCACATCTGCTATAATCGTCGGTAGTACTGCGAAACCTTATGAAAATCGGCAAGTCCTTGTGGAAATATGACACGAAATATTAAAGAAGGTATATCATCAATAATAATGTCTCATTGGAGAAAGCTTACTTCAAGAAACTAAAAAAAAAAATTAACTAAACAAGCCATTACATTAAAAAACTACACCCAAGAACTTTCAAGATAACGGCAAATAACCTTTTGCTAACAAGTCACTAATTTCTAGCAAATTAATCAAGATATTGAACATAACCGTAATGAGACTTAGCTTCTGCAAATCCTGGGAGAGTAGCCGCCACTGCAGAGATTACCCTCGAAGACTACACGTATCCTACTGAGCGCGGCGCTAATCATAATTAAATTCTTAAGTTTCAGCCACACAGAGTTATTCCTTCCTCCTATAAATAAGTTAACAACAATCGTCCTAAAACCGCCGTCCCGTCGTTAAAGAACCCAATAACACGAATATGCTTCGTCACTCCCGAAGAGCAAACTATTCTCCATGTCTCTGCTATATAGATCTGCTAGTGTTCTTAATATGAATTTCATATATATATATATATATATATATTATATATATATATATATAATATATATATATATATATTATGTATATATATATGATATATGTATATATATATATATATATATATAATATATAATATATATATATATATATATATATAGATATATATATATTATATATATATATATATATATATATATCAGCTTGTTTGTTAAACTACCGATGGTTTGAGGATTGTAACTTTTGCGGTTTTTAATAAAATGTAGTGCAGCTTGACTGCTATTGAAGTTGATTTACATATTTTTAAGGGATCTCGAAATTTTTTGCTTTTGTTACATACCATGCCTACTGGGTGAGAGTAATTGGGTTAGATGTTGAGATACTATTTTATATCTCAAATTGATTTTCAAAGCACATCCAAATCACTCTTAAAACTGCACTGGAACCAATTGCAAACGTTAGTGAAACGTTATGATTACATATGAATGAAACAGCAAAAGTTGTCTTCCAATAAAAGTTTTTTGTCAGTTCACAAAATGTCTGCAAAGGACAATTTACCATCTTTTTCCCATTCAACTTAATTCTAGTCAGAACTAATGGTAGTTTACTGAAAAATTATTGTAAGTGAAATTTCCCCATTTATTGCTCCATGACACAACGATACCAATGTACGTACATACCTAATCCATCTTTGAAAATATTCCGTTTCAAGGTTGCTGCTAGATGGTGGAGGACCAATTTTTAGACCAATATATTACTTTTGGGCTGAAAAGGACTTAATGTAGGACAGAGTGATGCAGGGATCAATTGTAAATTACTGTCTCCGTCTTCCCTTTTGATAGCATATTCCAACATACTATAATTTGGGGGAATTTCAGTTCAGTTAACGTTACTAAATACATATTTACTATACATCATCCTCCATTTTAAATTTGGAAACTGCATAAATTGTTCTGATTTTCGTTTAGCCCTTATAAAGTCAAAACTGGTGTGTGCTAGAGGAAAGTACTTTTCAAGTTGTAAAGTATGTACTATGAATGTCTAAAGAACATAAAGAAAAAAATAAAAGAACACCAGTTCCAATGGTAAGTGTAGAGCAAAAGGTTAAAAAAAAAAACTGACTTGCCCATTATTCTGTATTTAAAAAACTCAAATGTTTAGGGTAGATAATCAAAATGAATTAGTAACACTAACAATATAAATAGTTAACAACATGAATATTAAAGATAAACAATCATAACAAAACACAAAGTTATCATATATTGTACAGCAATATAAACAATCAGAACATTCTATAAAAGCAACAGATTTTGAGAATATAATTTTGACTTAACTCTAATACTTCTGGTACGTAACTTAATTGTATAGAAAACTAACTTAGGTACAAAAACTTTTACTTCACAGCAACCACAACAATTATAATTTCCCTTTCACAATGCTCCTGGGCCATGTTATGAGCT
Organism: Macrobrachium nipponense; assembly: GCF_015104395.2. NCBI lineage: Eukaryota > Metazoa > Arthropoda > Malacostraca > Decapoda > Palaemonidae > Macrobrachium > Macrobrachium nipponense. The sequence continues at coordinate 21,452,708 of NC_061089.1, forward strand.
TGTATGTGAAACCAGTTTTAAGTTATAAAACCTTCCTTTCAAATGTTTTACAAATGATAAAAACCTACACGTAGCTCTGAGCTATTTTTAATTTCTCTTGGAGCACAGTATCTATCTATTTACAGTATAATATTTACATTTTCTTGCTATAATTTTACCCATGGACATAATGCTACTGTTGTGGCATTTAAATTAAACACCTGTAGAGTAGTTCCTGTTTCTTGTGTGGCATTCACTCATTCTTGGTTCATATAATTTTTCTTTTTTAAAATGGTAGACCTTCAACTTATCATATGCTTCTGGGTTACTGTTTTTTTACAAGTTGAAAATCTGATAAGAAATAGGCTCTATAGTATAACCCACACTTGAACACTCAAAATAGTTATAGCCTAAACTGTATTTTATTCCTATAATTCCATTAAGAGACATCTTTCCAAATGCATCATGTCTAAACAGGTAGTCTGGCAAGGCAAGATGTAGCTAATGAGTAAAGAACTCTGATAAGCTGGGGCTAACAGCATTATGCTAAATGCAATTACTCCTCTTCCTTCCTAAATCAGACACATTAACAGTGTTTTCAAAATCCTTTTTCCTATTTTTAGAATTCTAAGTAAAAATTTCACAATTACCCTCATTTATTATTCAAAACAGAATTTTACTTAACACTGTTCACTATTTCTTTTATCAATACAATACTTCATTATGCTCTTGTTATACTGTATCTTCTATCATTTATCAACTTCTCATTTACATTAAACAAGAATATCACAACCGCATAGAGTTCTGGAGTTTTGTGCATGAGTAAGTAATAGAATGCAAAAATCCCTAGTAAAATTCCTGACAGGTGAAGCTTCATAAGGGAGTAAAGGAGTGCTTATTAAACTTCCATTTAATTTCAGCCATGGATAAATTATTCAAATTACAGAGACAACAACAATAATAACATAAGTTTGAGAGTAAAGGAACATTTTTTTAAGTATGATAAAAAAACTGAAATATTTTGACTTAGAACACACTAAAATATAAATACATAAAATTCACATATTTATACTTAAACTAATTTATGAAGAATCAAAGAAAGCTTCCTAGATTTTAACCTGACTGAAGATTCTAAATTCTCATTTCCTTGGAGGTTCTGAAACATTTTTCCTAATATATTATTAACCTGAGCTGGAGAAAATACGTCATAATGGATACCAAATTCCACCATCAAAAGCAGCCTCAACAATCTACATGTCTGCAAACTACCTGCTAGAGGTGCAGTTTCTTTTACAACAGCAGATGATTCCTCAGCAAGGGTCTTATTCTCTGCAAATTCACTAAGTTTGTGCAACACTTTCTCAAGCAAAAGAGTGAGATTATATGAGGTGCATTCCTGGCATGTTTTGACTAGTTCATTATGGTCTACTGGCCATACGACCTTGTCGTGTATGTAAATGTTGAGAAATTCCTCTTCTGACATCCCAATTGACTGACTCTCACTTAAATGATGGTCTGATGTTCCCATAGACATTTCCATGTCAGAGGCAAAAGGTGATGGAGGCATGTCTGTTGCTTCTTCATCACTATCCCAGCCTCCTCCAGCTCGTCCTGTCCTGTGGGCTAGAAAAAACATGACAATTTTACAAGCAAGGAATGCCATGTAAAAAAATGTGAAAATCACTTTCACAAAATTGACTAGAAATTTGGTGAAGAAAGGTACTACTAATTATTTTTAAGAAAATTTAGGGTAACATACAAAAATATAGGAAAAATGTCTATTGGAAATGCGAATCACAACATTCATGAATTTTAAAAAGAAAATAAATATTGTTAAGTGAAGAATATGAAAAAAATTATCAAACCATTTATCACTGAAACTGGAACATATGCTTCACTGTATCACAGAATACAACAACTGTTGTGATGAAGATCAACTGTTGTAAGAAGTACCTTTATATTTAGCAGAATGTGACTTGGCAAGAATAGGAAGGTGTGGCTGCAGAGCTGCCTGACTGGGCCCAGAAACAGATGATCCAAGAGATGGAAGAGAGAGAGGCTGATAGTCTCCCTTTTCACTTTGCAGAAAATCTACCTCTTTCTTGCTTTCTCCTGAAGGGGACATGACACGTTCTACTATGTCACGTACCTGGTTCAAAGAAATTATACATACTGTCTTTCAATTTAGTTTTAAGGAGAATTAAAATATATACTGTGACTTATTGTACTATCAATCCTATATCTAAACATCTAAACTCCTTGCCTTGATATGATACTGACATACTACTTCCTACAAATGGTACCATTAGTTCCATTACCATTACCAAGCAACATCATCTTGGTTGGCTAACAAGTGCTTAAGATGCTCTCGTTAGTTGTAGAAATAAGAGATCTCAATCATGTACCATGAGTTGCATTCCCTAGCTATTCAACATTGATGTAATCTTCAAGTCTGCTAAGCTCACTGCTGTAAAATGCAAGCATCTGCTTCCAAACCTTGCCTAAACCCAGCAAGAAAAAGACAAAGTTGATGAACAAAGGTAACTGTCATGGAGTTTTCACAGTGCTAGCATGATGTAAAATAAAATAAAAAAATACTTCCTGCACTTAAGCCCCTGTTTCAGACTAATGCCAAAGTAAAGCACAAAGATATTATAGTGGTTTGCATTTATGTACAAACATGAACTGAAACACTGTCAATCAATAAATTATTATAGTAAACAATAAATTAGTAGTACTGAACTTTTATTAAGAAAATCATTTATATTTTACCTGACTGACTAAGTTTTCATTCCGAGGTAAGGGAGAACTTCCAAATCCTTCATATTTCCCTTTAGGTGCTGATGAACCATAGCCTTGACCAACCAGTGACTGTTGAGCAGAACTGTTCAATCCTTCTTCACCATCTGCTTTCCCTGAAATACAGTATAAATAACTTGAAAATATACTCTGCTTTATAACAAACAGCAACCATACACAGCCTTCACTCATGGTTTGAATGTCCCAAGACTTTCATATTTTTGTGTTTTGTACATAGTATAACCCATCAGTTTCTGTAATCAAAGAATACTATACAATAGCACTTTCATGACTGCTTGAACTCTGAGGCATTGAGGTAACAATATCCAAGGTTTTGAGTGGTTTACACTACATTAAAAATGTCTCCCTCTTGGGTAGATAAGTGGACCTTTTCCAAGTTCACTCTAGCCTTGCCCGTGCTCGCTTTGAGAGTAGCCTGTTGAGCACTTGACCTTGAAAAACCCCTTTCTGTCATCTTTTGCAGCTTTTAAATGTATGCAAACCATGACATGAAAAGTTACTCACAGTAAAGGATGGTCCTTTATGTTGCTTACTTCATTGCCAAACCCCTAACACTCTGACATTGTGGTCTTCATGTTTGTTAACTAGATCTTATTTTGTCTAGTAAGAGCCTTCTGCCACTACTCATCGACAAACCAGCAAAAGAAATGTTTCCAAAAATACACTGTCCTCCAAGCTTCAAGAACACTGAGATCATTACTATCTTAAATGCTGGTACAGTACTTGGAGACGTTTTTCTACTTTTGCCAAATTGCTACTGTTAGTAAGAGATGAACAAGTTTCATCAGTGCTAGAAGATACACTAAAATGATGTTCCTCCTTTTAACAAACAATGACCCTTGCTCATACCTTATTCATTTTGCTTGAATGACTAGTATTTGATTTCAACTGTCTTTGGCATTTCACAAAGTACAAACTTCTAGCTCTATAAGCTGTATTCATCAGACCCTTGAAAAAGCTGAGCATCTCCTTGATCTCTAAATGGTTGATAGGTTTATGATAAAAGAAATTGAATTTTTCAAAACAGAACATAATTTTCCATATAAATCCATCAGTCATGAATGTGTTAACTTTCCATCCCATCATTCTCTCTGTATCACATAGAATCCATGTAAACAATGTGGAAGATAGTTACTAGATACTGATGAGTCAAAGGTATGAGATGTTCCTGGATATTCTATGCCTTCTATCTACAAGACACAAAAGTATGTTTCTGTGAACATCTCGCCCATAAATGATGACTCATTTAGAGTGGTGGTTTTTTCCCTTGTGCAAAACCCTGTTTATATAAAAACTTTCCAAGGACTTGTTTCTGCAAAAAAGGGAATTGTGAACGTCATACACTGTACTACAAAACTATTATTTAACATTACAGTTCTTTTAGTGTAAGGAAAGACCAAACTCGGAAAATAAGAATGCAAGTATTCCTCATTCATACTTAAAAAATACAAAAACTAACTTATAGACATCAGCAAGGTAGCTTTACCTACTTGATAAATTTGTGTAAGTCAGAAAAAACCAAAGATAATGTTTAGAGTGTAAAAATTAACTAGTTATGTGAATCATTTACATTAGAAAATATAATAATTTTACACTCTTGAAGATAAAACCTATTCGTAAAAATGTTTACATTGGAGTTGGATTACACACATTTGCAGATTTCTCTTGGGAACGTTTCCCCACATTTTTCGCAGAAAATTCGCACATTCACGGTATTTTTCTATGAGAAATATCCACAAATTCCTGGGTTTTTTTAATCAATTTCATCATAAAATGCACTTTTTGTGATAAAACTATTAAAAAAACCAAGTATGAACCATTTTAAGTGGGTTTTTCATGAGTTTTAACTAACAAAATAGGCTGTTTTTAGCATTTTTATAGGCATTCCAAACATTCGCGGGTTCTAACTATTCACGGGGGGGGGTCTGGTATGCATCCCCGCGAATACGAGGGACCACTGTATACGTAAATCATAAAAAATTAATTATGTTGGGACCAATGTATACGTAAATCATAAAAACTTAAATATGTTAAGAAAAATACAAACTGAGCCTGTATTTGTACCTAACCATGAAAATTTCCATGAGCAAAAGCAATTTTTTTTTTATAATAACCTGTAATTACAGTAAACTTTTAGGTTTTTTCTTCAGTTTTATTTACGGCATCTTCATCAATATGATAAAAAGCTTACCTGCTAACTTCAATTCATCCTCTCTCATTAACTTTGGGTCAAAAAGAAGAGTTAGCAGTTCCTGAAAGACAAAGGAATTATACAGGTAAATGTCCTAATAATTAAAATTTTACACCTTGTTACAATATTCCTTCAAAGTACGTACAATGAAATAATAAGTTAATCTGGATTAAACTGTTTTTAAAGAATGATTTAGCATTTACAATAGGGCAATATAAAAAGATACAAGTGAATTTTAACAACTGCACATGTTCAACACTAGACATCAAATGTTAATAAATCTATACTAAATTGCTATACTTCATTTTAATTTCATCTAAACATTAAAACCACTATGAAATAGTATAATATGCACATTAAAACTGAAGAACTAATGCTAAAAGTACCAAAGTAATTAAAGTTTTGGTGCTTTACTTTTCTATTATGCTACAGAAAAATACCATTAATATTGTCACCTGAATTGCTGAACTTAGGAACAGCTGTGGAGTATTTGCTAAAACTGGATCAGGTGGACCTCCAGCAGATGAGGCCTTCCTAAGTTCACCATCCTTCCCCCTCAAATAAATCCTCACACCAAAATGTCCACGAGAACAAACTTGATGAAGTATTCGGACAACCTGCAAAAGTTAATTTTTCCTTATCTAACAGCTTTGCTTATTTAGAGGAGGATGATGATTAAAATTACTTTAATTGTAAATTTTTTTCGGCAAAAATCCCCACAATTAAAATTTTTAAACAGTAAATATTAGTAATAACTTAGACTACGTATTTGGTAATTTGGCAATCTCCATGACAGAGAGAGAGAGAGAGAGAGAGAGAGAGATTCTTACATCATTCATGTAAAATTTTTTTGCTGGCATATACAGTGTATTGGTATACATATACAGTGGTCCCCCCGTATTCGCGGGGGATGCGTACCAGACCCCCCCGTGAATAGTTAGAACCCGCGAATGTTTGGAACCCCTATAAAAATGCTAAAAACAGCCTCTTTTGTTAGTTAAAACTCAAGAAAAACCACTAAAAATGTTCATACTTGGTATTTTTAATAGTTTTATCACAAAAAGTGCATTTTATGATGAAATTGATCAAAAAACCAGGAATTTGTGGATATTTCTCATAGAAAAATACCGCGAATGTGCGAATTTTCCGCGAATAATGCGGGGAAACATTCCCGAGAGAAATCCGCGAATGTGTGAGTCCGCGAATCTGGAGAACGCAAATACGGGGGCCCACTGTACAGCACATACCAATTTTGGGAACATACAGTGCTACTTTGGGAACTTACAGATACCCTTTACGTAATCCATGATCTTTGTAACCTTCCTTTCAATATTTATGTATTTTGAAGCTTCTTACTTGCAATTATTCAATTTATGGTATGTAGGGGAGGGAAAAAGTGAATCTTTCATGTTAGATGGTCTGCTCCTCACAAAATAAAATAAAATCAAATACAATACACAGCACAGCTGTAGGGTAGTAAAGTATCAATTTTAACATTGTTGGCAAATATGTAATTTATAGGTAGGCTAAAGGAGTAGCTGAGCAAGATGGTAATTGATGAAAGCACAATGTTCAGTTGAAATATGATGACTAATGCATAATGAAGGTGGCTGCTTATTAAACTGGTAATTTATATAACCCGTATGATCTTCCATTTGCATAAAGAAAAGACAACTTTTATGCATCTTATCTTAACATAACAGTTACTATGTACTGAAAAATAAGTGTTTCCTTAACATTTCTTGAGACAAAACTTATTTGATTAATCTTAAAGTATTCCATTTTTTTCTTGCATAATGCCTATATAATTGAAAGCTGAATGTTTAAAATTATAAAGTATTATGCTTTGTCACTTGAATCTAACATGGTGTATAAGAGACCAAAGTAGTTTGTGTTTACATTTACGGGTGGAACTGGTTAACTGTCACTAAAACCAGTTGCTAATCCAGATGATAAACTTGTACACTTGGGCTTCACCTAGTATGGTACAATGTGAATCCCCCTTTTTTTTGGAAAAAGCATGTTTTATATGCCAGAAAATATGATATGTACAGTTGTTACATACCTTTTGCTTCCCAGGCCACGAAGAAATCTGTAAACGTGCAAGCATAAAATCTACTAAGTGCTGGCGATGCCCAGATGACTGATGACTTAGTTCTTGAAAAAATATCTAAGGAAAAGTATTCTTATTTTATTTATAACTCCACAATATTGCAGTTTTTTCAGTTAACTTTAAAATCATACTTTACCTATTCAATACGGAATTCAACCATTTAAAAACACAAGCATGATCTGAACAACTAAGAACATAAGCAAAATCCTACCAAAGATACTGTCTCCCAATCTGCAGTCAGGATTATACTTGCAAATTTATGGGTTTGTATAAAAAGCATTAGCTTTGTTCTGAAAGTTTCATTTTCTAACCTTAGCCTCAGACACTTCTCAATGGTATACTTGAGACTCTGATCTTTGAATAAACTATAGGTATCAAAGAATAACACAAAAATGATATTGTTAGTATACAATAAAGTTTTGTACATACTTACCCGGCAGATATATACTTAGCTTATGTCTCTGACGTCCCGACAGAATTCAAAACTCGCGGCACACGCTACAAGTAGGTCAGGTGATCACCCTCTCCCGCCGCTGGGTGGTGGGAATAGGAACCATTCCCGTTTTCAGAAAAGATTTTCTCTTACACCTATCTCCTGAGGGGAGGATGGGTGGGCCATTCATCGTATATATCTGCCGGGTAAGTATGTACAAAACTTTATTGTATACTAACAATATCATTTTTGTACATGTAACTTCCCCGGCAGATATATACTTAGCTGATTGACACCCTTGGTGGCGGGTAAGAGATAGTTACTCAATATAAACAACAATAAAAACAGGGAAACAACATCTGTTGTAGGTCATATATATAAACTTATTAAAACCTTGGTTCCTACCTTATTGGGCAGAAGACTTCATGATTACTGTCTATGAGTCTGCTTGCCTCAAGAGTTTCAGTGGGGATGAGACCTGACACTGATAGCTCTTCTGGATCGTGTCAATGGGGGCGAGCCCGCTTACTTGACTCAGCCTTGTCTTGGATCATACCAATGGGGGCTGACCCACTTACATGGTAGAGCCTTCACCTTTGTCATATCAACAGGGACTAACCCTCTTACATGACAGAGCCTAGGTCCAAATCACTAACAAGGAGCACGAAAAACCAATCCCGCCCACCAGACCACACTACATTTGTTAACACTACGATTTGAAAGGAGCATTCCCAAGACACCTTCCAATCGACCATAAAAACACAACACCAAAAAACGTTTAAAATTACTAACTTAACTAACTATAAAGGATTAGGTTCAGCTCCTTGCCCCAGCAACGAATCCGCAGACACGAATGGTCCGAGAGAGAAGCACTTATCATAAGTGACTCGCACGTCTCTTAAGTAATTTGATGCAAAAACCGAATTGCACCTCCAATAGGTGGATTCGACAAGAGTCTGTATCGACATATTCCTATGATACGCTAAAGAGGTAGCTACAGCTCTGACCTCATGTGCTTTGACTCTTAGAAGCCTTAAATGTTCCTCTTCACAGGAAGCATGCGCTTCTTTGACAACGTCTTTAATAAAATAAGCTTGAGCATTCTTAGAAATCATCCTCTTAGGATTTCTTACGGAACACCAAAGGCTATCCACATTTCCACCAAGTAGCTTCTTCCTCTCTAGGTAGAACTTGAGGATCCTGACTGGGCACAATGTCCTCTCTAAGTCTCTCCCTACCAAAGAGGACAGTCCCTTAATCTCAAAAGTCCTTGGCCATGGTTTAGAAGGATTTTCGTTCTTTGCTAAGAACAGGGGATTAAAGGAGCATACTGCAGAATCTTCCTTAAAGCCCACAGTTCCTTCTAAAGCCTGAAGTTCACTAACTCTCTTAGCAGAGGCTAGTGCAAAGAGAAAGAGAGACTTTCTAGTCAAGTCTCTGAATGAGGAATTTTGAGGAGGTTCGAATTTCTCAGACATTAAATATCTAAGAACCACATCCAGGTTCCAACTAGGTGGTCTTATAGTCTTGGACTTTGAAGTTTCAAAGGACCTTAACAAGTCATGCAAATCCTTGTCCTCCGAGATATTAAGTCCTCTATGTCTAAAAACAGATGAGAGCATGCTTTTATATCCCCTTATTGTGGTAACAGCCAGATTGCATTTCTCCCTCAAATAAAGGAGAAAATCAGCTATTTCAGTTACAGAGGTACTGGAAGAAGATACTTTCTGGGACCTGGCCCATCTTCAGAACACCTCCCACTTCGACTGGTACACGCGAAGAGTTGAAGGTCTTCTGGCTCTAGCAATTGCCTTTGCAGCCTTGCGTGAAAACCCCCTCACTCTGACGAGTCCTTCGACAGTCTGAAGGCAGTCAGACTGAGCGGGGAGGTTTTTGTGGTATCTGTCGAAGTGGGGCTGTCTGAGAAGATCCTTCCGCAGTGGAAGGGCCCTCGGGAAATCTATCATCCATTCCAGTACCTCTGTGTACCAATCTTGGGCTGGCCAGAATGGGGCGATGAGGGTCAGTTTGGCTGCCTCCGCCGAGACGAACTTCCTTACCACTTCTCCTATTATCTTGAAAGGAGGAAAAGCGTACCCGTCGATCCCCTTCCAATCCAGAAGGAGACCGTCCACTGCAACTGCCTTTGGATCTGAAATCGGAGAGCAGTAGTTCTCCAACCTCGCATTCCAATTCGTTGTGAACATGGAATTTTTATTCTAAAATTAATATTAATAATACTTACCTGTATAATTTATCTAGCCCTAAATCCCCAAAAACCGCACCAAAATTTACCACATTGGCAACCCTGTTACCTCCTATTCTGTCCGCCAGTTGGCAACACTGTCGTTGACAGATACAAAAACCTTCCCTCAAATCAGTTGTGATAGGCAGATCGTGGGGTAGGATGGGTGGGACTAGATAAATTATACAGGTAAGTATTATTAATATTAATTTTAGAATAAAAATTCCATATTAATAAACATTACCTTAATATAATTTATCTAGCCCGATTAACCACATTGAAACGGAGGAGGGAATCTGAATACAATTTCCCCTTCGGACAGAATAGGAGAAAACAAACAAAGAAATATATATCATAGGCAGTCAAAACTCAACCCAAGGTCTAAGATACTAACAATTCAAAGTCTCCTACCATAATGCCACCAAACTGCGGTAGCACAGGACAAGGAGTAAGTGCATAGTCAGTCCGTCTGTACTAAAGTCAGGTGACCGACCAGGTGACCAGTCAGACGAATTGCGGACAGCAAGGCTGCACCCTGAAGACTATCAAGCACTATTCTTTCCCTAAAGGATGAGTGTCTGGACTGTCTGGGCGATTCAAAGCTAAGCAAACCTTGGGGGTGTATCAACGCAACCCGACGTCGCCAGCAACGAATCGGCTCATGAGCAACTCCTAACTTGAGCTTTCTGGTGCCAAGAGAAAGGAGCGCGTGGAGCAAAAGGCGATTCAGTCCCAAAGGACGAATGCCTGACAGTCCAACCTGGTCTCATGTTACACGATCATCGGGGGTGTATCAACGCAACCGACTTCGTCAACAAGAAACTCAGGGCTACTAAATGTCGCCTGATCTCACACGAGTGTCTGACTCCGAGAAAACAGGTGAGACAAAAAGTAGATGGTGAGCGAGTCACCAGATGACAGCAGACGATCCATTGACTAATTCCCTGTCCAGGACAGTGGAAGAAGCAGGAGTCGTCAGGACAAGCGAACCAGTGGCTAGTCCTAGGTCAGCATCGACTCTGGGAGAAGCATAGTCGCCAGTGCCGACAACCCAGTGGCTGGAACCATTTCACACTGACAATGGAAGCAGCATGAGTTGCCAAGCAGTCAGTCCTTGTCATCAACAACACCTAAATACCAAACTGCCTAATTCCCATTATAACTACGTCAAAAACTGCCATGGGTTATAATACAAAAACAAAAAATATATACAACAAAACAAAAATTAATGAATAATATACAGGTAGCAACAAAACGTAAAACAGGAAGACTACCTAATTCTCCTGTCTGACGACCTGTCCTGCCATCACCAACGGGCCCAAAGAACGAAGGTCGCCCTAGAACAGAGAAATATCCCTCAAGTAAAAAGAGGCAAAAACAGAATTAGAACGCCAAGTCGCCGCCTCAAGCACCTTGGCGACTGAGACCTTCTTCATAAAAGCTACTGATGTAGCAACTGCTCTAATACTGTGTGCTCTCGGCGTCTGGTCTTCCCCAGCAGCCGAACCACCAGTTTTAACGATCAGATCTCTGAGAAAAAAGGATACACCATTCTTTGAAATAGGTCTCTTGACATTTCGGGGTGAAACAAACAGATGACAGGGACGACCCTGAATGTCCTTCGTGCGGCGTAAATAACATGAGAGCGCCCTAACAGGGCAAAGAATTAATTCCTCATTTAAATTACCAACAAAGTCGACCAGCGACTTCAGTACGAAAGACCTGGGAATGGGATTATCAGACGATTCAGTCTTTGCGACAAATTCAGGAAGGTATGACAAAATCATGTCTTGTCCAGATCTGGCAACCAGAAAAGAGAGTGCTTGCAGTTCACACACCCTCTTGGCTGTAGCCAGTGAGACAAGGAAGAGTGTCTTAGAAGAGAGGTCCCTAAATTTGGCAGAATTCAGAGGCTCAAACGGAGGGAACCTTAAGGACTTTGTTAACGTCCCATGTCGGAGGCGAACACTGCGGCCTGGGTCGAGATAGGGAAAAAGATCGACGTAAATCTCTAATGACATAAGATGAAGAGATCTCAGGGAGCCTTGCCTTAAAAACATAGGAAAGCATAGACCTATAACCCTTAATGCACGAAGGTGACAGGGCCCTGTCATGATGTAAATGAACTAAAAACTCTGCTACTTTCGGTAAGGAAGGTCTAGAAATTGAATGTCCTTGAGACTTACACCAACGTCTGTAAAACCGACCATTTAGCCTGATAATTTACTCTGGTTGATTGCAGTCTGGCAAGAGCCAACTGTCGCGCCACTCTGGAGGAGAACCCTTCGTGCTTGGAGAACCTCCTGACAGTCTCCAGGCATGAAGATGAAGCATGTGGAGCCTCTGATGGAACCGATGAAAATGGGTTGTTTGAGAAGATCTGGTCTCTCTGGCAGGCGAATGGGGGGTTCCACCAGTGCTTCCAGAAGGTCGGGAAACCACTCCTTCCTGTGGCCAGAAGGGGGCGATCAAGGTGAGATCCAGACGCTTGGTTGCCCTCACTTTGTTGAGGACTGACCTCACCAGAGAGAACGGAGGAAAAGCATAGGCTTGAAGTCCCTCCCAGTCCTGCAAAAGAGAGTCTGTCCCGGCACTCTGAGGAGTCTGGTAAGGGGCGAAGAATATCTGGCACCGAAAATTCAGTGGGGTGGCAAACAGATCGACTGTGATAGGCCATTTCTTCCTGAGGCTGTCGAAGACTTCCTGGCAAAGTGTCCACTCCGACCCTTGAACTTCGTTCGGTCTCGACAAGGCGTCTGCTAAGACGTTGTGATGGCCCAGGATAAACTGAGGGACCAACGTAATCCCCCTGTCTTCTGCCCAACACAGGATTGATCGGGCTTCTTGAGTGAGAAGATCCGACTGTCTCGTACTTGGTTTCTCAAGTACGAGACTGCTGTGGTGTTGTCGACAAAGATCGCGACAACCGACTCCAACAGTTGTTCCTGAAATGAAAGAAGGCCTAGGTACACTGCCCTCAGTTCCCTCCAATTTATTGACATGATCCTCTCCTCCTCTAACCAAAGGCCCGAAGCGGCTTCGGAGCCCAGGTGTGCGCCCCAACCTTGATCCGAGGCGTCTGACCAAAACATTAGGTCCGGAGGAACCGAAAGAAGAGATGTACCTGACTTGAGGCGGTGAACTTGCATCCACCAACGGAGATCCTTCCAACATTGTGGAGAAGAGGCGACTATCGTGTCCTCGGACACGAAATCCCATGACTGGCGAAGTGTCGACTGAAGGGACCTCATTCTGAGACGACCTCCGGGAACCAGTTGGATGAGGGATGACAAATGGCCCAGGAGAGACCTCCAAAGAGAAACTGGCTGTGTTACGGAGGACAAAAATTCTTCGATCAGACTCAGAAGCTTGTCTATCTGTTTCTGAGCGGGAGAAGCCCTCAAAATCTGGGAATTCAAAACAATCCCAAGATAAGTCATGATCTGGCAAGGGATTAGATTGGACTTGTCGAAGTTGACACGAATGCCCAACTCGACACAAAGAGACAGAACTATCTCCCTCGACCGGAGACATTTCTCTAGAGATTCGGCCTGACTAGCCAATCGTCCAGATACCGAAGCATCCTTACATTTAACTGATGCAGAATAGCTGAAACAGGAGCCATCACCGAGAAAAGACCTGTGGAGCAGTGGTGAGGCCGAAACAAAGGGTCTTGAACTGGAAAACTCCCGAGTCCGTGAAAAACCGAAGGTAAGGTCTGCTTCTTGGATGGATGGGGATTTGCAGATAAGCATCCTGCAGATCGATGGAAATCATCCAGTCCCCCCTCCTGACGGATGAAAGAACAGTCTGGACCGTCTCCATCCTGAACTTGGACTTTAGAATGAACTTGTTCAAAACCGAAAGATCTATGATGGGGCGCCAGGCACCCGAGGCCTTTAGAACTACAAACATCCGAGAGTAAAACCCGGGAGAAGGAGGAGCTCGCTCTATGGCATCCTTCTCCAAGAGGGCCGAAAGCTCCTTCTCCAAGGCTTGACCCCTAATTGAGTGAGGGGAATAACTGCTGAACTCGAGAGGACGATTGGAAAGTGGAGGTCTGGAAACAAAAGGGATCTCGTAACCTTCCTTCAGGACCTCCACCACCCAAGCATCCACCGCTCTCCCTGCCAAGCTGACCAATGGCGGGAGAGACAAGCTCCTACTGCGGTCTCCAGGCGAGGTGATGACTCCTACTTCCGAAAATTCTTACGCAGAGACAAGGAAGAAGAAGAAGAAGAAGGTCCTCCTGGAGGTTGAGCTCTTTCTCTGCCCTTAGAGCCACGCCAAGAACCTCTCCCGCGTTTCAAAGGGTGAGCACCAGAGGATGAAGAAGAGGCACCAGCAACCTGAGATGTACTCTGGAAAAAAGAGCCAGAAGGAGGTTGTTGGGCTGGAGCAGAAGGTACAGATCTGGTCCTAAACTTACGCTTACTCCTTGAAGGAACGGGAGGAAGATCAGAGGAAAAAGCTCTTGATAAGGCCAGTGAGCTTGGGAAGAGGCATCACCTTGATGTTCCTTCAAAACCTCAGAAAGCACAGAAATATCGAAAAGGAAATCGCCAAAAGGGGAAGAGGACAACAGACGGGTTCTCTGAATCTCCGATACAGAGGAGGGTAACTGCGACAAATACAGGTTACGCCTTAGAGAAACAAGAAAGGCCTGCATTGAAGCAGCACAAGCTCGTTCTGATGTACAGAAGCAATTGAAATGGATGAGCAGAATTTCTCTAAAAAAGAGGAGCATCAGGAGGAACAAACCCGGAGTCCTGATATACATTAAAAGCCCTCCGAGGACCCACATATTGAAGGATTGAGCTTCTTGTAAGGAGCTCATAACAGACTCCATAGCAATAAAATCTTCAATTGAGACAGAGACCGAAGCCTTAGAAGGCAAGGGTTGACTTGAAAGTCGGACAAAATCAGGATTTGGCTTGGGGGGTCGAGAGAATGAAGAATCATCCGCCACCTAGTAAACTCCTCTCCGGTGTCGTAAAAGAGAAGAGAGCTTCTCTTCCCTTCCCCGATCACCTTTCGAAAGTTTAGCGGCAACGTCCGCCCTCACTCTCGCGAACCTCTGGGCAAAGGGGGAAAACGTAAAAATTCCCGTGACCGGGAAGGACCGTCAAGAAAAATCCCTTCTGTAATACAACGAGGCGGAGGCTGCTTCTGCTCTTTAGGCCTCGCCTGAGGAAGAAAACTCAAAATTAAATCAAAAAGTTTCTTGAATTTCTACATCATGACATCCATTCGAGGAAACATCAATATCACACGAATCCGCGTCATCATCATCATCATCGTCAGATCCTAACTTAGAAACTTCCCCTGAAGTAAAATACCTGATGACTAGCTATCTTAGGTCTGACACTAATATCCCTCCCCCCTTCTCCTAAATAAGAGCCCTTTGGCACTGTTACGGGACTAACAGGGGACACGTTGGGTAAAGATTCGTTAGGCACCTGCCCGGACCGGATCCCCCTAGGCCTTCGCCACGACGGGGTTCACAAGCCGGGGTATCTGTCGCACCGTTACCCATGGTGCTGTCGACAGGTACCTGACGAGGAGCTGAAAATGAATCTAAAAGTGTTAGACATTCTAGTAAAGGCTTCTTGAAAATTCTCTGACAGATTGTTAAACTTAGCTGAAATATCTCTATCTAGACTAAGCTGTAATTTCTTAAAATTCTGTTTCTAGGTAGTTTCCATTGCCAAAATCTTTGAATCTACATCAGAAATAACTTCACTAATTACCGGTTGTACAGGGGGCAAAGCATCAATTAATTCGGAATCGGAGTCGTACGATACCGAAACCGAAGAGCCAGAACCATGAGCGCCCAAGTCAAAGAATTCGTTAGATACAGTTCTAGCAATCGATTTCTTTTTCTCCTTAACCGATCTTTTACGCTGCAAGATTGTTTGGCGTTTCATATAAGCAGTCATATCCTCGTCAGACCAGGGCTTACATACGTCACAACGAGAAGTCAAGTCACAAACCTGTCCACGACAAGAGCTACAAATGTCATGGGGTTCATACTCCCTGCTAATCATCCTTGTCCCACAAACCGGGCAGTTCCTGATGTTGCTGGCAGAAGGAAGCATCGTAATTTCTTGGTAATCCATTGTAGAATTGGACAGGTCAGTAGTTCCAGGTCGCGCAAAAGTTCGTAATTTAAGATAAGAACCACAACAGAAATCAAAGTTGATTCACTATTTCGTGATGTAATGCGTGAGTGGTAATTCACATAAAGTCTCATTTAACAAATAATGAAAGCTTTAAAGGCACAAAAATGTTTAAGGAAATTTATAAAGAGTGGCCGTGATGTAAACAACACGGGCGCTCGTTAACAACTGATTTGAGGGAAGGTTTTTGTATCTGTCAACAACAGTGTTGCCAACTGGCGGACAGAATAGGAGGTAACAGGGTTGCCAATGTGGTAAATTTTGGTGCGGTTTTTGGGGATTTAGGGCTAGATAAATTATATTAAGGTAATGTTTATTAATAGGTCGATATTGGGTCTCCCCCCAGAGGTCCCAAATCTCGTTGCACACTTCTGAATGCAGAGTCCATTCCGTGGAAAGGACCTGATCTCTTCTGCTCAGAAGATCTGCTCTCACGTTCTTTTCCCCCTGGATGAACCTGGTTAGAAGAGTTATTCGCCGTTCCTCGGTCCAAAGAAGAAGCTCCTTTGCTTTCTCGAACAGGGAGAAGGAGTGTCCCTCCCTGTTTCCTTATATAAGCTAGAGCTGTCGTGTTGTCCGAATTCACTTGCAACACGGCACCCAAGACTTGAGATTCGAAGTGAACGAGAGCTAGATGGACTGCTGCTAGTTCCTTCTTGTTGATATGCCAGGACACCTGTTCCCCACTCCAGGTGCCTGACACTTCTCTCGAGCCTAGAGTCGCTCCCCATCCTTTTTCCGAGGCGTCTGTAAATAACACTAGGCGAGGGCTCGACAATTGAAGGGAGAGCCCTTGATTTAATCTGTTTGGCTCTAAGCACCAACTGAGGTCCTCCTTTATGCTCTTTGAGAGCTGCAAGGAGTCTGAAAGCTCTTGATGCTTCTGATCCCATTTCTCTCTGAGGAAGAATTGTAGGGGTCTTCAGTGTAGCCTCCCTAGAGAAACGAACTGTTCCAACGAGGAAAGGGTCCCCAGAAGACTCATCAATTCCCTCGCGGAACATTGTTCTTTCTCTAGGAAGGTCGTCACTTTCTGTAAACATCTCTCCTGTTGTTCCTTTGATGGATACACACGAAAACCCCGAGAATCCATCAGAATCCCCAGATAGACAATGCTTTGCTGGGGATTCATCTGGGACTTCCCGAGGTTCAATAACAGTCCCAGGGACTGAACTAGGTCCAGTGTTAATTTCAAGTCCTCCGGACATCGATCTTTTGATTGGGCCCGGATCAGCCAATCGTCGAGATACAACAAGATTCTTACTCCTTCGATATGTAGCCAAATGAGCGGGACATTCTATAAGACCCGTGACACTTGAGGGGCCGTGGCAAGACCGAAGCATAAGGCTCGAAATTGAAAAACTTTGCCCTGTACCATGAATCTTAGGTACCTCCTGGATGAGGGATGGATAGGTACATGAAAATAGGCATCCTGAAGGTCCAGGGACACCATCCAATCCCCTGGACGAAGAGCTGCAAGATCAGAGGAAGTCGTCTCCATCGTGAACTTCGTCTTGACAATGAAGCGATTCAGGGCACTTACGTCCAGGACTGGTCTCCACTTTCCTGAGGCTTTTGGTACAAGAAAAAGACGGTTGTAAAACCCTGGAGATTGCAGGTCTTGAACCCTTTCTATCGCCTCTTTGTCCATCATTTCTTCTACTAGTTGTAGCAGAGCCTGGTTCTTTAAAGAATCTTGGTATCTTGCTGTTAACTCCCTTGGAGTGGTTGTTAAGGGAGGCTTCTCCCTGAAGGGGATAAGGTATCCTCTCTCGAGGATAGAGAGGGACCAGTTGTCCGCCCCTCTCTGAGCCCAGACTTTCGCAAACTTCAGCAGTCTGGCTCCTACTGTAGTCTGGAGGACTACTTTCTCATTGCGGTTTAGGGAAGGGCTTGCGTGCTGGATCTTCCGCTCTTAACCGGTTCCTCCTACTCCTAAGAGAGGGTCTAGCCGTCGTTCTCCCTCGAAAGGGCTGCTGAAAAGCAGGCTTCTCTCTTTTAGCCAAAGGGACTGCCGGTTTCAGTCTTTTTGCCGACTGCGCAAGCAGATTCTGAGTCGCCTTTCCTACCAAGAACTTCTTTGTAGAGGAGACACCGATTTCGTCAAAAAAGAACTGTAGACAGATCTCTTTTTAAGGACTGCCGATCCAAAGAGAGAAGCCACCTCCGTAGATCCATCCATCAAGGCCTTATCCAGACAAGAAAGGACACTCGTTAAAACTTCCATCGAAACAAAGTCTGGATCCTGTGCTCTCTTGGCCAGGGCTCCCAAGGCCCAATCCATAAAATTAAAGACCTCAAGTGTGCGAAATAGACCCTTAAGTAAATGGTCCATTTCGCACATTCCCCATGAGGCCTTTGCCGAATGAAGAGAGCGTCTTCTAGACGAATCCACTAACGCTGAAAAATCAGCATCAGCTGAAGAAGGGAGGCCAAATCCCATTGGCTCTTTCGTGTCATACCAGACACCTGGCTTACCTGCCAACTTCGAAGGAGGGCAGGAAAAAACTGTCTTGCCCGCTTCTTTCTTAGAGAGGAGCCAGTTCTCCAAACTCTTGATGGCTTTCTCCATAGAAAGGGTCGGATTCATTTTCACGAACGAAGAGGACTTGGAAACCTTAGTGCTTGAAAGCAGTGATCCCGGCGAAGGAGGATCTGCAGGACGAAGAGAGTCACCGAACTCTTGAAGAAGCAGGGCTGCCAGTCTCTTGTAATCCGAGACGCCCGCATCTACAGGAAGTTCCTCCTCAGATACCTCTTCAAAGGTAGCATTAGGAGAAGAATGCCTCTTAGGAGAAGGAGTCCTAGAAGGAGAAGCGCTCTTTTCCTTCGAAGGAAGTTTGGTAGCGGAAGGAAGACCACTCCCCGAAGAGATCCTATTGCCTGAAGAAACAGTTTCTACTGGGAAGGGGCCTAGCAGAAGAAGAATGCCTG
The DNA here is from genome assembly GCF_015104395.2 of Macrobrachium nipponense. Taxonomy (NCBI): domain Eukaryota; kingdom Metazoa; phylum Arthropoda; class Malacostraca; order Decapoda; family Palaemonidae; genus Macrobrachium; species Macrobrachium nipponense. Next base: position 21,471,602 of record NC_061089.1, read on the forward strand.
CTTCTTCTCAAAGGATCTTGCTGCCTGAGAGGGGAAGAGCTCACATCTTTACAGGAAACTCTATCAGGAGTAGGGCGAGAATCCCGTAACAGGCTCTTTCCAGGCTCTTGGCGCCTGTGAGGAGAGGCGCTAGCGTCACGTCGGTAGCGTCTATCAGGCGCTACGCGCCTTGGGGTAGAAAAACGTCTGCTCTCATCCTGGCTCCTACCAGGAGAGGGGTTTACTTCCTTCCGAAGACTCTTGCGAGAAGGTAAACTCGGAACTCCTAAGGCGAGCCTAACAGGAGTAGGGCGTACAGAAACCATCATGCTCTTTTCAGGCTCCTGGCGTCTGCGTGGAGAGGCGCTACCGTCCCGTTCTGGGTGCCTGGAAGGAGTAAAACGCCTGGTTGAAGAATACCGTTTAACATCACGATGGCGCTTGCTAGGAGAGGCGCTAAAATCTCTCCGAGAACGTCTGGGGGGCAAGATTTCTTCTTCTCTCTCTCTGCGTCCCCGTGAATAACGGAGACTATCCTGTTCCTTAAGATAGCGGAGAGGCGCTTCTATCTCTCAGAGAACGCCTATAAGGAGAAGAACATTCTTTACTCCTACGAAAGGATCGACTATCCTGGCTCCTGTCAGGAGAGGGGCTTGCGCCCTTATTCGGGCGTCTAAACGAATGCGGGATCCTACTAGAAGAAGCTCTTCTGGTCGGAGTAGTAGATCGTTCTCGAAAGGGAGAGGCGTATAGCAACGATCTTGTTGGGGAGTAGCACCTTCCAGGAGAGAGACGCCTACCAGAGTCCGAACGCCGACTTGACGACCGTCTCTTAAGAGAGCTCTTTACTGGAAGAGAGACGTCCTTCCTGCAAGAAGGCTCCTTAGACAGCGAGCCTACTAACGAGGATAACTGCTCCTGCAGTCCTACCAAGAACTTCTTTGTAGAAGCACGAATTCCTTCCGGAGAAGAAACAGGAGACTTCATCGCTCTCTTCTTCTGAGCGGGAGAATACTCCGGAAAAGGCTCTGGGCTGGAACCTAATGCATCTCCTGCAGGCGCCTTCCAGGCTCTCTTCAGAGGGCGCGACTTAGACGCGGAGCTCCATCCGCGTCTCGGAGAAGTAGAATCCGAGTCGGAAAAACACTTCCTAAGGACGCTTTGTCTATAGCTGTCCAAGGCAGCCTGGGACGAGTCTACAGGGTCCGGCCGAATAAAAGGACGCTGACCGTTGGGAATACTCTACATCCCCCTTGCGGCTTTCGACATTCCTCCTCCCTTGGTCATGGGAGTCTGAAAGAGGTCTAGGCCTAGGAGCAATGCGGAGTCGGTCAGACTCCCCCTCCACTACACTGGGGACACTGTACACTTCACTGCACACTTCACTCTTACCTTCCATTTCTCATAATTGCCTTTGCAAATTACGGATCGACGCTTCCATTGCAGCTTTCTCCGATCGAGACGAATCTACGATTTCGCTGCGGGGGGAAGGAGCTGAACCTGCGTTAGCAGTAGGAGAAAATACATTGGAAATAGAAAGATTGTCCTGATCCAAAGAGCAGGACCTACTTGAACTTTTAGCAGCTTTCCTAATTCTATCTTTCTCCAACTTATTTACATACGCAGTCAAACTCTTCCATTGCACTTCAGTCAAACTCAAACATTCGTCACATGTGTTACTAACTGAGCATTCATTCCCCCTACATTTAACACAAATAGTGTGAGGGTCCACCGAAGCTTTCGGCAGTCTCACCTTACATCCTTCTTTCACACAAACTCTAAAACGAGTTTCAGGCACAACATCAGCCATAATGAAGAATCCTAAGCAAATCCATATAACGGTTCCAAAATCAGCGTTTATACCAAAGCAAAAGAAAAAGAATACTTCACCAAAAACAATCCTTAGCCAAAGCAAGCAGAATTCCGTGCAGGAGGAACTAACAACGATGTTGCTAGCACCGGCGACAGAGAAAATCTGTTCTGAAAACGGGAATGGTTCCTATTCCCGCCACCCAGCGGTGGGAGAGGGTGATCATCTGATTTACCTGTAGCGTGTGCCGCGAGTTTTGAATTCTGTTGGGACGTCAGAGACATAAGCTAAGTATATATCTGCCGGGGAAATTGCATTTACAAAAATGACAATTTGACGAAAATTGCATTTTTCCTAACTATACAAACCTGAGGTCCTTTAACAATAGGAAGGTAACTAGCGGCAGCTGGGACGGTCGTAAGCTTCGAACAAGGGGAGAACGGTAGTTAACTGCTTGTCCGATCGTGCGCGCGCCCGCGCGCCCGAGAGGTGAAGAATCACTTTTGCTTTAGGCCCATGCAAAAAGTTGCAGAGTGAGGGGTGGCATGAGGTGGGACTATATGTAAAGGACCTCAGGTTTGTATAGTTAGGAAAAATGCAATTTTCGACAAATTGTCATTTGTTCCGATACGTAATACAAACCCTCGGTCCTTTAACAATAGGAAGACTCACTTCTTGGTGGGAGGAATCTGAGTCTTTTTGGTGAACAGACTGGTGTTCGTCCAACCCTGGAGTGCCTCCCTGGTCGTAAGAGCAAGGGAGGGATCCAAACCTCTGTCCGATTGATCGGGGTCGTGCACCGCAGGATCAATGGTCAGACCTCTGGGCCAAGTACTAAGAGAGAGGCAAGCGTATCTCTTCGTACCAGCAAGCAAGAACTTGTTCCTGTTTGCAAGAGACAATCATAAAATGATGGGTTTGTCTCAATTTGGCATCCACTTCCTCCCCCTTGTTGGAGGAAGTGGTGGATATTTACTCCTATCCCTACTGAAAGGGATAGGATGGTGCTCTATTGAGTAGCTCACTGCATCTCGTCCTTACCCAGCAGGGTGACGACCGTGTCCCTCTACCCAAAGGTAGAGGGAAGAAAAAGATTGGGAAGAGGAGCCAGTCACACTCTCATTCCTCATCCATTCTTACGGTCACACCAGGACTCGATGCTGTTCAGCCTGCGACGGGTCTGGGTTAACTACACAACGTGTTGAGCAACCACCACGGTTCCCAAGGGAAAAAAGATCCAAGGAACTGTGGGCAATATCCTGAAGGTAGAAGGAGGTGCATTGCGGTGGCCGGCCCGGTTGGACCAGGCGCCTGCCTTCATTACCTGCGCCACGGAGAAGTTCTTGCGGAACGCGAGAGAATGATGAAGAGGCTCCACACTCATCCTGGGTGTCGAGTTTTCTTCAGACAGCTCCGTCGCACCTTCACAGGAACAAAGCAGCATAGCCTTCGTATCGGAGGCGGTGACGTCCATTAGGGAGGGTATTGTGAAGGACTCGAACCAATCGTCAGTTACCGAAGGGTTCTGAGTCTTCGCTACGGAAGATCGGTACGAAATCGAGCGTCACCAAATCCCCATCCCTTTGTGCTTGACTTCTCAAGAAGAAGTCCATGCAGTTACCTAAGACGAAAAGAAGGGAATAGTCGTATGACCTATCCCTTCTCGACTTTGGTTATGTACAGTACTCATACTGACAAGCTTTATTAAGACGAAGTAATGATTGCTCTGGAAACAAAACCCCGAACTAAGTCACAGCATAGTTCGTAACTGACTCGGACGCTCTGACAGCTGCCGACTGACTGGTTTTCGGAATCAGTAGAGGCAAGTTGTCCAAGCATCCGGTAAGTTCACGTGGACCTTCGCCCTTTAAAGAGTTATGCTGAGAGACCAAACAAATAAAATATTTGTTAGTCACCGATGCCGGACGGCGCGGCGATGATTCTCCTTAATGCATAAGCTCAAAACAAAAGGCGAAAGTCAATTGCCTTCAAAAGACCGAGGTCCCTGATGGCAAGAAAATCTCATAGACTTTGAATCTCAGCTTAAGGAGAAACAACACTATGTGAACGTTGAAGACGAAGGTAGGCAATGAATGCAACCTACGTCTTCCAGCTGAATCGAGAGAAGGAATCTCAAGATTCTAAACCTGTGCTTACAAATGACTGAAAACTCTAACCGCCATTTCATTGCTGTCCGTTGTGCAATGAAAGCGGGCGTTCTTCAGTAATGAAACACAGGGGGAGAGCCGCTTGAAGAACTTGCTTCTCATGGGCTGAACGTTTGGAAGTAGAGCTGGCATGGTGTGGGAGTAGGCGATGTCTTTCAATACATCTGCTAATCCGGGGTGAACAATGAACAATTGTACACCTCCGAATACAAGATATTTTTGAGGACAACTCAGATTCCGCAAAATCATTCGCATTCAGCGGGATACGATACAGCAAGAGACTATTACAGAATTCTGTTACCGTGCGGGTAAAACAGAAGATGAGAGTCGAATAGATATCTCTGTTTAAAATTCTCGCAATACCGAAGACGATGAATACTAGCGTTTCTCAGCAGTAGAATGGTCATTCATGTATGCGAGAATCCCCGTTAGCAGAGACTTAAAGTCCGTGATTGTTGGGCAGAGATACGGTTGTTATTCAATCAAAGCAGGTGAGAAAGACATAAACAACCGTCTATATCAAAGCGGCAGCTGATACTGAAATGCCTCGGGCAATTCAATACGCAGTAGCTGTCGCTGACTCGTCATCCTGAGTTGCCAAGTAATCCTTTCCACGAAGGAATGCGTTCGGCTAGAACCACGAGCATAAAAAAAAGATATGCTCGAGCAATTATTTTAGAAGAAGAAACGAATTTAGGTAAATATAAAAGCTAAAATGGTGTTGTTGTGACAACACCATAAGTATATAAAATTGAAACTGGAAACTCCTGGGAGGTTGCAGGCAACCCGGGTTTGCAAGTTCAATTAGAATACTTTTTTCGTCTAAGTCGCAATCCGTAGAATAACCAGGATATGCGCCTACCCCTCGGACCATTCAACTGCTTAGCAGAATCATGTCGCGAGGTTAATATACGTAGTAATGTTTGTAGGATTCTGAACAACGATCTCCATCCTAAATTCTTTCCTTCAAGAAAACAAAAAATAAGGATTGGAGATCGACCCACCTTCGTTCTCTATTAAAAGAGAGTGAAGGAGAGTCTTCCTCGAAGGAAAGCTTCAATGGTGAACAGAATACTAAGACGATAAGTTCCAGCCAAACTGGATATTCCCGTCCGTTCTTCTCTATTCCAGGTTGGTCGCCTACTGTGAGATAGTCTTCTTTCAGCAGCAGTCTTCTTCCTAATGCTAGAAATTCCAGGAATTCGAGCATAGGCGAGGTTCCCGATTATCGTGTAACATATCGGGGATTCTCGTCTCGCTCACTTTGGACTGTGGTCTCGCCTAAGTGTTTGGAGATCGTAAGAAACTCTAAACACTCTGAATGCGCTAGAAATTCCGTAGAATTCTAAGCAGTCTGCGAAACCCCCACCGAATTCGTCAAACGATATCCGGCTGGTTGGTCCTCTCGATTCCCGTAGAAATCGAGAATGGGGCAGGATCCCTCCTCAACGACCGGGGCTTACGTCAGGTAGACCCGAAGGTCCCCCCTGGTAGCGCAGTCCCCAACGTGGGATCCTACAGAGAAATCTCTGTAGGATCCTTCCCCTTTCCCTCGTAGCCGTAAGGAGAGAGGGAATGGTGGGGGAGGAATTGGATACTCGCTCGCCTTCCCAGTGGAAACTAGCAGTTGGAGAAGAGATTAGGAGCAGCCATCGCCTTGCGGCGATGGCCTCTCAGAGTCTGGGAAAACGTATCGTCAGGAGAAAACGTTTTTCCCGAGGAGGGGTTACGAACTCTCACTGTAGGTAAGGGTCTGCCGCCACTGTGAACGTCGTCTGGGTGGGGCTGATCGACACCTGACAGGGAGAGAGCCGATACCGTCCTCCGACTCATTCCAGTCCTCGTCGAGGTCGAAACCTCTCAGGAGGACCGAAGGAGTATTTAAATACGGTGTCCGAAGACACGTAGAAACGCCGTTGTCGCAGTAGAGGAGGTGGAAGTAGCTTGATCGACCGGCCAGAACTGAGAGAGCCTTCTTGTCCGGAGACGAGAGACTCTGTTCAAGACAGAATCGGTAAGCTCCGATCGCGGCATACCCACCGTCGGTTTGGGTTCCCTCTCGGGCCCCAAAACGACTCGAGCAGAGACATGGGCTCTGCTGGTGGGAGCGGCGATCCTTCCCCCCGGTCGTTGTGCTGACGAATCAGTGCAATAACCTGGGTAAAGTTACTCTGAATCTCGGAAGTTACAAGCGTTCTTGAGGAGTAGGACCGTCCAGTCCCTCCAACAAGAGCAGCTCCCAGGACCCTCCTCCTTCAGAAGAAGGACAGCAACAGATCCCTGACGGTTGCCTCCAATCACTTGGCGCGTAAGTCCTGGTTGGTCCTAAGACCAACCTGGCACGTTGCGGCGTCGTGACGGGATCGTGAGCGGCGCATCTCTCACCGATCACTCCTATATACCTAGCTCTTCCTGGCGTATGCCGAGGAAGTTGAAGTATCGGAGAGACAGAACTGACGCTACGACCCCCTCCTCTCCCCCTGACGGTCGCCTCCAATCACTTGCGCGTACGTCCTGGTTGGTCCTAAGACCATACGTGGGCACGTGCGCGTCGTGACGGGATCGTGAGCGGCGCACCTCTCACGATCACTCCTAGCTACCTCGCTCTTCCCGGTGTAGCCCGAGGAAGTTGAAGGTAGTGGAGAGACAGACCTGACGCTCCCCCCCCCCTCGCTGGCAGGACCAGCATACGTGGGGGGCTGCAGCCGATCACCAACCCGCGGTGGGGATCGATCTGCATGGCCTGGCCGTGCCGCTCCACCTGTGCGAGCGGCTCGACTGAGCACGTCGACCCCGGTCCCGTGCGTCAGACGAGCTGCTGCTGGTCACCGTATCCGCCCGGGGTCCCTGTGGGAGCGGCGGTCAGGTGACCTGCCAGAGCTCGCCTTTCGCCGTGAGACCCCGTGAGCGTCCTCGCGGCACGTCAAAACCGCGTGGTACCAGCCGAGGCTGGTACCGTACGGTCGAGGGGGACCTGGGGGCCCAACCTCCTTCCCAGCCTCAACCCGTGGCCGGTCAGAGACCGTCACGTCCACCCCCGAGGTAACCGGCTGGTCGCTGCGAGAGCGGCCGCTGGCCTGGCGAGAGTCACCTGAGCGGCTCTCGACAGGTCTTCTGCTCCGTGCCTCCTGGTCATGACGCTGAGCGAACTCAGGCGTCTTTAACTTTGGCTGCACGGTCGGACCCGAAGAGATCGTACACTCGGAACTTCTCGCGGACGAGGAAACCGAGCCGGTACTGGCTTAGCAGCAGAGCTTGCCAAGACCAGGCGAGGGTGTACCAGCGGTAGCCAGCACACCCTTGGTCCCCGTCTTCTTCTTCTTCTCAGAAGGGGGGAGACGGGCCCCGGTGTTCCCGAAGGAACACGGAGGTACCAGCAGAAGAACCCCCCCCCCCCGTCACACCGGAATGTGACGAGCCCTTCGAAGTTCCCGAAGGAGTCTTCTTAGGGGGAATAACAAAACCCGGTTACCAGCTGGTCGCTGCGATGGAGCGGGCCGCTGGCCTGGCGAGAGTCACCTGAGCGGTTCTCGCCAGCCTTCTGCTCCGTGCCGTGGTCTTGGCGCCGAGCGAACTCTGGCGCCGAAACTTTGGCTGCACGGTCTCCCGAGGGAGAGCGTACACTCGGGATCTCCCGCGAACGAGAGACCGAGCCGGAAACCTGGCGTAGCGGCATCGCCGCTAGCACCAGGCGAGGAAGTACCAGAGCTAACCGATACTCCTCTGGTCCCCGTCTATCTCTTCCTTACGGAACGGGGAGACGGGCCCCGCTCCCGAAGGAGCAGGAGGACCAGCAGAAGGACCCCCCCACCCCCCGTCCACCGAGGTGGGACGGGCCCTTAGAAGTTCCCGAAGGAGACTTCTTAGTGGGGGGGGAGGCAGCCTTCTTCTTCTTCGGCTTATGGGCCTTAGAAGTCGAAGGGGAAGAGGCAGCAACAGACGAAGATGACACCTTCCTCTTCTTCGTCAGCTCACGCAGGACAGTCGTCAGGTCCTCCATCCAGGCCGGAGTCGGGCCTATTGCCGAAGCAACACGGCCCGACTGCACCTGTCCGGAAGGACTGGGACTGGGGTGGGGAAGACACCATGGGCAGGACCAGCATGGACAGGCGCAGGAACCAGGAGCGACAGGAACAGCAACCAGCTCAGGAGCGGCAGGAACAGCGGCCAGCGTAAACACAGACAAGGGACAGCCAAGCCAGTAGCGGGAACCACATCAGCGACAGGTACGGCAGGCCCAGCCATCGCCTCGTAGAATCATCGGCAGCCAGCGTGGTACTGGCGGCCGGTCCAGGGGCGAGCTGCTGGAACAGCGGAAGTCTGGGGCAGGCAACACGAAGAAAACACAGGCGGCGGCGGCATACCCCTCCTCGGTACGACGGCGGCGACCGGCCCTAGAAGCGGCAGACGGCGTCACCGACACAGCATGGGGAGTGTAGACCAGCGGGGGGAAGCAGCATAAGCGGCCGTGAAGGTTGTAGTGAGAACACTCCAAGGTCACCGCCCCAGACCTCGCTAGACTCTGCAGCAGATCGTGGATGCTAGCACGCCCTGCAGCCGCAGTGGTCCATACCTGTCCAAGGTCGTCTCCCACGGCTGTAGCACCTGCGGTAGCACAGACAGATTAGTAAGAGGGGTTCCCTCACGCAGGGGGGGGGAGGACATGCCCCACCCCGAACGGAAGGAAGACCCCAAAAACAAAATACGAGGAAGCTGAGCGGGGGGGCAGGAAAGAAGACGAAGAATCGGATACCAAGGGAGTCGCGGGAGAGCTTTCCGACGACTTCCTGGCAGACCTTCGCTTCCCCTACCCCCGCACAGCAGTGAAAAGTAATATGAAAATGAAACAGAATCTGCATTGCGAATCCACTTTCATTGCATTCTATTCATACAAAATAAGAGGCTCTTGCCGAGCGCAATCAAGCTCTCGGCAACGAACGCACAGGGCAAAAATATAATGAAAAAGAGTACTTACATCTTTCAATTACACACTTTCGCCCAAAATACATGACTCGGCGCGAGTGCGCCCGCCCTCGGCACCGAGACATAATTCAAGGGTTCAATTCATGAAAAGAGCGGAAATCGCCGTCTCTACGGCGATAGCTCCATGTTGATTCATAATTAAGTAATGAAAATGAAAACAGTGTACTTACAGTTTCATTTTCAAGTCAAACCAAACCATTAGTAGAAAATGACAATTTGTCGAAAATTGCATTTTTCCTAACTATACAAACCTGAGGTCCTTTAACAATAGGAAGTAGCTAAGCGGCAGCTGGAACGGTCGTAAGCTTCGAACAAGGGGAGAACGGTAGTTAACTGCTTGTCCGATCGTCGCGCGCCGCGCGACTGGGAGGTAAACAAATCACTTTTGCTTTTGGCCCATGCAAAATACGCAGAGTGAGGGGTGGCATGAGGAGGGACTTTATGTTAAAGGACCTCAGGTTTGTATAGTTAGGAAAAATGCAATTTTCGACAAATTGTCATTTGTTCCGATACGTAATACAAACCCTCGGTCCTTTAACAATAGGAAGACTGATTCTTGGTGGGAGGAATCTGAGTCTTTTTGATGAACAGACTGGTGTTCGTCCATCCCTGGAATGCCTCCCTGGTCGTAGAGCGAGGGAGGATCCAAGCCTCTGTCCGATTGATCGGGGTGTGCACCGCAGGATCAATGGTCAGACCTCTGGGCCGAGTACTAAGAGAGAGGCAAGCGTATCTCTTCGTACCAGCATTGTAAGAACTTTTTCCTTTACATGAGCAAATGTAAAGTAATGGGTTTGTCTCATGTGCATCACCACTTCTCCCCCTTGTTGAGAAGTGGTGGATATTTACTCCTATCTCTAGTTAAAGAGATAGGATGGAGCTCTGTTGAATAGCTTACCTGCATCTGACTTCCTTTCCAGCAAGGTAACGACCGTATCCCTCTGCCCACAGGTAGAGGTAGAAAAAGATGGTGAAGAGAAGCAGTCACTCTCTCATTCACACATGCATTCTCCCAGTCATACCAGGAATCGATGCTGTTTCTGCCTGCTCGGGTTGCTGGGTAAGCTTACACAACGTGTTGAGCAGCACCACAGGTCCCAAGGAAAAAGTATCCAAGGACTTTGTGGGCAATATCCCGAAGGTAGAAGGACGTGAAGGTGGTCTGGTTTGGCCCAGACACCTGCCTTCAGGACCTGCTCCACGGAGAAGTTCTTACGGAACGCTAAGGAGGGTCCGATACCTCTGACTTCGTGGGCTCTCGGTCGGAGCGTACGGATGTCGTCGCTACCATCAGCTTCGTACGCTCTCCTGATCACCTCACGTAGCCAGAAAGAAAGCGTGTTTCTTGGAGACTTCTTTCTTGGTAACCCCAGTGCTAACGAAGAGGCGTCGACACTACAGGCCTGAGATGTCGAGTTTCTCTTCAGATAGCGCCGTAGCGCCCTCACAGGACAAAGCAGCATCTCATCCGCATCATTATCGGTGAAGTCCAGGAGGGAGGAGGGGATCGTGAAAGACTCGAACCTGTCGTCAGGGATCGACGGATTCTGAGTCTTAGCTACGAAGTTCGGGACGAAATCGAGCGTCACAGATCCCCAGCCTCTGGTATGTTAACATCATAAGAAAGGCCATGTAGTTCCCCTACTCTCTTCGCCGATGCCAGGGCCAGCAAGAAGAGGGTCTTGAGGGTCAGATCCCTGTCTGACGACTCGGCGGAGTGGCTCGAAGGGTCTTCGAGTCAACTCCTAAGTACGAGAGTCACATCCCACGCAGGGGGCCTGAGTTCCCCTGGGTGGCAAGACCTTTCGAAGCTCCTCATTAGCAATGGATATCTCGAACGAATTCGAGATGTCCAGTCCCCTCAGTTTTAGGACGAGCGCCAGTGCTGCTCTATATCCTTTAACTGTGGGTACTGAGAGGAGCTTCTCTCGGCGAAGAAACACGAGGAAATCCGCTACCTGCTGAAGAAAGTGGCTCTAGAGGAGGACAGACCCCGTCTACGACACCAACCACAGAAGACGGCCCACTTCCCCTGGTACACAGCTGCAGAGGGACTGTCTGACGTGGTCCAGCCATCTCTGTTGCTGCGCTACGAGGAAAAGCCTCTCGTTCGCAAGAGATGGTGGATAACAGCCAGCCGTGAAGTTGAAGGGACTGGACTGCGTGGTGGGTACCGTTCTACGTGTGGCTGGGCCTAGAAGGTTGTGCCAGGTGGGTAGTTCTCTCTGTGCGTCCGCAAGAAGAGCCAGCAGGTCCGGATACCAAACGGCTTGAGGTCGTTTGGGAGCCACCAGGATCATTCTGAGATTGGGAGTGACCAGCGCTCGACTGATCACTTTCCGAATCAGACAGAAGGGAGGAAAGGCGTAAGCGAAAGAGGTTGTCCCAGGGGTGTTGGAGAGCGTCCTCTGCAGCTGCCCATGGGTCCGGCACAGCTGAGAAGAAAACCTGAAGTTTCCTGTTGTGCCGGGTGGCGAACAGGTCTACGACCGGTCGCCCCCACAGGTTGAAGAGCCTTTCCGCCACATCTTGGTGTAGAGACCATTCGGTCCTTATCACCTGATCCCGACGGCTGAGCTTGTCTGCTACTACATTCTTCTTGCCTGGAATGTAGCGTGCTGACAGCTCTATCGAGTGAGCCGTGGCCCACTCGTGAACACCTGCACTGTCAACTGATGGAGCGGAAGAGACACTAGCCCCCCCTGCTGGTTGACATATGCCACTACTGTGGTGTTGTCGCACATCAACACCACTGAGTGTCCCACCAAGCGGTCCCGAAACTCTTGGAGAGCGTTGAACGCCGCCTTGAGTTCCAGGACATTGATGTGAAGGTGCTTTTCGTGATGGTCCCACACACCTGCAGTCAGCAACTCCTCCAGGTGTGCGCCCCATCCCTCGGTCGATGCGTCTGAGAACAGAAGCATCTCCGGGGGGGGAGTGCGTATAGGCACTCCTCTTAAGAGGTTCTTGTCGTCGAGCCACCAGGCTAGGTCCTGCCTCACCTTGTCCGTGATAGCCACGGGAAAGTAAGGAGGATCCCTGGCCTGAGACCAACTCTCCCTTAGCCTCCACTGGAGAGACCGCAGGTGAAGACGCCCGTGAGGGACTAACTTCTCGAGTGACGACAGATGGCCGATCACGACTTGCCATTGCTGTGCTGCCTGTTCCTGCCGCGACAGGAACCGGCCGGCTGCCTCCCTGAATTTGCTGATACGCAAGTCTGCGGGAAAGACTTGCCCTGCTACCGTATCTATCAGCATACCCAGGTACTTCATCTTCTGCTTGGGTTCGAGATCGGACTTCTCGTAGTTTATCACGATCCCCAGATCGCGACAAAACTTGAGGAGTCGATCTCTGTCCTGTAGCACTGCGAGCGGGAGCTCGCCAGACCAGCCAATCGTCGAGATACCTCAGAAGACGTTATTCCCGTTCGAATGGGCCCAAGCCGACACCAGAGTGAACACTCGCGTGAACACCTGTGGGGCGGTTGAGAGACCGAAACAAAGTGCCCTGAATTGGTACACCGTCCCGTCGAAGATGAAGCGGAGGTACTTTCTGGAGGACTGATGGATGGGTATTTGAAAATACGCGTCCTTCAGGTCCACCGAAAGCATGAAATCGTTCCCCCTGATCGAGTCGAGCACTGAGCGTGCCGACTCCATCGTGAACCGCGTCGTGCGAAACGAAGCGGTTCAGGGGAGAGAGGTCTATCACCGGGCGCCAGCCCCCCGATGCCTTCTCCACTAGGAAGAGGCGGCTGTAAAAGCCCGGTGACTGGTCCTCCACGATTTCTACAGCTCGTTTCGCCAGCATGGTCTTGATCTCCTGTCGAAGAGCGTTGTCCTTTGTTGATCCCCGGACATAGGTCTGTAGATGGACCGGTTTGGAGATGAGGGGCGGCCGAGACTCGAAGGGTAGTATATATCCCTCCCGAAGGACGTCTACTATCCAGTTCTCGGCGCCGTAGCGCTGCCAAGTCGCCCAATGGCTCGCTAGGCACCCCCCCACTTCCGGCAGCAGGTGAGGGGGAACGCCGTCCCTAGCGTTTCCCTCCTCGTTTCGACTTCTTTCCAGCACCTCCTCGGGGAAAGGAGGGCTGGGAGGAGGGCTGATTTCGGCCTCCTCTAGCAGAAGTTGAAACAGCTGGAGTCTTCGCACGGGGTTTGGACGGTGCAACCGTCTTCGCCGCCGTGGAAGCGCTAGCCAAGCTCTTTGGTTTGGTTTGGCGCAGTTTACTCGAGGTTGCCCAGAAAACCTTCGAGACTGCCTGGTGGACTAAGCGGTCACTCTCGTCAGTGCGCCGCCGTTCCACCGCAGCGTCCACCATCTCTCCAGGAAAGAGAGCTGGGGAACTCCTAAGAGGTCCATTTCGTAGCCCGAGTGCCGCTTCACGCCCGGCCCCCTTGGTCACTCGGGTAAGGACTGCGTCCCTACGTCGAAGAACCAAGTTGGCCCACAGGTTAGCAGTCTGATGGGCGAGGTAAGAGATTGCTCTTCCTCCAGACTGGCACAGTCTCCTGAAAGAAGCGTCGTCTTCGAGAGCAGAACTCCCAGAGCCGGCCGCTACTTTGGATATTGTGAGGGACCACAAATCCAACCAGGAACTGCCTGGAATGCTGCCATAGCGGTAGATTCCAGGGCAAGTGCCTCCTGCTGCGAGAACCATAAGTTCTCCGACAGGAGCTGCTGCAGGGACACCCCTGGAGTCAGCCTCGCTAACTCCGGGTTAACCTGTTTCGGCAATATCGGGTCTTCAGATGGCACGTAAAAATCGCCTCTGCCGCTGTAGAGGAGGAAGGAAGCAGCTTAGAGGACCGTCCGGATTTTAGCGAGTCCTCCCGTCCGGAGACGAGATTCTCCACCTGATCCAGGACCGAGTCCGCAAAGCTCCGATCGTGGCAACCCCATCATCTTTTATTTTGGGTTCCCTTCCCTCTTGGGACCCCAAAATGACTCGAGCCGGGACGTGGGCTCTGCTGGTGGTAGCGGCGATCCTTCCGCAAGGTCATTATGTAGACGCATCAACTTAATGACCTCTGCGAAGTTCCTCTGTATCTCAGGCGTCACAGCGTCTTGTGGAGTTATGGACCGTCCGTCCCTCCAAACAAGAGGCATATCCCTCGATACTCCTCCTTCAGAAAGGAGGAACAGCGGACAGACCCCTGACGGTCGCCTCCAACTACTTGCGCGTACGTTCTGGTCGGTCCTAAGACCGTGCCTGAGCCGCACGGCGTCATAGCTGGGTCACGAGCGGCGCACCTCTCGTGATCGCTCCTTGGTACCTCGCTCCTCCCGGTATAGCCCGAGGAGGTTGAAGGTACAGGAGAGGCAGACCTGACGCTCCCCCCTCGCTCGCTGGCCGGACCAGCGTGCGTGGAGGGCTGCTGCTGATCGTCAACACCGCGGGTGACGGTTCGAGCAGCAGGCCTAGCCTTGCCGCTCGCCTGGGGCGATTGGCCTCGGCTGGAGAACGTCGAGACCGATCTCTAGCGTCAGGCGAGCTGCGCTGGTCACCGTCTCCGCCCGGTCCCATCGGGAGCGGCGGACGGGTGACCTGCTAGGCTCCCTTTCGCGTCGAGACCGGCCAGCGTCCTCTCGGCGCGTCAAACCGCTGGTACCAGCCGTGGCTGGTACCTGCGGCCGTGGGAACCTCCTTCCTAGCCTCAACCCGTGGCCGGTCAGCGACCGTCACGTCAGCCCGAGCAGCCAGTTGATCGCTGCGAGAGCGTCCACTGGCCTGGCGAGAGTCGCGTGCACGACTCTCGCCAGTCTTCTGCTTCCGCGCCGCTGTCTTAGACGGCGAGCAAGCTCGGGCGTCAAAACTTTGGCTGGACGGTCCTCTTTGGAAGAGCGTCCACTCGGTGCTTCTCGCGAACGAGAAGCGGCCGAGACGGAACCTGGTTTTTAGCGCGGCAGAACCGCTAGCACCAGGTGAGGACGCACCAGCCGAGGCTGGTGCACCTCTGGTCCCCGTCGACTTCTTCTTTGCAGAAGAAGGCGACGGGCCCACCGTTCCCGAAGGAACAGGAGGACCAGCAGAAGAGCTCCCCGACTCGCTGAGCGAGTCGGGGCCCTTAGAAGACCCGAGGAGTCTTCTTAGGGGGGGAGGAGGCAGCCTTCTTCTCTTCGGCTGTTTAGCCTTAGAAGTCGAAGGGGAAGGAGAGGCAGAGACGACGAAGAAGGACGATGAGACGACGACGACACCTTCTTCCTCTTCCTCTTCTTCTTCGCCAGGCTCCGCAGAACAGACGTCAGGTCTTCCATCCAGGAGGGAGCCGGGGCAGTTGCCGAAGCAACAGGGCCCGACTGCACCTGTCCGGAAAGACCTGAGCCTGTGACAGCAACACCAGCAGCACGAACGACAGGAACAGGTCCGGGAACAGCAGGAACGGCAGGAACATCTGAAAGGGAAAGTGCAGGCCGATCTGAAATAGAAAGAGTAGCTGGAACAGCAGCAGGTACGGCAGGCACGGCAGGTACCACGGGAGAGCCAGGCGTCCTGTCTGCAGTTACCGACATCCGTGGCACTGGCGGCAGGTCCAGGGGGGTACTCTTTGGGCAGCGGAAGTCCGGGGTCGGCAAAGGAAAAAATCCAGGTGGTGGTGGCACCGTCCTCCTTGGTACGGCAGCAATTGGTTTTTGTATAGCCACCGTGGGTGTCACCGACATTATATGGGGCGTATACACCAGATGTGGTGGCATCTCATACGCTGGTGTCGTTATTGTGGTGGTAGTTGTGGTCACCGCACCATGAGTGACCACAGCCGACCCCGCCAACCGCTGGAGCAACCCCTGGATGCTGGCACTCCCTGCAGTCCCAGCGACTCATCACCTGTCCAAGTCGTCCTTCGCTGATGGCAACACCTGCGGAGACAAAAGTCGGGTTAGTTGGAGGGTTCTTTTCCCCGCTGCCTGGGGGGGCGAAACACCCCCCCCAGAGCAGACGGAAGACCCCGAGTACAGACTGTACGTCCGGGTAGCGGGCGCCCCTCCTCCCCAAACTCGACGGATCGAGCGAGGAAAAGGACTCCGCTACCCCCCCCCGCAGGGGAAGGCGCGAAACGTGGGGGCTGGCCGGGAGGCAGGAAAGAGGACGAAGTGTCCGTCACCAAAGGAGTCACTGGACTTTCCGATGACTTCTTGGCCGGCCTAAGTCTCTTCCTGCCCTCGTACAGCACCCACTGCGCCTCGGACCAATTCATACAAACCACACATGGTTCGTTGCGGGAGCATTCTCGCCCCCTACAACGAGAACAAACCTCGTGAGGGTCCACCTCAACAAATGACCTGAACCCTCCACATTTACGCCCCTCCAGCCCGGGACACACTCTACGGGCGACTGGAGGGCGCGGTGATATTTCCATTTCTTCCAATTCACTCATTGCAAGAATAATAGAATTGAGAAAAAGTACTTACAATCACTCCTGATATACAAGAAAGAGAAAAACAAATACTCAAGGTTGAAGCAAACGACAAAGCGGGCAGAAGCGATGGCGAACACGTCCTTCACACACGGCCGAAAGCAAAAGTGATTTGTTTACCTCCCAGTCGCGCGGCGCGCGACGATCGGACAAGCAGTTAACTACCGTTCTCCCCTTGTTCGAAGCTTACGACCGTTCCAGCTGCCGCTTAGCTACTTCCTATTGTTAAAGGACCGAGGGTTTGTATTACGTATCGGAACAAACACAATATAAACAAAGCATACGACGATGAAGCGGGCAGAGAGCGATGACGAACACGTCCTTCACACCCGCGGCCGAAAGCAAAAGTGATTCTTCACCTCTCGGGCGCGCGGGCGCGCGCACGATCGGACAAGCAGTTAACTACCGTTCTCCCCTTGTTCGAAGCTTACGACCGTCCCAGCTGCCGCTAGTTACCTTCCTATTGTTAAAGGACCGAGGGTTTGTATTACGTATCGGAACAAAATAGCTTTACATTTGTTCTCTTTCCCTACTACAGCCCCTTGTATTACATGATACATTTCAGATGTTAAATGCCATGAAAAAGGATACTGATGATTTCTTCAAACAAGTAGCCAGGGGTTGGTGTGTCGTTGTCCACTGTTGCTTTGTTGAGGAGCGGATACTGGAAAGATATTCAAGAAATTAATACATACTATGCAAATAAAATTAATTATTTACAGCAATATGGCCAAAGTAAAAGTGATACTTGTAGTTAGGTGAGAGGGTGGGTTCCCCACCTGCTCGCTCACTTACTGCTAAGTAACTAACAACTAGTGGAAACAACCGACTGGACTAGCAGATCCAGTGTCCACCGCGTGTGAAGCCACCCTCCGAAAAAGTAATTTAACACGTCCTGACACTGGAGATGGACATCAGTCACGAGTTGTTGGTGGTGAGAGCAGGAGCTCGAGACATCTACTCTCCTTTCGAAGAAAGTATTTTCTCCAAAGTTAGAAATTAAGGTCATATCTTAAGATTAAACAGGTTAATGAAAGTCTGGCTCTACGCAGTGCACACATACCTCCATGACGCTTTTGAAATTTTTACTTACAACTCCGAATATTTAGAAGATTGATGGCATCTTGATGTTTGCGGAATCGTTTATGTCAATAAACTTCCCATTCCATGTGCTAAATCCACACACCACTTGTACCCATAGATGCTGGGGCACTTTCTTCACAAAAATCGTAAACAATGACTTCCACCCAAGACTTATCCAAGGGAACTACAATTTTTGGTAGAAGAAGAAGAAGCAGCATGCACTAGATAATTATTTAAATAAATAGTTAAACGGCAGTATAAGGTCATGAATTGCATAAATTTTTTACATATTCATGATTATTAATTTGAAAAGATTCATTGTTGAAAAGTAACTAGATTCCCGACTCAAATATCAACAAGTTTTGCTTATGAACAGTACCCACAGTGTTCTTCGCACTCTTCTATTTATCAGTGTTGCCATTTGGTATGTGTTTACCCTCCAAACTGGGTATGAGACTTACACAAAACCAGGGAAATAGGTGAAATTAGCATATCTATTTCTAGTATATATACATATTAGAGCAATTTTATCATTATTGCATTACTATGACAACTAGAATTCATGGAAACAGTTTGTAAATGCATCAGCATATGTGTGAAGCTCCACTAGATTGGCAACGATAAGTCATTTTGCCGTCTGCTCATATCTACTTTAGAAATATCTGTAATTTTTTTTTTTATAATTTGGTTGCAAAAAAAGGGTTAATTGACATGAATTAAATAAACATTTTGAAGTAATAAAATAAATTTAAACTAAATAATGAGTAAAGTAAACAATTAAGGGAATAAGGCATTGCACCTCATAAACTGTGTACTACTCGTGTGCTGCCCGCAACTGCGTTTGTGGAATGAGTGCTTAGGAACTAGGAATCGCAACGTAGTTCAAGTGCAATTTGGGGTGAATTAAGACCAAAACATGTATAATTACAATCAAATAAGCACTGTGGAGTTTCAGTTGTGATGGCAGTAAGGATAAAACCACCAATTACAAGGTAAAAATGAATTTCAGTTCAAACCATGACCCCGGGAATAAGAAGTTTCATACTTTCACTAATATAGGCAACAAAATGTTGTTTTATTGTGCTGATTACAACTGCAATCTTGAGTAAGATCAATAATCGTTACATATATATGCTAACATTGTTCAAATGAGTGCTGGGAAGACTGGGAAAGATGGTGGCTCCGCTGTGCTTATGAACGGCACCTCACATGAGTGCCGCCATATTAGATTTCAAAACTGCCTTAAAAACATATTTTACGAAGACCTCACATGCTTATTTTAGTTCATATGGTGTTTTTATATATCACATTATGTTGATGAAACTTCAATCTTTTGAATGGTATGTTTAAAGATGTAATTGTATTCTTGTTTCACCAATTAAATATCGAATGAATAAGGCTGATCCACACGATGACGATGGATCCACTGCGGTGTTTCCCCCTAAACAAGCTTTCACTGAAGGTACCTAGTATATCTACATAGGATACAAAAATGGTTTGTATCCTCATCAGAACAAACACAAGATATATATTTATTTGGAAACTTACATGGATCATGTAACAGGTAGGAAATTACTTCATAATAGGCAACTATAGCTAATATTCTAGTCTGTTTGCTATGGCCTTTAGTCAGGCCTAGGCCACCTCTTCTATGCAATTGTAGATGATGTGTTCAATATTAAATTAAATAAAAAAAATAATGAAGTACAATGATTTTGTCCGTCTGGAAATAATCTTCCACCTCTATTCTATGCAATTGTAGATGATGTGTTCATTATTAGTATATTAAAAGAAAATGTGTTCACTATTAGCTATGTTAAATAAAAAAAATAATGTAGAATTATTTTATCCACCTGGAAATAATCTTCCCACTGATTAATCTCGTTCCTCCAAATTTCCTCTTTCCAGTTACGACCTGGTGTGCAAGGTTAGGTTGAAATGAATTGCTGCACCTAGCATAGACTGCTTTGGGTATGACAACCTATGCTTGGCCTAAACACCACCTAAGCAATAATAAGAGACTGTGGAGTTACCATTACTTCACTCAATTATTAAACTTACATATGTCGCAAAATCGACTACGTTCTTCGCTTCTTTTAATAATTCCATATCGAAAAGTCTAACAAAATTGAAAATAGTCACAATGTTGTTTTCCAGCACTTGTCAATTACAGTTGTCATTCTTCTAATCATTGTATTGTCTCTCTTAATGAACATTATAATACTGTCTTCCAATGGTGTAAAAAATAATTTGATAGTAATAATACAACTATATTCTTTTAATATAATTTATTTAATTATCTAATAAGAGATACAGAGCCATAAGTAATATCTAAATTACTCCGTTATTCGAAGCAATATAAATCTATGGACCTTTAAGTAGTTTTGGAAGGTGGACTCTTTAGTTTGTTTATATCAGGCAGTTCCTGGTTAATATAACAGTGCATATTTTTTAAAAGATTTGATAAAACTGAAAGTCAAATAGGACGTTGTTTCTTTTAATATCTATGATGGCGTGCTTAATCATACATAACAATTGGTTTTTATTTTATGCCATTCAATGTAACAAATAAATGTATTCGAGAAGTGAAAGCTAAATTAGTGAAATTAACAGTGAAATTAACGTAAAAGTTTCCAGTTACCCAAATATTTTCTTTAATCTCTATTTGTGCACGTAATTTTTTTTATATGAGATGAACCTACACGTGATAAATAAAGATTTTATGAGATTATGATATATTGTGCGTTAATTTATGGAGATAAAGATGTGTTCTTTTTTTATAACAATGTTTCAAAATAAACATAAATGGTATTTCTCAGGTATCAAAGTGGCAGTCGCTACAGCAAAGCTGTGATAGAGCAACAGATAGACCACTCTCGTTATTCTGGTATTTCTCTTTAGAGCTGCAAGTTGTAAATGTTTACAAGAAGTGTTTCCTTGCGCGCTGACCTGAAATTTTGTAGTTCAGAATCTGATGCATAGTTATGCCATGTAACTTTAAAATTCACTCTGTATAATATCGTACCTTGATATTTTTCATTTGAATGACTGCTTTTAAGAAAAGCAGTTGAAGTTTTGTACCTTTCGAATTTCAGCCCTCTTGTCTGATATATTTCATCTATGAATGTTTGTAAATATCTTCTTGAACTCTTTATATAATATTTGCAACCTTTGTAATCCAGATAGTCCTTTCATTAAATAGCGTTGATTAGATGTGCTTTAGAAATGCATGTATACTTTGATGATACAGACCTTACTTTTTGTGCAATATAGATTCTGACGGACACTACGTCTGGCAGGGTATTATTGCTTCGAGTTCGCGGCTTGACTTCACACGATAGTGGTTGTTTCATTGACATACAATAATACGTACAATATAGTTTCCGTCAGACAATAAAATTACCATGATATTCGCATTCGCATGTGTATTTACGGGTATATATGTGTATGTGTGTGCTTAAAATCGTAATAATACCTGATGTATATATGCAGGTGTATTTCCAATCTTAGTTTTATATATAGTGCATGACAGACTCACAGCACTGATCGAACATCTAGAAATATGTAAATCTACAAAGCAAATTATTACGCAGAGAATAATAAATAAGTAGCTCCATGTTGCTGGAGCAGTTAAATTTTAAACCTATGCTATAAGACTGCATATATGATAGTCTGTTCTTGTAGGCTGATATGCAGTTTTAGCAGATTATAGGCAATGCTGAAAGTATGTCCAAAATTGATGATCACGGAGAAAGAGAACAAAACTGAATGGATATGAAACAGCTAAATGGGAAAATAAACAGCATACTGGCGACACAATTATAAATAGCCACATAATGCATTGGCAGTGCGGAACTTACAAGTATTCACTAAACACTTTGATAAGATCAGATACTAGATATAGCGAAAATGTGACATTTCCAAATAAAAATTTTGCATTCATGATGAAATATGTATATGTGTTTTGTTCTCCCTCGAATTAAAAAGAGCAAAACTGAAACATTTGAGAGATTCCATCGACCCACATAGTACCAATAAGGTTAACAATGTGTAGAAACGGAGAAATGATAGTTGATGGCACCAAACTGGTAAAAAAGATATAGGAACAAAAACATCCAAGGACACAATAACTAGGCTATCGAACTGGCTGCCATAGCAGCTAGAAATGCGTGGAGAATGGATATATTCGAAAAGAAATCAAGAGTAACATTAGATGGACCAGTGATGGCAATAATTGGAGATATGAATGGATATATTGGGCAAGACAGGACAGGCATAGAGAGCATATTGGGAGCATTTAGCATTGGAGACAGAAATAGAGGAGAAAACATAATTGATTTTTGCATACTAAACCAGATGTCCATTATGAACTCTTTCTATAATCATAGAGACAACCACAAGTGGACGTGGTACCGATGGAACTCTGCTTTAGGAGCACATACTGAAAAATCAATGATTGATATGGCAATAACAAATAACAAAAATATGGTCAGAGATGTAAAAACCATCCCCTCTGTGTCATTCGATTCAGATCACAGGCTTCTCTTAATTAAATTAAAGATGACAAAACCCAAACCAATTAAAAGCCAAGTGAGAGAAAGATTTATTTTAAAGAATATGAGAGAAGAGGAGTGCTTATATCAAAACGAAGTAAGTAGAGCTAGACAAATGCAACAGGAGAGCAATGACCCAAATGAAAAATGGAGACACTTTAAAATGGTTGTAGTGGGTGCTGCTAATAATACAGTGCAAAAGAAAAGAGTTCGAGGTAGGAGGAAAAAACAAACTGCTTGGTGGACCCCCACACTAAAGGCCGCTGTTGCAAACAAAATGAAACTCTTCAGAAAATGGATGAAAACTTTGAACTTGGAAGATCACAATAACTATAAAGAAGCCTCGAGAGAAACGGAAAGAATAAAAGCTCAAACATAAAAAGAAACATGGGAAAGAATAGGAGAAGATCTGGGAAATGATCTCCAAGGTACCAGAAAACTCATATATAGCACTGCCAAAAACTATAGAAAGGGAAGCCAACCACCCACTTATGTAATCAAAGACCCTATGGATGGGACAATTTTAACCGAACCCCGAGAAATTGAATTAGGATGGAAACATCACTTTCAAACACTACTAAACAACGAAAACAATTACCTTGAAGAGGATGTAGAATTTGATGTGGTTGGGGATGCAGAACCTGACATAACAACACTGGAGGTAAAAAATGCTCTCAAGAGGATGAGAAATGATAAGGCCCCTGGAGTGGATACGATACCTGCAGAGCTCCTTAAAAACATGGGGGGATGCAGTCATCTGGCTACTAGAGCTAATCGACATACTCTGGAATGGGCAAATTCCACCTGAAGACTGGGGAGGAAAGAGAATCTAAATAGCCCAATCTATAAGAAAGGTGACAAGACAAATTGCAGCAATTATAGAGGAATATCCCTAATGTCACATGCTTTTAAAGTATGTGAAAGAATACTTGAAACTAGATTGAGAGGATATGTTGAACCAAAGCTGGGTGAATGGCAAAACGGTTTTCGACCAGGAAGAGGGACCAACTGATATGATTTTCTCCCTCAAGATGATATTTGAGAAGAACTGGGAATGGGACAGGGACAGATATATTGCTTTTATAGATCTAGAAAAGGCTTTTGATAGAGTACCAAGAATGAAAATATGGGATGCCCTAAAAGACCCTTACTATGGAATCCCTGAGAAACTTATAAGAGCAATTTATAACACCTATCAAAACATCAGATCCAGAGTAAAAACAAATCAAGAGAATGAAGACTGGTTTGAAATTAAATCAGGAGTAAGACAGGGCAGCGTCCTTTCTCCACTTCTGTTTATATTGTTCCTAGATATAATGTATGAGGGAACTAGGTGAGGATGAAGCTGCAGATATGACCATTAACCTTATGTATGCAGATGACCATGCAATGATAGCCCCCAGCGCAGAATCTTTTCAAGAAAATGTATGTCAACAACTGGAACGCGATCTTAACAGCTAATGGAATGCGGATCAACAAGAATAAGACAGAGATCATGCACCTATCACGAACACCAAGTAACGTAAATGCAGAATTAGAAGGTCAGACATTGAAACAGGGTAGAAATTTCAAATACTCAGGAGTAGAGTTTAGTGACCAAAACGATTCAAAACTGGAAATAACTACCCGAATATAGAAATTCAGTAACAATCTTTATCTGCTCTACCCACTAATGAAAGACAGAAATATGCCTCGCAAAGTGAAACCATAATATACCTCTCTATTCTAAGACCAATATTGACTTATGGCCATGAATCATGGACATTAACATCAAGAACTAGAAGCCAACTTCAAGCAGCTGAAATGAAAGCCCTAAGACTCATAAAAGGTGTAAATGGATAGGCTACGAAATGAAGACATTAGAAGATAACTGGGAGTGGAGGGGATACTAGATTTTGTAGAGAGAGGACAGCTTAGATGGTTTGGACACACCAAAAGAATGGAGGAGGAGCGATAGCCTATAAGGTTTTTGGAATGGACACCGGAAGGAAGGAGACCGGTAGGAAGACCAAAAAATGAGATGGCTACAAAACATAGAGAAAGGAGTAGAGAGGAGAGGCTCTAGTTTGCGGGAAGTTGATGAGATGAGGCTCTATGATGATCGCCAAGAATGGAGACTGTTCCTGAAGCAGGACGACTGACAGGCCTGGAGGCCTACCTGGCGTCTGGTGAGAAAGGTGAGAAATGACAAAAGAAAATTCTTGTAAGTATAATTACTGATTTCTTATTCATTTTATCACATTCCTATTTATCTGAAATATTTGTGGGCAATAGGCGCATTTTCCATTTATTGATGTGCAACTGACCAAATAATAGTAAATAAATAAACAGAGGAGCATCAATCACTTTAATTAATGCCCAGAATAATTAGTATGGGAACGATCCTATACTATGGTTTGCATTATTTTCTTTGTTCATATTTTCTAGGCACAGTTTTGTTCTGTGAATAAACGTACTAACATTTCAAGGCATTATCTATCACTACAAGCCAGTAACATCTGACAACAAAATTCATATGCTATACTGCTGAAGACATCCCTTTAAGTCCGTTGAAATTGAGATTTCCTATTCCTTTAGTGAATTGTCACTCTTTCTCGTATATAGATTAATTTTAGTAGCATTATCTGCAATTTATTGCGGAGTTTAATTACAATTAATATAACCCCACATAATAGATATGTCAACCGTAATTATTTCGACTTTATGATTTCCAGTGCTATGTTCCGCATTATGATGAAGTAATTATAAAGTCCACGCAAGGCTCTAAATTTTCTTTTTATTTTACAGTAAAAAGTTAAGTTTAAATTATGCAAGGTGATTACGATACAATACAACAAAAGGTCAATTCTCCTAGGCAGCAAACGAATCGTGATATTTTGAAGAGTCTCTACTGCTTTTTTACTACCATTAAAGATGCACTGATACAGATAATGGCAAATCATAAGTATAATGGTGCTAGAACCTATGAAGACTATAGAATAAACTATAGGTAAACAAAACGAAACAAAAATATTCCCAACTCCAGTTTAAATTAGTTGGGAAAACATATCGTACAATTCTTAAACGTAACGCCGTCCGGTAGAGGTAGAAGCTCTGAAACGGTTTGTTTCTGTGCAGTGAAGTTCATGCCCAAAGAACTCTTCCCAAAGGCCATCATCGGCTTCTTGTTGAAGTTCATATGTCGCTTTCTTGATTGAAAGCAATACGACAGGCAACACCTTTCGGCAGAACGCAGATATGGAAGTGGGCGTTGGGAGAGGGCGCGGGCGTGGGCGTGGTACGAACGGATCGGATTTAACTGACCTCAGAAGACCACATGTACCTCCTCCAGAGGTGGTGACTTCCACTGCTGCCCCTGCTGCTGTGTCACCGCAGCCACCGAGTCCCGCGGCTCCTGTGGCGCCGCAGGCTCCGCAGCAGCAGAATGCGACGAATACTACCGAGGCCAATGCAAATGCCAATGCAGGTGAGGTGTTCGGATATCGTTGCGTAAATGCTAGGCCTAGGCTCTGCTAGACAGCCTCCTAGGTCACGCAGCTTGACCTAAGCCAGTATACCTAGTACTAGCTATGGTCATTATAGTAACCTAACCTAACCCAGTTAAAGTTAGAGATCGGTTCCATTAGCGCAGGACACAAGAAGTGGGGCAGAAAGCGGAGTAAATGCATTTGGAGGGAATAGAGAGATTTGGCTGCCACTGGTAAGGTTAGGTTCATTAAGACATAGGGTAAAACACCGCATGCCCTGCAGCAGGCCAACGACTAGGTATCAATGCATGCCAATCTCCGAAAAAGTACATTATAGTAGCTAACGCGTCCTGACACCGGAGATGGGCATCAGTCACGACTTCTTGTTGGTGAGAAACAGAGCTAAAGACCTCTACTCTCCTTTTGAAGTAGCCTAGTATTTTCTCCAAAGTTAGAAATTAAGGCCAAATTTAAAGCATTGAACAGAGGGTAGTGAAAAGGGTGTCCACGGCAGTGGAAATCTCACCAAAACACTTTCGAAATCTTTACTTACGCTTCAATATTATAGAAGATTGACGCCCTCTCGATGTTTACGGAGTCGCTTGTGTCAACAAACTTCCCATTTCCTGTGATAAATCTGCACACCACTTGTGCCCACAGACACTGGGGCACTTTCATCACAACAATCAGAACACAGTCCCTTACCAGGACGTTTTTAAGTAAACAACTGTTTTGGTAGAAGAAGAAAACGAAATGTGCACTTAGATAATTTTTTAAATAAATAGTAAAGCATCAATATTTTACATATTTATGATTAGTAATTTGAGAATATTCGTTATTGAAAAAGTAACTCGATTCTGACTCAAATTTTAAGTAATTATTTTTCGGAATTAGAACGTTCTTTTAAGTCCTGTAGGGTAAAACATCACGGACGACCAACCCTCATCACGCTGAACGAGTCTTATTCACACGATATTTAATTGGTGAAACAAGAATACAATTACAACTCTTAAGCATACCATTCAAAAGATTGAAGTTTCGTCAACTTAATGTGATATATGAAAGCCCCATACAAACTAAAATAAGCATGTGACGCTCTTCGTAAAATATGTTTTCAAGGCAGTTTTGAAATCCAATATGGCGGCTACCGTGTGGATGGAAGGGTCTGGTCATGGATGGACACCATCTTTCCCAGCCTTCCCAGCACTCATTTGAACAATGTTAGCGTATATATGTAACGTTTATTGATCTTACTCAAGATTGCAGTTGTAATCAGCACAATAAAACAACATTTTGTTGCCTTCTTTAGTGAAAGTATGAAACTTGTTATTCCCGGGGTCATGGTTTGAACTGAATTCATTTTTACCTTGTAATCGGTGGTTTTTATCCTTACTGCCATTACAACCGAAACTCCACAGTTCTTATTTGATTGTTATTATACACATTTTGGTCTCAATTCACTCCACATTGCACTTTAAACAAATTGCTGTTCCTGGTTCCTAAGCGCGCGCGCCACAAACACGGTTACGAACAGCAGACGACGACACTGCAAAGTTTTATTCTCTAAATTGTTTACTTTACTCGTTATTTAGTTCAACTTTACTTTTTTATTTAAAAATGTTAATTTAATTCTTGTCTATTATCCCTTTTTTGCAACCAAATTACCCCCAAAAATTACAGGTATTTCTAAAGTAGATACAATCCAATGTTTCTAACTGTGTCGTACATCTGGCTGCCAAAAACCATAGAGGAACAGACTACGGATACGTGGATTATTTATTTATTTATTTTTTTTTTGCGAGCACTTTTCATTGATTTAAGTCTATATTAGTGTTTTGATTTTCTTTAATAACTGTATGCCAGAAATAAATGTAACCTTTAATGTTTGCATGCTGAGAATGGCAAAATCATTGTTGCCACATTGGTGGAGCTTCACACATACGCTGATGCATTATTATAAACTGTTTCCATGAATTCTAGTTGTCATAGTAATGCAATAATGATAAAATTGCTTTAATATTTATGTATATATACTCCCAATACATAGCCTAATTTCACCAATTTCCACGTTTTGTGTAAGTCTTATACCCAGTTTGGAGGGTGAACACACCAATTGGCAACTTTCTTGCAGAACAGTTTACCAGTTATTCATGCAGATTGTTATCAGCTATTCATGTAATTGTTATAATCGTATTGCGCATATATATCTTTATTTACTATTTATTCAATAGCTAGCTTGTAAAATATACTTTATTACAAAAAACTTGATTGACAACTAAGCAGCATACCTATCATGGGTTTCAGGGACAGTGCAAGCAAGTTTTTTGGCAATATTTCTGTAACGAACACTTGTATCAGAACAAGATTTTGCTATGGTGCATTACACCCAGTGCCGTAATTTATAAGGGTATCGTGAATCACTAATCGTAAAGAATAACGACATTAATCCTTGTACCAAGAGACAAAAACTCCATTATTCAGAAATGGATACAAACATGCGTAAAAAGCTCCACCTACCCTCTCCCACCACCTCCACTGCCACCCCTCTCCTTCCTTCCTTCACCTTCCTCTCTCTCTCTCTCTCTCTCTCTCTCTCTCTCTCTCTCTCTCTCTCTCTCTCTCTCTCTCTCTCTCTCTCTCATCTCTCTCTCTCCTTTCGTTGGCCAATTGTGTTCACCCTCCAAACTGGGTATAAGACTTACACAAAACGTGGAAATTGGTGAAATTAGGCTATGTATTGGGAGTATATATACATAAATATTGAAGCAATTTTATCATTATTACATTACTATGACAACTAGAATTCATGGAAACAGTTTATAATAATGCATCGGCGTATGTGTGAAGCTCCACTAATGTGGCAACGATGATTTTGCCATTCTCAGCATGCAAACATTAAAGTTGTTCCGACACGGCATACAAACCTTCGGTCCTTTTACAATAGGAAGGTACTAGCGGCAGCTGGATAGGTCGTAAGCTTTCGAACAAGGGGTTCGGTAGTTAACTGCTTGTCCGACAGGCGCGCGCGCGCGACTGGTAGGTAAACAAATCACTTTTGCTTTCGGCCTGCTGGCGTGTGGACGTGTATCATCGCTCTCTGCCCGCTTCATCGTCGTTGCTTTCGCATGGTTGTGTTTTTCTTTTTCTATTTATCTAGTGAAACTGAATTGTAAGTACAATCATTTCATATTTATTTCCATGAATTCAAGTGTGAATTAAAGGATCTTGGTTGCACCACGCCCTCCGATTACCCGAGTGCCGGGACTGAAGGGCGTAAGTGGCGGGAATTCCATTTTCCCAGAAATGATCCTCGTATTGTGTGTGCTCGGTGCCGAGCGGGCGGGAGCGCTCGCTCCGAGCGTATATTTGGGTTGGAAATGTGTAGATGAAAATCGTAAGTAAGTGCTCTTTTCATTTATATTTTTTTTAACCGTTTTCCCGTTGCCGAGCGAATGCGCTCGGCACGGAAACTTATTCTGTATGGAAGTGGAATCGCAAGTACAGTATTCTTTTTCATTTTCATATATTTATTTTGATTGTAGCAATACTCATTTGTTCCGACACGGCATACAAACCTTCGGTCCTTTTACAATAGGAAGATACTAGCGGCAGCTGGATAGGTCGTAAGCTTTCGACAAGGGTTCGGTAGTTAACTGCTTGTCCGACAGGCGCGCGCGCGCGACTGGGAGGTAAACAAACCACTTTTGCTTTCGGCCTCACAGTGGATGGACGTGTGTGTTCGCTCTCTGCCCGCTGCTCGTCGTTTGCTTTCTTGTTTGTTTGTAATTGTGTATGAAAGATTGTAAGTACAGTATTCTCTCTTTTCATATTAATTACGCTGAATTCATTAATGATGGAATCTCCGCGCCTCGCTACCCCAAGGAGACTTTGCCCGGGTACCGAAGGGCGCAAATGTGGGAAATTCAGATCTTTCCCCGAGATAGACCCTCATGTTTTGTGTGCTCGGTGCCGGGGGCGCGAATGCACCCGGGCCGAGCCCTGTGATGTTTGTATGAAACTGGTCGGAGGCGCAGTGGACATTGTATGAGGGCAGGAAGAAGCGAAGGCCTGCAAAGGAGTCGTCGGAAAGCTCTCCCGCGACTCCTTTGGTGACGGACACTTCGTCTTCTTTCCTGCGCCCGCTCAACTTCCACTCTCGCGCCTTCCCCTTCGGGGGCGGTGTCTAGGTCCTTCTCCTCCCCCGATGTGTCGAGTGTGGAGGAGGGCGCTAGATACCCCGACGTAGAGTTGTACTCTGGGTCCTCTATCCGCTCGTCTTCGCGCGAGCGGGTAGAGGATCCTCCTAATCACCCGACTTTTGCCTCCTCAGGTGCGGTTGCCGTGAAGGATGACCTCGGACAGGTGTGGGCGTCGTTGGGACTGCAGGGCGTGCCGAGTGTCCAGGGGCTGCTCTATCATCTCGCTGGCTCCGTGGGCGGTTACGCACGCTACGGTCACAACCACCACCACGACCCTGACAACACCTGGCTACGCGTCACCTCCTCACCTGGTGTACACCCAGCACGCGGTCTCTGTGACACCCACAACATCGGTGCAGGGGCCAGTCGCCGTAACTCGGGGGGAGTGTGATGCCGCCACCTGGGTTTGCCGTGTTGCCACGACCGGACTTCATGTGCCCGAAGAGCTCGCCCCTGGACCTCCCACCGGTGCCGATGATGTCTGTGCCGCTGGTTAGACCATCTGTACCGTCCACACAGCCTGCCGTACCTGCCGTGACCACCGCTGCTGTTCCTGTTCCTGCTCCTGCCGTCTCGACTGCCGTTTTCCGTTCCGGTGATGCTCGCACCTGCTGATGTTGTCCCTGTTTCCTGGCGCCGCTGCTCCCGATGCTGGTCTGTTCGGACAGGTACGTCCGGGCCCTGTTGCTTCGGCAACAGCAGCCCCGGCTCCGTCCTGGATGACAGATCTGACGTCGGTCCTGAGGAGGTTGACGAAGAAGAAGAAGAAGAGGAGGAAGGTGTCGTCGTCGTCTTCATCGTCTTCTTCGTCGTCGTCGTCGTCTGCCGCCTCTTCCCCTTCTTCTTCTAAGGCTCCCCCGCCTAAGAAAAGAAGGTCGCCCCCCCCCCCCCTAAGAAGTCTCCTTCGGGAGCTTCTAAGGGCCCGTCTCGCTCTGGTGAGACGGGGGGTTCTTCCGCTGGTCGCCCTGCTCCTTCTGGGAGCAGGGGACCCGTCTCTTCTCCCGCAAGGAAGAAGACTACGGGGGCCAGAGGGGTGCCGGCTAACACCGGCACTTCCTCACCTGCTGTTAGTGGTTCGGCCACGGCAGCAGGATCCGTCTGGCCGCTCGTTCGCGAGAGGTACCGAGTGTACGGTCGCCTACCAGCGACCGTGCAGCCAGGAACCAGACCTCTGAGTCCGCTCAGCGTCAGGTTCACGGCACGGAGCGGAAGACTGGTGACAGCCGCTCACGCGACTCTCACCAGACCAGCTCTCGCTCTCACGGCGAGCGGCTGGCTACCCGGGCGGACGTGACGGCCACGACCGGCCACGGGCTGAGGCTGGGAAGAGGTCCCCCCGTTGCGCCGGCACAGCCACGGCTGGTACCAGCGAACTGACGGCGACCGTGAGGATATGCACCGGTCTCACCGTGACAGTGGAGCTCGCCGGTCGCCTGACCGTCGCTCTCACAGAGAGCGATCGGGTACGGCGACCAGCACCAGCTCCTCTGACACACGAGACCGGGGCCCGCTGTTCTCGGTCCAGCCGTTCTCCACAGCGAGACGGCTCGACTAGGTCTGCAGCTCGATCGCCACCGCGGGTTGGCGATCGCCTGCAGTCCTCCAAGCCCGCTGGTTCTGCCAGTGAGCGTGGAGAGAGCGTCAGGTCTGCCTCTCCCATACCTTCAACCTCCTCGGGTTACACCGGGAGGGGCGAGGTATTGAGGAGTGATCGTGAGGGTGCGCCCCTCAGGATCCCGCCACGTCGTCGTACGTACCAGGCTCGGTCTCGGACCAGCCAGGTCGTACGCACAGGTGGTTGGAGGAGACCCAGAGGGGCTGTCGCTGCTCCTCTCCTTGAGGGAGGAAGGGTCTCGGGAGGTACTCCTGGTTTTCGGGGACTGGACGGTCCGACTCCACAGGATGCTATCACACCCGAGGTTATTGCGCTGATTCGTCAGCACAACGACCTCGGGGAAGGATCGCCGCTCCCACCATCCGAGCCCACGTCCCGGCTCGAGTCGTTCTGGGGCCCGAAGAGGGAACCCAGACCGACGGTGGGTTTGCCGCGTTCCGAGCTTGCGGACTCAGTGCTAGACCAGTTGAATCGCTTGTCTCCGGACAAGACGGTTCGCTCAAGTCTGGCAGGTCGAGCAAGCTGCTTCCACTCCTCTGCTACGACAGCGGCGGTTTTACGTGCCATCTGAAGACCCGATGCCGCCAAACAGGTGAACCCGGAGTTAGCTAGGCTGACTCCGGGTGTGTCTCTGCAACAGCTCCTGTCCGAGAACCTGTGGTTCTCGCAGCAAGAGGCACTCGGCCTGGAATCTACCGCCATGGGCAGCTTTCCAGGCCGTCTCCTGGCTAGATCTGTGGTCCCTCACAGTATCTATAAGGTCGCAGCCAACTCCGGGGAATTTCTCCCGAAGCAGGACTCGGCCTTCAGGAGACTTTGCCAGTCTGGGGGAAGAGCCATCTCCTTCCTTGCCCACCAGACGGTGAAACCTGTGGGCCAACCTGGTTTCTCCGACGAAGGGACGCTGTCCTTACTCGGGTTTCCGGGCGGCCGGGCGTGAGGCGGCGTTGGGGCTTCGAAACGGACCTCTACGGAGTTCCACGTCTCTCTTCCCAGGAGAGATGGTGGACGCTGCGGTGGACAGACGGCGCACTGAAGACAGTGACCGTCTGGTTCACCAGGCAGTCTCGAAGGCTTTCTGGGCAGCCTCGGACTGCGGCCAAGTCTAATAAGAGGCTCGGCTAGCGCTTCCTCGGCTGCTAAGACGGTTGCTGGGTCGAAGCCCCGAGGAATGACTCTGGTCTTCTTCAACTTCTGGCAAGGGGGGCCGTAACCAGCCCTCCTCCCAGCCCTCCTCATCCCGTGGAGGCTCTGGGAAGAAGTCTTTGAAGAAAGGGGGGAAACGCTAGGGACGGCGTTCCCCCTCACCTGCTGCCGGAAGTGGGGGGGTGCCTGGCCAGCCATTGGGCAACTTGGCAGCGCTACGGCGCCGAGACCTGGATTGTAGATGTCCTTCGGGAGGGATATCTATTATCCCTTCGAATCTCGGCCACCCCTCACCTCCAACCCGGTCCAACAGCAGTCGTACGTCCCCACCCGGGTCACCGCAGGACGTAGCACTCAGACAGGAGATCAAGACCATGCTGAGCAAGAGAGCTGTAGAGATCGTCACGGATCAGTCACCGGGCTTTTACAGTCGACTCTTCCTGGTGGAAAAGTCTACGGGAGGCTGGCGCCCGGTGATAGATCTCTCTCCCCTGAACCGGTTTGTTCGCCAGACCCGGTTCACGATGGAGACGGCACGCCTCAGTGCTCGACTCCATCAGGGAGAACGATTTCATGCTTTCAGTGGACTTGAAGGATGCGTATTTCCAATACCCATTCATCAGTCCTCCAGAAAGTACCTCCGCTTCATCCTCGACGGGACGGTGTACCAGTTTCAGGGCACTGTGCTTCGGTCTCTCAACCGCCCCACAGGTGTTCACGCGAGTGTTCACTCTGGTGTCTGCTTGGGCCCATTCGCACGGGATACGTCTGATGAGGTATCTCGACGATTGGTTAGTCCTGGCGAGCTCCCGCTCGCAGTTGCTACAGGACAGGGATCGGCTGCTCGAGTTCTGTCGCGATCTGGGGATCGTTGTGAACTTCGAGAAGTCCGATCTCGAGCCCAAGCAGAGGATGAAGTACCTGGGTATGCTGATCGACAAACGGTAGCAGGGCGAGTCTTCCCCGCGGACTCGCGGATCAGCAGATTCAGAGAGGCAGCCACCAGTTCCTGTCTCGGCAGGAACAGGTAGCTCAGCGATGGCAAGTCGTGATCGGACACCTGTCGTCACTCGAGAAGTTAGTTCCCTCACGGGCGTCTTCACCTGCGGTCTCTTCAATGGAGACTAAAGGAGAGTTTGGTCACAGGCGACGGATCCCCCAAGCTTTCCAGTGTCACTGACACAGGAGGTGAGGCAGGACCTAGCCTGGTGGCTCGACGACAGGAACCTCTTAAGAGAGTGCCTCTGCGCACTCCCCCCCCGGACATGCAGCTGTTCTCAGACGCATCGACCGAGGGATGGGCGCACACCTGGAGGAGTTGCTGACTTCAGGAGTTGTGGGACGAGAACGACAAGCACCTTCACATCAATGTACTGGAACTCAAGGGCAGCGTTCCTCGCTCTCCAAGAGTTTCAGGACCGCTTGATGGGACATCTCAGTGTGTTGATGTGCGACAACACCACGGTGGTGGCTTACGTCAACAAACAGGGGGGCCTAGTGTCTCTCCCGTTGTACCAGTTGACACGGCAGGTGCACGAGTGGGCTCAGGCACACTCAATAGAGCTGTCGGCACGCTACATTCCAGGGAAGAGGAATGTAGTAGCAGACACGCTCAGCCGTCGGGATCAGGTGATAGGGACCGGAATGGTCTCTACACCAGGACGTGCGGAAAGGCTCTTCGACCTGTGGGGGCGACCAGTCGTGGATCTGTTCGCCACGCCCGGCACAACAGGAAGCTCCAGTGTTCTTCTCGGCCGTGCCGGACCCATGGGCAGCTGCAGAGGACTCTTCAACACCCGTGGGACAACCTCTTCGTCTATGCCTTTCCCCCGTTCAGCCTGATTCGCAAGGTGATCAGTCGAGCGCTGTCACCCCGAATCTCGGATGATCCTGGTGGCTCCCAATGGCCACAAGCCATTTGGTATCCGGACCTGCTGGCTCTTCTCGCAGGAGAACCGAGAGATTCCCCCTTGGCACAACCTTCTCGCCCAGCCACACTCGAGCGGTACCACCGAGCAGTCCAGTCCCTACGTCTTCACGGCTGGCTGTTATCCACCATCTCTTGCGAACGAGAGGCTTTTCTCGTAGCGCAGCAACAGAGATGGCTGGAAACGTCCGTCAGTCCTCTGCAGCTGTGTACCAGGGGAAGTGGGCCGTCTTCTGTGGTTGGTGTCGTAGACGGGGTCTATCTCCTCTCAGCCACTCTTCAGCAGGTAGCGGATTTTCCTCGTTTTTTTCTTCGCCGAGAGAAGCTCCTATCAGTCCCCACAGTGAAAGGATACAGAGCCGCCTTGGCGCTCGTCCTGAAACTGAGGGGGTTGGACATCTCGAACTCGCCGTCGAGATCTCCTTGCTGTGAGGAGCTTCGAGAGGTCTTGCCCACCCAGGGGAACTCAGGCCCCCTGCGTGGGACGTGACTCTCGTCCTTAGGAGTCTGACTCGAACACCGTCGAGCCACTCCGAGAGTCGTCAGACAGGGATTCTGACCCCTCAAGACCCTCTTCTTGCTGGCCCTGGCATCGGCGAAGAGAGTAGGGGAACTTTCATGGTCTTTCCTATGATGTACGACACTCCAGGGGATGGGGATCCGTGACGCTCGATTTCGTCCGAACTTCGTTGCGAAGACTCAGAAACCGTCAGTCCCTGATGACAGGTTCGAGTCATTCACGATTCCCTCCCTATTGGACTTCACCGATAATGATGCGGATGAGATGCTGCTTTGTCCTGTGAGGGCGCTAACGGCGCTATCTGAAGAGAACTCGTCACCTCAGGCCTGAGTGTCGACGCCTCTTCGTTAGCACCCGGGTCACCAAGAAAGAAGTATCCAAGAACACTCTTTCATTCTGGCTGCGTGAGGTCATCAGGAGGGCGTATGAGGCTGATGGTAGTGACGACATCCGTACGTCCCGTCCGAGAGCTCACGAAGTCAGAAGTATTGGCCCCTCGTTGGCGTTTCGCAAGAACTTCTCCGCTGGCGCAGGTCCTGAAGGCAGGGGTCTGGTCTAACCAGAACTACCTTTACGTCCTTCTACCTTCGGGATATTGCCCACAGGTCCTTGGATACCTTTTCCTTGGGACCCGTGGTGGCTGCTCAACAAGTTGTGTAGCTAACCCAGACCCTCGCAGGCTGAACAGCATCGAGTCCTGGTGTGACTGTGTGGATGGAGTGTGAGTGAGTGAGTGACTGGCTCTCTCTTCCCATCTTTTCCTTCCCCTCTACCTGTGGGCAGAGGGCCATGGTCGTCACTACGCTGGATGAGGACGAGATGCAGGTGAGCTATATGACAGAGCCCCATCCTATCCCTTTCACGAGGGATAGGAGCAGAATATCCACCACTTCCTTCTACAAGGGGGGAAGTGGATGCCTACAAGAGTCAAACCCATGACTTTATATTTGCTCCTGTACAGGAACAAGTTCTTGCATTGCTGGTACTAATAAGAGTGCGCAATGCCCCTCTCTTAGTAACTCGGTCCAGAAGGTTCCTGACCAGTTGATCCTGCTGGTTGCACCCACGCCCCGATCAATCGGACAGAGGCTTGTTGGATCCCCTCCCTCGCTCTTACCGAGCCAGGAAGCTTCCCAACGGTAGGGCGAAACACCAGTTCTGTTCACAAAAGACTCAGATTCACCCCCACCAAGAAAGTGAGTCTTCCTATTTATAAAAGGACCGAAGTTTTGTATGCCGTGTCCGGAAACAAATTGACAATTTGTTCTAAAATTTGCATTTTTCCCTAACTATACAAACGCCTGAGGTCCTTTTACACAATACCCCACCTCCTTTGCCATGCCACCCCTCACGTCTGTACAGTTTTTGCTTGGGCCTAAGCAAAAGTGGATTTGTTTACCTCCCAGTCGCGCAGCAAAGCGCGCCTTGTCGGACAAGCAGTTAACTACCCGAACCCCTTTTTCGTTCGAGGAAGCTTTACGACCTATCCAGGCTGGAGCCCGCTAGTATCTTCCTATTGTAAAAGGACCTCAGGTTTTGTATAGTTAGGAAAATGCAAAAAAAATTTTTAGACAAATTGGTCATTTTGGATTCAGTTTCCCGAGGCTTAACCCCCAGAAACTTGATCCTTGTTTCCCCTTTTTATTTGAACTGAAGTGGGCAAATCGCAAGTGCCAGTTCTTTTTCATTTTCTTTTTTATTTTTTGAGATTGCATTGTTTTACTGAGGGATCAATGTTTTTCCGCTAATTTCCCGGGAATTGATCCTTCCCCTTTTTTAATTTTGTATAAGTGCAAATCGCAAGCGCAGTATTTTCTTTTTTCCATTTTTCATTTTTTTTTTTTGATTGCAATCAATTCATTATGGATCCGAAAGTTTTCCATAAACCTTGATCCATAAACGGTTAACGGAACAATGGGCCTTTTACCCTTTTGCCGCTCGGATACCAGAGGGCGAAATGCGCTCGATCCGAGCCCTTATTCCATTGTGAAAGTGAATCGTAATGCAACGATGCATTTTCATTTTATTCCTTATTATTGATTGGCATCAATATTTATTTGGTTCCAAGTTCCGCTCAGTCATGGGAATTGAATCCTTTATGCCCGTTGCCATTCGGGGCCGATGGCATGGAAAAAAAGCGATTGCTCTCGGGCTTCTTATATTGTTTGTTTGGGGGTATCATGGGTGCGTGTGCGGTGGGGTGGGGAACGAGAACCCCCCACCCCCCCCCAACCCCCCCCCCCCCCCCCCCCCCCCGCTCAGCTCCCCAACAGACGGCCCTTCCCCCCTTTGGGGGGGGGAGGTATTATCGGCGTTCTTCTC
This sequence comes from Macrobrachium nipponense, assembly GCF_015104395.2. Taxonomy (NCBI): domain Eukaryota; kingdom Metazoa; phylum Arthropoda; class Malacostraca; order Decapoda; family Palaemonidae; genus Macrobrachium; species Macrobrachium nipponense. Next base: position 21,508,795 of record NC_061089.1, read on the forward strand.
CTCGCCCGATCCGTCGAGGTGCGGGGGAGGGCGCGCGTGCCCGAGATTTACAATTGGTATTCGGGGTTCCTTCCACTCGTTCGGAGAAGGGCTCACCCCGCCCCCCCCGCGCGAGGGGACTTCCCCCCCACTAATCGCTACTACTGTTATTTTTCCGCAGGTGGCTATCTGCCACCCGAGGGTTGGACCTTGGTGAGGTATGGGCGTCCTTCCATTTGCAGGGCGTTGCTAGTGTCCAGGGGCTGGCGGTTCTATGTCTGGGCCTACTGCGGGTCACCCATGGAGGGTGGCTGACCACGCAACCATGGTGACACCATCACGTCCCTCCTCACCTGGTGTACTCGCCTCACGTGGTAACAGTCTTGGCCCTATCAGCCGCTGTGAAGTGCCCGTTCGCCGTAACCGAGAGGGGGAGGGCTGCCGGCCGCCAGGATCGTGGTTGGACCGCGCTGCAGCGACCACACTTTCCGCTGTCCCTAAGCTCAGCCCCTCCCCCTGGACCTGCCGCCGGTACCATGGATGTTTGCTGGTCTGCTGCTCCACTTCCTCCTTGTTTCCGGTGCTGCCATGCCGTACCTGCCGATTCTGGGCTGACTGTCCATGCAGTTGCTGCGCTGGCTGTCCCTGCCGTTTGCTGGCCGCATGGCTGTCCCCTAGCCGTTGCTACTGGCGCTGGCTGTCCCTGCCCGTTGCTGCGCTGGCTTGTCCCCTACCGATTGCTGTTCTGGCTGTGGCCTGCTGTTCCTGATATGCCCCATAACCTGCTGATGTTCGTCCCTGTTTCGTGGTGGTACTACCCCAGACTTTGGTCTGTTCCTGTACAGGATGCGTCCGGGCCGGCCCTGGTGCTTCGGCTACAGCAGCCCCGGTCTCCGCCCTGGATAGCAGATCTTACGTCCTGTCCTGAGGGAAGCTGACGAAGAAGAAGGGAGGAAGGTGTCGTCGTCGTCGGCTTCATTCCTTACTTCATTACGTCGTCGGGCTTTGCCGCCTCTTCCCCTTCCGACCTTCTAAAAAAAGGCTTCCACAGCCGGAGGAATAAGAAGGTAAGGTTGCCTCCTCCCTCCTAAGAAGTCCTCCCTCGGGAGCTTCTCGGGACCACCAGTTCCTCACACCTCGGTGGTGGGAACGGGAGGGGTTTCCTTCCGCCTGGTCCTCCTGCTCCTTCGTTACGGGAGCGGGGGCCCGTTCTCTTCTTCCGCAAGGAAGAAGACTACGGGGACCAGAAGTGGGGTACCGGGCTAACACCGGTTACTTTCCTCGGCCTGGTGGTCAGTGGTTTCTGCCACTGCCATCAGGGTCCCGTCTCCGGCCTTCATCGTTCGCCAGGGGGTAGTGGTAAGCTGATTGTTTAACGGTCGCCGACCATGGCGACCGTTGAGCCGAGGAACCAGAACCTCTGAGTTCTCGCTTCAAAGACGTCAGGTTCACGGCACGGGGCGGAAGACCTGGTGAACGAGCCCTCACGTGACTGCTTCAACCAGAACCAGCTCTCACTCTCTCGCGGCGAACAGCTGGCTACCCTGGGGACGTTGACTGGTCCACCCTACCGGGTCCACGGGCTGAGGCTGGAGGAAGAGGTCCTCCCCGTTCAGCCGGTGCCCAGCCACGGCTGGAACCGCGACGTGACGTTGCCGGTGAGGAACAAGCACGCCGGTCTCACTGTGACAGTGGAGCCTGCCAGGTCGCCTGACCGTTCGCTCTCACCAGAAGAAGCGATCGGGTACGGGAACCAGCCAGCCCAGTCTCTTCTGACACTCGCGGATCCGGGGCCCGCTGTGCTGCAGGGTCCAGCCCGTTCTCCACAGCAGAGAACGGTTTTCGAACCAGGGCCCTGCAGCTTCTCGATCGCCACCAACCGCGGGGTTGACGATCCGCCTTGCCAGGCCCCGTACCAACGCCTGCTGGTTCTGGCCAGGCCAGCGAGCGAGGAGGGAGCGGTCAGGTCCTGCCTCCTCCCCGTTACCTTCCAACCGCCTCTGGGTTACACCGGGAGGAGCGAGTTATTGAAGGAGTGATCGTGAGGGGTGCGCCCCCCTTCATAATTTCCCAACCAACGAAACGCCCCTACAAAACGTTGCCAGGCACGGTTTTCTTGGACGCCGGCCATGGACGTATTGCGCAAGTGGGATGGGGAAGACCGAGAAGGGCTGTCGCTGTTTTACCCCCTTCTTAGGAGGAAGGTTTCTTCGGAATGATGGCTCTTGTTTCGAAGGGGGGCTTAAACGATCCCAACTCTGCAAGCATGCTGTGAATTCCGAGATCTAGAGGAACTTTGCCGAGGTTATGGCGCTGATATTCGTCAGCACAACGACCTCAGGGGAAGGATCGCCCCACTGCCCAACCAGCAGAGAGCCACCCGTTTCTCGGCTCGAGTACCGTTTTTGGGTTTTTGGGCCCCGAGAGGGAACCCAATCGAACGGTGGGTCCCATGCCGGCATCTGGTAAGCTTTGCCGACTGTGTTGAACCAGGTTAGTCTTCTCTCTCCGACCAAGAAGGCTCTCTCAGGTTCTGGCCGTCGAACAAGCTACGTTTAACTTCCGCTACTGCGACAGAGGCGTTTTCTTTCGACCGTGTCTTTGCGGACAACCAGTAGTTTGAATACCCCTTCGGTCCTCCTGAGGTTTGTATAGTTAGGAAAAATGCAATTTTTGGACAAATTGTCCATGTTTTACAATTTTATTTCTGGTCATACCAGTTATTTTTTTAAAGAAAATCAAAATACTAATAATTAGCCTTAAGTCAATGAAACATTGGATTGTATCTACTTTAGAAATGTCTGTAATTTTTGGGGGTTAATTTGGTTGCAAACAAAAAAGGGATAATTAAGGCATGAACTTAAATTAACATTTTTAAAAATAAAAAAAAAAAGTAACGTTTGAACTAACTAACGAGGTAAAGTAAACAACCTTAGGAATAAAACTTTGCAGTTGTCGTCTGTCTGTTTCATAACCTGTGTTTGTGGTGGTCGCGACGGCTTTAGGAACCAGGAACAGCAACCTTGTTTTAAAGTGCAACTGTGGAGTGAATTTGAGACCAAATGTGTATAATCAACAATCAATTAACGCACAGTGGAGTTTCAGCTTGTGATGCAAGGTAAAATGAATTCAGTTCAACCCGTGACCCCCCGGGAATAAACAACTTTCATACTGTTTCCACTAATATAGGCAACAAAATGTTTTATTGTGCTGATTACAACTGCAATCTTAAGTAAGATCAATAAACGTCACATATATACGCTAACATTGTTCAAATGAGTGCTGGGAAGGCTGGGAAAGATGGTGTCCATCACTGACCAGGCCCTTGTGGCCGCCATATTGGATTTCAAAACTGCCTTGAAAACAGATTTTACGAAGAGCGTCACATGCTTATTTTAGTTCGTATGGGGCTTTCATATATCACATTATGTTGACGAAACTTCAATCTTTTGAATGGTATGCTAAATATCGAGTGAATAAGACTCGTTCAGCGTGATGAGGGTTGGTTGTCCGTGATGTTTTACCCTATGCCTAGGGTAGGTCACTGTATAGGTTAATTGTACTGCCAAACTAACAAATCTTAATTTAACCAAGTGAGGGTCAGCACTAATGTACTGCACTTAAGGTAGTTCTGTTGGTGATTGTGAAGAAGACGGCCGTATTGTGATATTGTTCATTAATATAATATTTTTAAACATCTAACTCACCTGGTAGTGATATAATGTAGCTTTACGTCCCCTGAACGTTCAGCTATATATATAACTACCAGGTGAGTATGTTCAAAAATTTATTTTATTATGAAAATAACATATTTGACAATAATAGGCCTATGATAAAGGATGTATATAATGCATTTTCCAGGTGAGATAATTTGAGATTTTACCAAGAAAATATAAAATCTAACATCTTTATAGTTATGCCTATTGTTTAGCCAAAAAATTCACCACTCGTTCAGTCCTGGGAATTACTTTATGTATATACTAGGGTAAACAACCGAGCGAACTGGCCAACTCACTGACTGCCGCAGTTTTGGCCACCCTCCGAAAAAGTACTTTAACACGTCCTGACACCTGGTAGATGGTTCATACAGTCTGAGGGTTGTTGGTGGTTATAGCAGGAGCTCAAGAGCCTCTACTTTCCTTTTGAACGTAAGTATTTTCTCCAAAGTTAGAAATTAAAGGCCATATTTTCAGATTTAAAAACAGAGGGTAATGAAAAGTGTGGCCAACACAGGTGCAAACCGATAACCTACCCCAAAACGCTTTTTGAAATTTTTTACTTACGATTTAAAAAAAGTTTAGATGATTGGTACGCCCATCCTTCGATGTTTGCAGAGTCGCTTTGTTTCATAACAAATTTCCCATTTCCTGTGCTAAATCCGCACACACCGACTTGTACCCATAGACGCTGGGCAGGGGCAACCCTTTCATCCAACAATCATAAAACCACCCCTCTAACCAGTACTTATTTCTTACTTATTCAAGGGGACTACAACAGGCTTTGCGGCGTTTTACACTTCTTTCTGTTGTTTATTTCAGTGTTTGTTCAGTTTGGTAATGTGTGTTTTTACCCTCCAAACTGGGGTATAGAAGACTTTACACAAAACTGGGGAAACTACGTGGAACTTAAGCATATCGATTTGTAGTATATATATATATTGTACAACGAATTTTATCATTACTGGCATTTACTATGTACAACTAGAATTCATGGAAACAGTTTGTAAATTGCATCGGCATATTGCCGTGAAGCTCTACTAGATTGGCAACAATGAGTCTTTTTGCCGTCGTCTGCTCGTAACTTCAGAAATATCTGTAATTTTTTTGGGGTTAATTTGTTTTGGTCAAAAAAGGGTATAATAGCACTTGCAAATTAATAAACATTTTGTAGTAATAAAGTTAAACTAAATAATGAGTGAAGTAAACAATTAAAGGAAATAAAGCTTTTGGTACCTCATAAACATGTATTCGTCTGCTGCTCGTCAACCTTTTGTTTGGCGGAGTGAAGTGCTTGAGGTAACCAAGGAACAGAGCAATCGTGGTTCAAGTGCAATTTTGTTTGGAGTGAATTAAGACCATACCACGGTAACGAAAAACTTTCATACTATCACTAATATAGGCCAACAAAATGTTTGTTTTTTGGGTTGTGCTGAGTTTACAACTGCAAGTCCCTTGTGCAAGATTCAATAAACGTTTACATATATACCGCTAACATTGTTTCAAATTGAATGCTGTGGCGGCTAAAAGGGGATGTGGTGGAATTGTCTGTGGTTAGAAGCGGCCAGCCATGCGATTGCCGCCCATAATTTGGATTTGCAAAACTGCCTTGAAACATATTTTTAACGAGGCTGCCATATTGGGATTTTCCAAACTGGCCTTGAAAACCATATTTTATGAATGAGCTCGACATGCTTATTTTTTAGTTCGTATAGGGGCTTTCATATTACAACATTATGTTGAACGAAACTTCAATCTTTTTGAATGGTATGCTTAAAGTTGTAATTGTATTCTTGGGTTTCACCAACCAACAAATATTGATGTGAATAAGGGCCTGGCCAGCGCGATGATGATGGATCCTTCTGCGGTGTTTGTTTACCCTAGTGTCCATTGAATGATTACCAGGTAGGGCTTAGATGGTACTAATCATTGAGTGGTAAGGCAATGGCCAAGTGTCCTCCAGTAATTTAACCTATGTAGATATTTTGGAGCCCGAAATGCTAGTACGTTTATTCCCAGCACAAGTTGGAATGGGTTAGGCTTGGATAAGTTGGTTAATTAATTTGGTGGCAGGTTGGGTGAGTGACAGATTTCCTGCTTATTCCACCCCTGATTGTTTAACCCTCTTAACGCCGATTGGACGTATTAAACTTCGAGTTCAAAATTTCTCCCTGTTATGCCGATTGGACGTATCATAACGTCGGCTCAAAAAAGTTTTTTTTAAACAATTCGCGGAAACAAAAATACTTAAATCACCTACCAGCCGAAAAACTTTTGTATCACGCACCTTGGGGATGGCTGGGAGTTTTCACAGATCAAGGCGTTGTTTTGGTTTTTTTACAATCCGTTACGCACGCGGCGAAGCAGCGAAATGTTTCCTTTCTTATCGCACTAAAAAGTATCAGTGAAACATCTCCGGAAATTTATTTCGTCACTTTGAACAATAATTATTGCACCATTTTAAATTATCCTTTACATGAAGTATTATTATATTGAAAATGCTGGCGGCAATTTCAAATGCACATACAACTAAAAAATACTCATGATTCTAGCTTTTAGCAATTTTTGAAAATATTTTTCATATAAAGAACGATAAGTGCAAAAATTTTCAACCTTCTGGTCCAACTTTGACTCTTACAGAAAACGGTCGAGAAACCGCCAATTGTAAGCTAAAATTCTTCATATTAATAGTAATATTACAATCATTTGCCTTCATTTTTTCAACAAATTGGACGTCTCCTAGCACAATATTTCGATTTATGGTTGAATTTATGAAAAAACTTTTTCCTTACGTTCGTTGGCGATAGAACTCTTCCGAGAAATTTTTTTCGTGGGCGATTGTCCTAAATGTTTGCACCCTTTTAAATTTGCCGTTACAAATAAAGCATTTTAGATGGCAATGTGCGCAATTTTCATGCACAATACAACAACAAAAAAACAACCCATGGTTGTAGCTTTTTATCAGTTTTTGCAAATATTTTTCATATAAAATTAACGTTAAGTTGCAAAAATTTCAACTTTCGGTTCACAACTTTGACTCTAACCGAAATGGTTCGAAAAAAAGAAAAAACGCAATTGTAAGCTAAAACTTTATTTATGTTCGAGTAATATTCAATCATTTACCTTCATTTGCAACGACTTGGAAGTCTCTAGCACAATATTTCGATTTATGGTGAATTTATGAAAAAAAAAAATTACGTTCGCGCGGTAACTCTTCCTCCAAAAAATCAGAATTTTTTAAGTGCGATTGTTGAAATGTTTGCACCATTTAAAATTAGCTGTTACATAAAGTTTTATATATGAAAATGTGCGCAATTTCATGTAGAATACAACTAAAAATGATTGAAGGTTGTAGCTTTTCTCTTTTTTCGAAATATTTGCATATAAATCACGATAAATAGAAAAAAAACCACGTTCGGTCAAATTTGACTACCGAAATAGTTGAAAAACGCAATTGTAAGCTAAAACTCTTACGGCCTAGTAATATTCCGTCATTTTTCTTCATTTTGAAACAAATTTGAAGTCTCTAAAACAATATTGTGATTTATGGTGAATTTTTGAAAAATATATTTACCTTCACTCCGCGCGCCGATTCGCGGCCGCAAGTCTCCGAAATACGTACATGGCATTATCCTAATATTTGCTCCTTTTCATATTAGCCTTTTTATAGAGTTTCATATATCAAAATGTGCGCAAATTCATGAAGAATACATTAAAAAATAATTGAAGGTTGTAGCTTTTTCCATCTCCGAAATATGTGCATATGAAAAAATATGAAAAAATATTATATATTAAAATTTCGACATTCGGTCAAATTTAACTCGTCCGAAATGGTCGAAATCTGCAATTCTAATCTAAAACTCTTACAGTATCGTAATATTCAATCATTTGTCTTAATTTTGAAACAAATTGGAAGTCTCTAGAACAATATTGTGATTTACGGTGAATTTTTGAAAAAAAAATATTTTTTTTGCGTCCGCGCGTTACGAATTCGTACATCATTTTGTGATAATATTTTTCCGGTGTTGCTTTTATTGTTTTACAATGTATTATATATCAAAATGATCGAAATTTAGTGTACAATACAACGCAAAAAAAAGTAACTGGTTAGCTTTGACCGTTTTTATGCCACAGCGTGATTTGAATACAATTATGTATGACATTTTTTTTTTTTTCGCTACCATATATCGCTTTATTTACATATGATAATGATTATTTATTTTTTCACTTTCTGATGGTTGCAATTCTAAAACTTCAGGCAATGACAAAAAAAGGAGCCAAAAATGAACTCTTAATCTTCAAAAGTACGCGCGCTGTAAATTTTTTGAAAAAATTATTTTTTCCACTTCCGCGCTCACTCCAAACCAGGCCCGGCATACGGGAGACGTTTTGATTTTTAGGGCTCCGGCGTAAGAGGGTTAAGTGAATATGTTTCTACCTTCAGTGAGTTCTTGGTTCTTTTTGAAGTGGGTTGGGATTCTTAAGATTATAGTACATCATTATTGCTCTCGTGTCTTGAGATTGTTTAGTATTTCAGGGATACTAGAACATAAACTTATTTATTTCTCTCTCTCTAGCAGGAGTATTTACAATGGACTGAAGGTTCACTGTATTGTGAAGTGGTCAATTACAGTAGTTCATAAATCTTATCTTTACACTAAGCCTTGGTTTGCTGCAAGGCGTACATAGTGGTAGTGTGTGTAATTCTCTAGAATGGGTAAGAATTGATCTCAGCCTTTCATGCATTTTCCCTTTTCTCGCTCTTTGGATGGCAGACCATTGAGAAGGCAGATTGGAGGTAGTGGGAGGCTTCTCCATAAGTTTATTTTTTGGGATTTCCTGTGAGTTTTCTCCTCCCCTGTAAAAAATGAGACTGAACTTTTCCCTGTATTGGAACCGATTACCAGATGTTGGTTAGTTACCATGTTCTTGACTGTTCTGAGAGCCTTTAAAGGGAGTTGGAGGTTGGAAGGTACAATAAGGTAAAAGTAGGAAATATGGTTTCCTCCTTCTCCCTTTCTTCTGCCAGTGCTCATTGTCCTGGACCTTTTCATTCACTAAACAGTACGTACACTAATCAATTCCTCTTCTTTCTGTAGACATCATGGGAGGAAATGGATCTGCCCATGAAACTGTGTCTGTAGATCCTTCAGAATCTTGTGGTCATGGTTTAGTTACTGTTCTTAAGATAACCTCAGTTGACTGTCTGTGTGTGTTGGGGGGGGGGGGGGGGGGGGGGGGGCACACCTAGGCCTCATATGCCCATACTTTGCTTGCTCTTCGATGTCCATCCCCGTGGTTTGTACAGAGCTGCCCTTGTTTGGAAACTGCATGTGTTATTGCATACTCTCTGCTCATGTACATGTACTACCTGGGCTCATATGCTATGAAAATGCATACGGTTACCTGTGTGGCTATGTTTGTCCATTTAGTAACCGACTGTCACACAGTGCTGGGACTAGTTTTCTGCCTTGGCTGTTACAATGTGTATATACATGACTGCTGAAGGATAACAGTTCACATCATTTGTGATGTTCCAATATCTTGGCTTGTGGTTTTACCCTGGACAGCATTAAGTTTGAGCAGTGTCTCACATCATAAGAGCGCAGTCCCGGGGGCGGGGCGCGATCCTTATCATGCCGGATTATTTAAGGACTAAAGATTCCTTACCTTTAAATCCATGCAGACAAGGTATATGGCTTACCATTGAATATTGTGTTGGTTTGGATTCTGGATATGCTGTAGCCTGTGTACTGAATAATGGTTGGTTTCTGATTAGGAATGGCTTTGGTTCTTAGGATGTTCTTGTTTGCGGAACAGTCCCATTACGAAGGAAGGCTTTCTTTGGTATGTTCATGTTCAATTGTTTGCTTTTCAAATATGAAGTGGCCAGCAATATCAGACCATGGAAATTATTTTGTAAGGAATTTTGGGGCAGTACTATTTACATATGGACAAGCATCTTTATTTGTGTGCTTGTGTCTGGTGCTGCTGCTTTTGTCAAGATTGGTATTTGTGTGCCCAACTCTATTGTGTTCATTGCTGCCCAAGATCAGTACTATTTGAGATGTAGCTCTGCTGATATGATCTAGGTCTATTTTCTACTCTGCTCTTGTGGCTAGTGAAAGTTGTCTGTTATGGCCAAGTGTTATGGTTGATTTGTCAGTGAACAGTTCTTGTTAATATTGTTCTTGATGCAGCTCCATTTGTGAGGTAGACATATAAGTGCCAGGACCACTTTTGCAGCTGCTCATCATGGACCCTACCTTCTAAGCATGAACTCACTTACTAGATGAATGATATCTCTTTCCTTTGGGTTGTGTTTTAGTTTTCCCAAGGGAATCTGTTTTATTGCATGTCTTGGGGGAGGGTTTTAAGGTGTTAGGATCCAAGCTTCCTCTGACCTATTCCTTGAGTGGAGAGTCGGGAACCTTGATAGTACTTCCCTACCCCCAAAGAGCTGTAGCAATTCTTGATCTGAGAATATGGGATGTTTAGGTTCGTGTCAGTAGTAGAGAATCTTACTAGTTTTAAACACTTGTATTCATTTTTTTTTTTTTTTTTTTGTAGCTTCAGTTCAGTTTTCCTGCTTGGGTAATTTTAGAAGAACTACCTCTTTTTGAGGAGCTGGTGGTTGATTCCTCTGAGAAGACTTAAGTATCTTAGGTAGACTTCTACTGTGGGAAGCTGTTTTCTCACTCTTTCTATCTACCCCCTTGGCCCATTCCCTGTGGTACAGGACCCTTTCACCCTCATGAATCTTTTTTTTTTAGGCTCCATGGGAGGTTACAGATTCCACAGACCAATGTGTTAGTTATATAACAGGTATTTCCTTGTGGTATTCCTGGTAAATAGTATGTGAAATTACAGTTTCTGAAAATATCCATGAATAAAGTAGCAGAGGCTTACAGTAATGTTATGCCACCTTTGTTGTTTGCAGTTATGGAAAGTTGCTATAAGTTTACAATTGCTAAGTAGAGTAAGTCATATATCTTAGAGAGGTGGGACTTTTAGTTCTAAGAAAAACAAATGAAGTGGGATAAAACAATGTTAGCTCTAGAAAGGATTAATGAGGTAGTCTTTCAAATAATTTATAAACAATGATATCCAAGGTAGGTTCTCATTAGGTAAAATATTTTGCTAGACTTTAAAAGTAAAATCAAGCATTAGGCAAGCTGATAAGATATGAAAAGCAAATAATGACTGAAATAGCCTATGCAAGTAAGATTATACAATACTGTAGTGTAATATGATTTCTGTTGTTATATACTATATACTGACTTTAAGGGAGCTGGCCGGAACCCTTATATATTGGGGTATAGGGCGAAAAATGCAGTCCTGAAAAAATTCATGGAGCTTCATATGGCAATTGAGAATACGTATATGAAATATTTCGTCAAAATTCCTTTTACTTTCGTAGTTACAGGGTAATTAGTAAACATAACTCAATAAGCCTAAAACATTCATCCGTACAAGAAAATGCAATATTTCTTCTGTTATCGTAAATTTTGATAATTATTGTCAAAGAATATGTGAGAAATGGCATCTGTAGAGATTCCAAGGGTTGCAGAGGGGAGTATCAAGTTGAACCATGATTCAGTGCGAGCACAGACTTCAAGTAGTCGACACGTTCGAGTTTCACCTCTGACATTCGCTTGCTTTTACATATGTTCATCTATGTTTCGGCAAGAATTTCATCATGCCAATGAGGAAAAGACAAGGAAAACATCTCGCTAACATAAAGACGAAGTTAGTGAAGAGAGAGGGGGAGGGTTGCTTAGTAAGTAAATGCCCCCGTCTTGCCTGAAGCACACGTCACACTGTCCCCCAGGCTACGATCTTTGAGCAAAGGGATCTTAATTTATGATAAATAACATAGTTTTGTACATGAACTTTCCTGTCAGACATATACTTAGCTTATATGTCTGACGTCACGACAGAATTCAAAACTCGCGGCAAACGCGACAGGTAGGTCAGGTGATCTACCTTACCTGCCGCTGGGAAGCGGGTGTAAGAACCAACGTACCTTTCTTGCCAGATTTTTTCTGTCGTCGGTGTCGACCACACCTGTTGTCGGTACCTCTTGACAGTTGGATTCTTTTCTCGTTTTCGCCCTGGATTGTTTCTACGGACTTTTGGTGAAGTACCCGATCTTTTGGCCTGGCATTCGCGATTTGTGGACCGTTATTGGACTTTTCTTTGGATTTTTCTTTGGATTCATGATGTCTGATGTTGATACTAAGAAAACTGCTATGTTTAGAGTTTGTTGTATGACTGAGTGTAAGGTGAGGCTACCGAAAGCTGCGGTAGACCCTCACAGGGTGTTGGCTAACCTTCAGGCGCAGATTTCGGCTCTGGCTGGCTCTCTTTGCGTGTCGTCTCGTCGTAGGAAGGACGTCTCGCTTCCTGTAAAGAAGTCCAGGCTCCCCTCTCCTGACTCTCGCTATTTGACGGAAGCGGCCCGCTCGCCTGTGCTTTCGGAGTCTCGCAGGAGACTTTCTGCTTCAGCCAAGATCCCATCTGCGTCCAAGCGCCATTCGCCTGACAGACAGGATGTTTTTGTTTCTCCTTCGGACAAGGAGCAGGCTTCTCGTAGGAGATCTTCGCCCTACAGACGCTCTTCTCGAGACAGGATCGCTCCCCTTGATAGGCACCAAGAGCCTAGTAGGCGCTACTCGCCTCGTAGCCGCTCCTCGTCTCGCCTCCACTCTCCTGTTGACAAGCGCCCTAAATCGGACAGGCGCTCTTCGCTGGACAGGCTGAGATCATGGCAGACGCTTCTCCCCTGGTAGGCGCTCTCCCAGTAGGCGCTCGTCGCCAGAGAGCCTCTCTCCTCGTTTCAGGCGCCAAGAGCCTGGTAGCCGCTTCTCTCATGGCAGGCGCTGTTCGCCTGGTAGCCGCTCTCCTTTGGATAGGCGCCAAGAGCCTGATAGAAGTTTTTCTTCAAATAGGCGCTCTGCTCCTGACAGCCGCCTTACTCCTGTTAGGCTCCAAGAATCTGGGAAATGCCCTCCTCAAGACAAGAAGGATTTTGCGAGTAGGCAAGTTCCAGAAGTTTTGTTTCCAAGAGTCAAACCTCACTCTTCTAGAGACTTTTCTAAAGGTAGCCATGCCTCTAAGGATCATGAGGGCTCTTCTGATGACGAAGAACAGGATCCCTCGGAAGAAGAAGGACCAAAAGACTCCTCTGTTTCCTCGTATAAGAGGTTAACAGATTTGCTCCTTCAAGAGTTTGGAGATTTCCTTTCTCCTGTGGCTCCTCCTTCTCCTCTTTCTTTGTTCTCCACTTCGAAGACTTCGAAGGTTTCATCTTGTGTAAGGATGAAACCGACTATTTCAATGAAGAAGGCGCTTAGAGGTTTTGGGGAATGGCTCCTTGCTAAGGAAGAGAAAGGGAAGACTGTTTTCTCTTTCCCTCCGTCTAAACTGACTGGCAGATTAGGATTCTGGTACGAATCGGGGGAACCTTTAGGCCTCGCTCTCTCTTCTTCTGCTGACTCAGACTTCTCTTCACTGGTGGATTCCGCTCGTCGATCTGCCCTCCTGTCTGCCAAGACTACGTGGGGGATGAACGAACTTGACCACCTACTGAAGGGAATGTTCCGAGTCCTGGAAGTTTTCAACTTCCTTGAATGGTCTTTAGGAGTTCTGGCTAAGAAGACCCAGACCCCTGATTCCCTGTCTCCTGAAGATCTTAATTGTGTCCTCACTTGCATGGACAAAGCAGTGAGAGACGGCTCAAGTGAAGTCTCTTCACTGTTTGGAGCCGGAGTGATAAAGAAGCGGTCGGTTTACTGTTCGTTTCTCACGAAGGCAGTTTCGCATGCACAAAGGGCCTCACTTCTTTATGCTCAGCTCTCTCCTCTGCTTTTCCCCAAGAAAATCATTCAGGATGTCTCGAGTGCCCTTTCAGCCAAGGCTACTCAGGACATGTTAGCCCAGTCGGCCAGGAAACCTCGCTCTGTCTTCCAACCCAAGACCAAGAAAGAGACTCCTCTGAGGCAGGAGCCCTTTCGAGGAGGACTCACTGCCAGAGTTTCTTCAACCAGAGGATCTAGACCTTTTAAGAGAGGTAAAACCTTCTCTAGGTCAATCAGAGGCAAGAAATAGCGATCAAGGACTTCAGACATCAGTGGGTGCCAGACTACTGAAATTTGCCGACGTCTGGGCCCACAAAGGGGCAGACAATTGGTCCCTATCGATTGTCAGCAAAGGATATCTCATTCCCTTCTCGTCAAGGCCACCATTGACGACGACTCCGAGGGAGTTGGTGGCCAGGTACAAGGACCCCATCATGAATCAAGCCCTTTCTCTAGCAGTAGATCTGATGCTAGAGAAGGAGGCTATAGAACTAGTGGAAGATCCCCGCTCTGCGGGTTTTTACAACAGGCTATTCCTAGTTCCGAAGAACTCAGGAGGATGGAGACCGGTTTTGGATGTAAGCGCCCTGAACGTCTTTGTGGAAAAGAGGAAGTTCGCCATGGAGACGACTTCCTCAGTGTTAGCGGCTCTTCGTCCAGGGGACTGGATGGTGTCACTAGACCTTCAGGACGCTTACTTTCATGTGCCGATCCATCCTTCTTCACGGAAGTATCTGCGATTCATGATGGGAGGAAACATCTTCCAATTCAAGGCCTTGTGCTTCGGCCTGTCGACTGCACCCCAAGTTTTCACGGGGTTAATGAAAAACGTGGCACAGTGGCTACATTTGGAGGGAGTGAGGGTGTCGCTTCATCTCGACGACTGGCTAATCAGAGCAGAGTCTCAAGAAAGATGTCTGGAGGACCTTCAAAAGACCCTTACATTGGCAAGTTCTCTGGGACTTCTGGTGAACTTCCAGAAGTCTCAATTAATCCCCAGTCAAGAGCGGATCTATCTGGGGATTCGGATAGTTTCTCTGGCTTTTCGGGCTTTTCCGTAGCCAGAGAGGATAGCTCGTTGCTACGAGAAACTAACGACCTTCCTAGAGAAAGATGCATGCACAGCAAGGGAGTGGATGAGTCTGCTGGGGACACTCTCCTCGTTAGAGCAATTTGTTTCTCTAGGAAGGTTGCATCTCAGGCCTCTACAGTTCTTCCTATACCAGAACTGGAGGCGTCTCTCCCTAGATCTGGAGTTCTCCTTCAAGATCTCAAGGGGAATCAAGAGGGACCTTCGGTGGTGGAACAACCCACTCCGTTTTGTGGAAGGAATGTCTCTTTACATGCTGAACCCCAACCATGTGTTGTTTTCTGACGCGTCGGAAGCAGGTTGGGGAACGACGCTCGGGACAAGAGAAGTGTCAGGCACCTGGAAGGGGGATCAGGTGTCCTGGCACATCAACAAGAAAGAGTTGATGGCAGTCTGGATGGCATTGAAAGCCTTCGAGCGCCACGTCCGAAATGCAGTAGTTCAGGTCAATTCGGACAACACCACAGCCTTGGCGTACATCAAAAAACAGGGGGGGACACACTCCTTCTCCCTGTACGAAACAGCAAGGGATCTTCTCAAACAAGGAAGATCAGTCTTCTCACCAGATTCGTACAGGGAGAAAGGAACGTCAGGGCCGATCTCCTGAGCAGGAAGAATCAACTCCTGCCTTCCGAGTGGACCCTCCACTCAGAAGTATGCCAAGACCTGTGGAGAAGATGGGGCAGGCCTCACATCGACCTCTTTGCAACAGCAAGGAACGCAAGGATAGAACTTTACTGCTCCCCGATCTCAGACCCAGGAGCAGTATCAGTGGATGCGTTTCTCCTAGATTGGACAGGTCTAGATGTCTATGCCTTTCCCCCCTTCAAAGTACTGGGACAAACCCTCAATAAATTTGTTATCTCGGAGATGACAAGATTGACGCTAGTAGCTCCGTTCTGGCCCACCCAAGATTGGTTCACAGAGGTACTGGAATGGTTGGTGGACTTTCCAAGAGCACTTCCACAAAGACAAGATTTGCTCAGACAACCCCACTTCGACAGGTATCACAGAAACCTCCCCGCTCTCAATCTGACTGGCTTTCGACTGTCAAAAGTCTTGTCAGAGTGAAGGGGTTTTCGACAAAAGCTGCTAAAGCTATCGCCTCAGCTAGAAGACCTTCGACCCTTAAAGTCTACCAGTCGAAGTGGGACGTCTTTCGCCGGTGGTGCAGGAACCAGAAGTTTTCCTCTTCCAGTACCTCTGTGACTCAGATCGCAGATTTCCTAGTTTTCCTCAGAGAAAAATGCGGTTTGGCAGTATCTACCATCAAAGGCTACCGGAGCATGCTGGCTGCAGTGTTCAGACATAGGAACTTAGATCTTTCGAATAACAAAGATCTGCATGATCTATTAAGATCTTTCGAAACTGCCAAGAAAACTTCGAACGAAGTTCCAAGTTGGAATCTGGACGTGGTTCTTCGTTTCCTGAGGTCCTCTAGGTTTGAGCCACCACAGTTAGCCTCCTTCAAAGATCTTACGAGGAAAGCTCTGTTTCTCATGGCTCTAGCATCCGCTAAAAGGGTTAGTGAGATTCATGCCCTAGAGGGAAGGGTAGGTTACAAAGGAGATTCCGTGATTTGTTCCTTCCTTCCTTCGTTTTTAGCAAAGAATGAGAACCCCTCAAATCCTTGGCCAAGGAGCTTTGAGGTTCGTGGATTATCTGCCCTAGTAGGGGAAGAACCCGAAAGAACTCTTTGCCCTGTTAGGAGTTTAAAATACTACCTTCAGAAGAAGAAAACCCTTAAGGGCATTGAGGACAGACTATGGTGCTCTGTAAAGGACCCCAGCAGACCATTGTCGAAAAATGCGCTGTCTTTCTTCATTAGAAGTCTAGTGAAAGAAGCACATAGATCTTGTAATGAAGAACATTTCAAGCTCCTAAAAGTCAAGGCTCATGAAGTGAGAGCCATTGCCACTTCCTTGACCTTTAATAAGAATATGTCTCTTCAGAATCTGATGAAAACTACATTCTGGAGATGTAATTCAGTATTCGCCAACCACTACCTTAAAGACGTCAGTATTACGTATGACGAGTGCTTCGCATTAGGCCCGTACGTATCGGCGGATTCGGTGCTGGGGCAGGGAGCTGGAACATATCCTTAGTAGTTTTTTCCCTTGTTTTTGGTAATTGAGTTCATATGGTTGTAAGAAAAATGATGCAGGTAGGCATCTTTTTTCGTTTCGTAATACTAATAACTTTAGTTTGGTTAGGTGATCGGATTTGGTTTGAAGCTCCCTGCGTTGGTAGTGGACAGGTTCTGTCATAGAAGAGGGCGAACCCCCATTGACATGATCCGACTTGGATTCTACTAAGTAAGCGGATATCAAGTCCCGTTAGTAGACCCAAAGAGTTTTCAGCTGTAGGTCACGCCCTCGCTGTAGCTCTTATGGCTATGCAGACTAATAGACAGTACCTATGAAGTCTTCAGCCTAAACAGGTAAGAACCAAGGTTATTTTTATCCTACAACAGGTGTTGTTTACCTTTTCTTTGTTATTTTCTGTCTATCCTACAACAGGTGTTGTTTACATTTTCTGTCTTGTACCCTCCACCAAGGGTGTCAATCAGCTAAGTATATGTCTGACAGGAAAGTTCATGTACAAAAATGGTATTGTTATTTTACAATAAAGTTTTGTACATATTTACCTGGCAGACATACGTATATGATTGATGGCCCGCCCAGCCTCCCCTCAGGAGACAGGTATAAGAGAGAAAAAATCTGGCAAGAAAGGTACGTTGGTTCTTACACCCGCTTCCCAGCGGCGGGTAAGGTAGATCACCTGACCTACCTGTCGCGTTTGCCGCGAGTTTTGAATTCTGTCGTGACATCAGAGACGTAAGCTAAGTATATGTCTGCCAGGTAAGTATGTACAAAACTTTATTGTAAAATAACAATATCATTTTTGGTTTATTAATACCCAAAAATGAATATGAAATTCATAATAATCATGATTTATCAAGATTGTCTTTGTAAAAAAAAAAAAATGAGTACAGCTTTGAATTTCACCTCTTGACACTCTCTTGCATTTATGTTTGTTTATTTTTGTTTCGGCAAGAATTTCATCATGCCAAAATGGAAAATACTAGGAAAACATCTAGCTAACATACAGAAGAAGAAAATTCGCCGTAATAAGCCGAGTTAGTGAAGGAGAGAGAGAGAGTTGCGTAGGAAGGAGTGCCCCGGCTTGCCTGACGCAGTGCCCCAAGCTGCGATATATGAGCAAAGGGATCATCATTTATGATTAAATTAAGATAAATAAAATATTTTTGGTTTATTAATACACAAAAAAGAAATATACATTCATAATAATTATTATTTATTAACATTGTTATAAAAATACGAAGAAAAACTTTGAACGCCCGTATCTCAAAACTATAGTTATTGACCTTCAAAATCTATCTTCTCACTTAGTTTTAAAGCTGTAACATTGGAATTTGGTATATAACTCAGAAAGACATTTTAGAACAATCAAATGAAGCCCCTTTTTCAATTTTTGTTTCATCTTTTTTTTGTTTCATCTTTTTTTTTATATAAATTTTGTTTTCCTAATTTATAGGATTTATTTTTTTACCATAATGAAAAATTCATATGTAGCAAAAAAATGACTTTTAGAAAAAAAACTCCTCATTTGATTGGAGTTCTACATCAGGTCTATATATGGTAGGAATCCCAGGTCTTAATATTAAATATCAAGGGAGGAGATAGAATTTGAAAAATGGTTATTTTCGGGATAAATCGCCCTGGCGTCACAAAACCGAAGGTCAGAGGCAAAAATCATATTAAGTGGTACGAATATCAAAGTCCTGTCCTTAAAGAATGGCATTAGCCGGCCAGCCCCCTTGATCTTGGTATGATAATTAAATGATTGTCGGTGTTTCATTAATGGTTCAAGACTATCAGGAATCAGATGGCAGGATAATGAGAATGTAGGTGATATGATGATAATGAAGTGAGATGAAGTTGGCTTGGATATGTAACCAGCACCATTCATGGAAGAACAGTATTTAATACTGAAGAACAGTATGTAATACTGTCAGCTGAGCTTGTGCTTACCAGAAGAGTTAGGAGATTCAGGTCTATATGAATGAGAGCTATGAGGTGGGAGGCTGGAGAAGAGCAGAGTTTTGTATATATGAAAGGCATGATTTCATAGAGGCAGAGTTGAAGATGATATCATTTCCTAGTCTCCTGTTGGCTTCGTCCTGGTTGACTTCAGGTTTTTCTCGCAGTAAATGACAATGACTGAAGAGGCCAGCTCCTTCAATATCATTTGCCTTTTCTAAATCAAAGAAAATGTCAGCTGTATGAACTCTACAGGATGTTATAGAATAAGTAAAGTAAGTGTGTTATACATGTGCAAATAAGAATTGTTAAGAGTATTATAGTAGAATATGACAGACTTCTGTGGTTTATTTCAATAAGCCTGTAAAAATTATTATTGCAATACACTCCCTGAACACCTGAATTAGCCCTGTTCATCTGACCAACCCAAACATAACCTCACATATTTACCCACATAAAATTTTTTTTAACTGACAGCGTTACCAACGCTGCAGGTAAACACTGTTTACTTAGTTACCTGCCTACTGTTGATAACACTGCTGCCAGAAACTGGCTGGCAGAGGGTTCCCCCCTTCAAGCACTTCTTGTTCGCTCACCTGACAGGACACACCTTGTTGCAAGCAAACATTTTTGGTCTCTTAGCCTGACCCCCACTGTGTTTTTGGATATAGATCTGTTGTTGATGCCCTTGACTTTGTTTTGATTTAAATTTTGGACGACACCTTTGGATTTCTGCTGTTTTAAGATGTTGATGGACTCGGCCTGGATTATGGATTCATCAACTAAGAACACCTCAGCCATCCCTTCGAAACCAGCCCCTTCTACAACACTCAGAGCAGCCCAGCAGTGATGATGTGGGAGCACACTGTCCTGTTTGGCCTGCAATTGAAGGATGAGTACTCTCAGATACGATCGATATTCTATGTGTATTAGTTGTAGAAAGGTACAATGTAGCTAGAATCAAAGATGTGATGATTATAGGGACTGGTCGGCAGACCAGGTGGAAGGCTATTTGAAACATAGGAAGGCGCTAGCAGCCAAAAGCAAGCGTAGGATAGCTACTGAGTCTAAGGAAGGCAGATACAGAGGGTCTAGTGTCAGTACTTTTCAGAAAACTAGAGGATAGGCTGTCTTCAAGGATGACAAGTCTGTTCATAAATTTAATGGCAAAATTGAATGAAGACAGAGATTCTAGCAGTAGGAAACAATTACTAATCATTCTCTTTCAGCTCCCCTGCCTGTTCCAGAACCATCCCTAATGGGTGGTGGGGGTCATGGAGAACCACAAACCCGGAGGGTAGGATCTGCTGGCACCCCCGGCATGGAGGAGGCAGTGTTAGTAACTGAATCCCCCTTCTCCCCCCAAAAGTGTAAGTGGTAAAAGCAATTTAGCATTTGGTGAGACTAAGACAGTTGGGACCTTAAGGTAGAGGTATTGGAGGAGAAGTTGCAAGGGCAGCTTCCTGCTGGTTTGGATTTCAATCCGGGTAGATCTGGGTCCCCTTTGGGATCCCTTGGAATTTTTGTTCCCTTCTTCTAGTGTGCCACGCTTCAAGTCTGCTAAGCCTTCTATAGATTTTGTTGAGTCGGGGTCTGAAGTAGAAAGTGGAGGGGTCTAAAGTAGAAAGTGGAGATGACATTCCTTCGTCGAAGGTTCCATCCCCTTCGGGGGTTAATTCGGAGGGCCTGTCGGGTGAGAGCTCTTAGGAGAATATGTCGTTTAATTTGGCGAAGTATAATGCCAATTGGTTGGGCCTTTCTCAAGGATACAGACTGTTAGTCAGACAGTTCTTTCATCTGGGAGTTTCTAACATTCGGGACCATGTTCTTAGGAATTTACCAAAGAATTGTCTGGATTACCAAGGCGGGTGTGAATCGGTGTATTTTCTGTCCCTTAAAAGGATGGCTTTGTCTCCTTTCTCCTCCACTTCATCTTTGTTTTAAGGGATGGCTTTGTCTCCTTTCTCCTCCACTTCATCTTTGCTGTTTCCACTTGTCTCAGATGTTTCTCCTCATTCTTTACCTACTAAGACAGCTTCTCAGGATTGTCTCTTTCTTCCTTTTCGAGTCACACTTCGGTGCCTCTGTTGGTATGTTCTTAGGCATCTTTTACAGGTGTGCCTCCAGGAATGTCCCTTTCTTCAGGAAAAGTTTTGTCTCGACCTTCTGGTATTCCACGTTCAGGTGGGAACTTTGTCATAAACTCTGGGTCAAATCAGCTGGCAGGTTTGAACGAGTTGTTGGGGTTGGACCAAGCACTTTCAGCACCTTTGAGAGAAGCATCTTTGGCACCTCAGATCCCCCCAAGTATGCTTTCCACAGAGTTTCTGAGCCTCACCCCAGAGCGCACAGTATCAGGGGCATGGCGACATCTTCAGCCTTTCTAAGGAATTGTTCGATGTTGGCTATTCTGGAGGCGGCGACATGGAAGTGTGTATCAGTATTTAAGTCTTTGTACCTGAGAGATGTCCAATTTGCGTTGGAGGAGGGTTACTCGCTTGGGCCTTTTGTGGCAGCCAATGTGGTGTTGCGATTATCCAATCGCATGGTAAGTTAGGGGTTCAGCTGTTGGGTTCTTGTTAATTTCAGAAATTTTATAGTTCTTTCCTAGGTATAGTTTGTTGTGAGTGTCATATACTAACTTTGATAAATAAGCAGACCGTAGGACTGTACAGCTCCTTCAACTCTTCATGCACACTGCACCGATGATCTTCAGCAAATGTAGTGAGAGAACTGCTCTTGGAACTTCTCCATAAATGAGAGGCTAGATAGTCACGTGAGAGGCTTCAGTCCCCTCTCCATTCATGCGAGGTATAAGATACCACATGGGAGGTTAGCTTGACAGAGACGAGACCGAGACTGACGTTGAGGTACTCTCTCCTTCGGATGTCTCACCTGTTGAGCGGAATATGGGTGAGCTCACAAATTTCATGCACAGTAGGTTAAACTGAGTTACCTGTGTATGCCTCAGGGGAGGTGTTGGACTGATACTTTGACCCCACTTCTGTGTAAATGTTGTTAATAGGGCTAATTCAGGTGTTCAGGGAGTGTATTGCAATGTGAAGTTTTCATAATAAAACTAATATTTTTATACTTACCTGAACACCTGAATGACTCCCACCTGCCTCCCCTCTTAAATGATTAATGATTATGGCAATTGAAGGGGGGAACCCTCTGCCAGCCGGTTTCTGGCAGCAGTGTTGCTAACGGTAGATAGGCAAGTAACTCAGTAAATAGTTTACCAGCAGCGTTGGTAATGCTAACAGTTTAAAAAAAATTTTCTAGTGGGTAAATATGTGGGATTATGTTTGGGCTGGTCAGGTGACCAGGGCTAATTCAGGTGTTCAGGTAAGTATATTACAATATTAGTTTTATTATGAAAACTTTATATTTCTTATTTCTCTGTTTTGTATGTAGATTATAGCTACTGCTTTGTAAAAACTTTTGTGTCAAATATTGATTTTTGTTTCAGATACTCAAGAAGTTAAACCTAAAAAAGTAATCTCACTTTCTGCGGATGCACCTGAATTTGTACCCCGTACATTTGTACAACCATCTGCTCAACCACAAATTCAACCACAGCAATCTCAGCCCCATGTGTCTATGGGAGATCCGCCACAGAATATGCAACACCATCAGGTGGGTTAGAGCATTGAGTGTCAGATGTCATCCCTTGTGTCAGTATGGAGTTCTTTATGAAGTAGAATTTTATATAGGTAACTTACCAAGTAATTTGATGGCAGCTTTAGATTTAAAATTAATAAACATTACCTTAATATAATTTATCTAGCCCTAAATCCCCAAAAACTGCACCAAAATTTACCACATTGGCAACCCTGTTACCTCCTATTCTGTCCGCCAGTTGGCAACGCTGCCGTTGACTGTTACAAAACCTTCCCTTGAAAATCAGTTGTTAATGAGCGCCCGTGCTGTTTACATCACGGCCGCTCTTTATAAATTTCCTAAACCTTTTTGTGCCTTTAAAGTTTGCATTAATTAACTTTTATTTCTATTGTGGTATTTATATTATATTACGAACTTTTGTGCGACCCGGAATTACGTGACCTGTCCGACAGTCCAATGGATTGCCAAGATAATTCGATGCTTCCTTCTGCCAGCAACAGCAGGAATGCCCGTCTTGTGGGACAAGGGTGAGTAGCAGGGAGTATGAACCCCATGACATTTGTAGCTTTTGTTGTGGACAGGTTTGTGACTTGACTTCTCGTTGTGACTTATGTAAGCCTTGGTCTGACGAAGACATGACGACTTATATGAAAAATCAAAGAATCTTGCAGCGTAACAGATTGATTAAGGAAAAAAAGAAATCAGTAGCTAGATCTGTATCTAATGAATTCCTTGACTTAATGCGCCCATGGTTTTGGCTCTTCGGTTTCGGTATCATATGATTCCGATTCTGAATTAATTGATGTTTTGCCACCTGTACAACCGGTAAATGGTGAAGTCGTTTCTGATGTTGATTCAAAGTTTTTGGTGATGGAAACCAGTTGGAAACAGAAATTTGAAAATTTACAGCTTAGTTTAGATACAGACATTTCAGCCAAGTTTAACAAGCTGCCAGAGAATTTTGAAGAAGCTTTTACTAGAATGTCCAACACACTTTTAGATTCATTTTCAGTTCCTCCTCAGGTACCTGTCGACAGCACGATGGGTAACGGTGCGACAGATACCCCGGCTTGTGAAACCCGTCGTGGCGAAGGCCTAGGGGGAATCTGGTCCGGGCAGGTGCCTGACGATTCTTTACCCAATGTGTCCCCTGTTATTCCCGTAACAGTGCCAAAGGGTGCTTATTTAGGAGAAGGGGGGAGGGGTGTTAGTGTTAGACCTAAGATAGCTAGTCGTCAGGATCTTACTTCAGGGGAAGTTTCTCAATGAAGATCTGACTATGATGATGTAGAGTTCAAGAAAATTTTTTATTTAACTTTGAGTTTTCTTCCTCAGGTGAGACCTAAAGAGCAAAAGCAGCCTCCGCCTCGTTGTATTACAGAAGGGATTTTTCTTGACAGTCCTTCCCGGTCGTAGGAATTTTCACGTTTTCCCTTTGCTCAGAGGTTCGCGAGAGTGAGGGCGGACGTTCCCGCTAAACTTTCGAAGGTGATCGGAAAAGGGAAGAGGAAGCTCTCTTCTCTTCTACGACACCGGAGAGGAGTTTATCAGGTGGCGGATGATACTTCATTCTCTCGACCCCCCAAACCAAATCCTAATTTTGTCCGACTTTAGGGTCAACCTTTGCTTTCCAAGGCTTCGGTCTCGGTCTCAATCGAAGACTTTATTGCCATGGAGTCTGTTATGACCTCCTTACAAGAAGCTCAATCCTTCAATGTGTGGGTCCTCGGAGGTCTTTTAATGTATATATACCAAGGACTCCGGGTTTGTTCCTCCCGTTGCTCCTCTTTTTGAGAAATTATGCTCCTCTATTTCAATCGCTTCTGTACATCAGAACAAGCTTGCCGCTTCAATGCAGGCCTTTCTTGTTTCTCTAAGGTGTAACCTGTATTTGTCGCAGTTACCCTCCTCTGTATCGGAGATTCAGAGAAACTGTTTGTTGTCCTCTTCTCCTTTTGGCGATTCCCTATTTGATATGTCTGTGCTTTCTGAGGTTTTGAAGGAACATCAAGGTGATGCCTCTTCCCAAGCTCACTGGGCCTTATCAAGGGCCTTTTCCTCTGATCTTCCTTCCGTTCCTTCAAGGAGTAAGTGTAAGTTTAGTGCCAGATCCGTACCTTCTGCTCCTGTCCAACAACCTCCTCCTCCTGGCTCATTTTTCCAGAATACATCTCAGGTTTCTGGCGCCTCAGCTTCCTCCTCTGGTGCTCACTCTTTGAAACACAGGAGAGGTTCTTGGCGTGGCTCTAAGGACAGGGGAAGAGCTCAACCTCCAGGAGGACCTTCTTCTTCTTCTTCTTCCTTGTCTCTGGGTAAGAATTTTCAGAAGTAGGAGTCATTACCTCGCCCGGAGACCGCAGTAGGAGCTTGTCTCTCTTGCCATTGGTCAGCTTGGCAGGAGAGAGCAGTGGATGCTTGGTTAGTGGAGGTCCTGAAGGTAGGTTACGAGATCCCTTTTGTTTCAAGACCTCCACTTTCCAATCGTCCTCTCGAGTTCAGCAGTTATTCCCCTCACTCAATCAGGGGTCAAGCCTTGGAGAAGGAGCTTTTGGCTCTCTTGGAGAAGGATGCTATAGAGCGAGCTCCTCCTCCTCCCGGGTTTTACTCACGGGTGTTTGTAGTTCTAATGGCCTCTGGTGCCTGGCGCCCCATCATAGATCTTTCGGTCTTGAACAAGTTTATTCTAAAGTCCAAGTTCCGGAAGGAGACGGTTCAGACTGTTCTTTCATCCGTCAGGATGGGGGACTGGATGATTTCCATAGATCTGCAGGATGCTTATCTGCAAATCCCCATCCATCCGAAGAGCAGACCTTACCTTCGGTTTTTCACGGACTCGGGAGTTTTCCAGTTCAAGACCCTTTGTTTTGGCCTCACCATTGTTCCACAGGTCTTTTCTCGGGTGATGGCTCCTGTTTCGGCTATTCTCCATCAGTTAAATGTAAGGATGCTTCGGTATCTGGACGATTGGCTAGTCCAGGCCGAATCTCTAGAGAGATATCTCCGGTCGAGGGAGATAGTTCTGTCTCTTTGTGTCGAGTTGGGCATTCGTGTCAACTTCGACAAGTCCACTCTAATCTCTTGCCAGATCATGACTTATCTGGGGATTGTTTTGAATTCCCAGATTTTGAGGGCTTGTCCCACTCCGAAACGGATAGACAAGCATCTAAGTCTGGTCGAAGAATTTCTGTCCTCCATAATGCAGCCAGTTTCTCTTTGGAGGACTCTCCTGGGCCATTTGTCATCCCTCATCCAACTGGTTCCCGGAGGTCGTCTCAGAATGAGGTCCCTTCAGTCGACACTTCGCCAGTCGTGGGATTTCGTGTCCGAGGACATGATAGTCGCCTCCTCTCCACAATGTCGGAAGGACCTCCGTTGGTGGATGCAAGTTCACCGCCTCAAGTCAGGGACGTCTCTTCTTTCAGTTCCGCCGGACCTAATGTTTTGGTCAGACGCCTCGGATCAAGGTTGGGGAGCGCACCTGGGCTCCGAAGCCGCTTCGGGCCTTTGGTCAGAGGAAGAGAGGATCATGTCAATAAATTGGAGGGAACTAAGGGCAGTGTACCTAGGCCTTCTTGCATTTCAGGATCAACTGTTGGAGTCGGTTGTCGCGATCTTTGTCGACAACACCACAGTAGTCTTGTACTTAAGAAACCAAGGTGGCACACAGTCGGACCTTCTCACTCAAGAAGCGTGATCAATCCTGTGTTGGGCAGAAGACAGGGGGATTACGTTAGTCCCTCAATTTATCCTGGGCCACCACAATGTCTTAGCAGACGCCTTGTCGAGACCGAACGAAGTTCAAGGGTCAGAATGGACACTTTGCCAGGAAGTCTTCGACAGCCTCAGGAAGAAGTGGCCTGTCACAGTCGATCTGTTTGCAACCCCACTGAATTTTCAGTGCCAGATCTTCTTCGCCCCTTACCAGACTCCTCAGAGTGCCGGGACAGACGCTCTGGTGAGGTCAGTCCTCAGCAAAGTGAGGGCAACCAAGTGTCTGGATCTCACCTTGATCGCCCCCTTCTGGCCACAGAAGGAGTGGTTTCCGGACCTACTGGAAGCTCTGGTGGAGCCCCCGTTCGTCTGACAGAGAGACCAGATCTTCTCAAACAACCCCATTTTCATCGGTTCCATCAGAGGCTCCACATGCTTCATCTTCATGCCTGGAGACTGTCAGGAGATTCTCCAAGCACGAAGGGTTCTCCTCCAGAGTGGCGCGACAGTGGGCTCTTGCTAGACAGCAATCAACCAGAGTAAATTATCAGTGTAAATGGCCTGTTTACAGATGTTGGTGTAAGTCTCAAGGACATTCAGTTTCTAGACCTTCCTTACCAAAAGTAGCGGAGTTTTTAGCTCATTTACATCATGACAGGGCCCTGTCACCTTCGTGCATTAAGGGTTATAGGTCGATGCTTTCCTATGTTTTTAAGGCGAGGCTCCCTGAAATCTCTTCATCTTATGTCGTTAGAGATTTAATTCGATCCTTTTCCATATCTCGACCCAGTCCGCAGTGTTCTCCTCCGACATGGGACGCTAATAAAGTCCTTCAAGCCTTAAGGTTCCCTCCGTTTGAGCCTCTGAATAAGGCTGGATTTAGGCACCTCTCTTCTAAGACACTCTTCCTTGTCTCGCTGGCTACAGCCAAGAGGGTTGGTGAACTGCAAGCACTCTCTTTTATGGTTGCCAGATCTGGACAAGACATGATTTTGTCATACCTTCCCGAATTTGTCGCAAAGACTGAATCGTCTGATAATCCCATTCCCAGGTCTTTCGTGCTGAAGTTGCTGGTCGACTTTGTCGGTAATTTAAGGGGGCCGGCCGGAACCCTTATATATGGGGGTATAGAGCGATAAATGCAGAGTCATGAAAAAATTCATGGAGCTTCATATGGCAATTGAGAATACGTTTACGAAATATTTTGTCAAAATTCCTCCTCCTTTCGTAGTTACAGGGTAATTATTTAATGTAACTCAATAATCCTAAAACATTGATCCGTACAAGAAAATGCAATATTTCTTCTATTATCGTAAATTTTGATAATTATTATCAAAGAAATTGGGAGAAATGGCATCTGTTGACATTCCCCGAGTCGAGAAGGGAGACTTCAGTTCAGTCAGCTAACAAGTCCAAGCTCAGTGTGCGCACAAACGTCAAGTATTCTACACGTTCGAGTTTTACCTCTGACATTCGCTTGCTTTTACGTATGTTTATGTATGTTTCGGCAAGAATTTCATCATGCCAATGAGGAAAAGACAAGGAAAACATCTCGCTAACATACAGATGAAGAAAAATTGCTCAAGTATTATTACAGAATATCATAATATACTAGTAGTTTGTGAAGAGGGAGGGGAGGGTTGCGTAGTAACGTCCTCATCTTGCCTGACAGCACACGTCACACTGTGCCCAAGGCTACGATCTTTGAGCAAAGAGATCTTCATTTATGATAAATAACATAGTTTTGGCTTTTTAATACCCAAAATGGAAAAATTCATAATAATCATGATTTATTAAATTGTCTTTGTAAAAAGAGAGTACACCTTCGAATTTCACCTGACATTCTCTTGCATTTATGTTTGTTTATCTTTGCTTCGGCAAGAATTCATCATGCCAAAGAGGAAAATACAAGGAAAACATCTAGCTAACATACAGAAGAAGAAAATTCGCTGCAATAAGCCGAGTTAGTGAAGGGGAGAGAGAGAGTTGCGTAGGAAGGAGTGCCCCATCTTGCCTCAAGCAGTGCCCCAGGCTACGATATATGAGCAAAGGGATCATCATTTATGATTAAATTATGATAAATAAAATAGTTTTGGTTTATTAATACTCAAAAAAGAAATATACATTCATAATAATCATTATTTATTAACATTGTCTTTATAGAAATACGAAGGAAAACTTTGAACGCCTGTATCTCAAAACTATAGTTATTGACCTTCAAAATCTATCTTCTCACTTAGTTTTAAAGCTATAACATTGGAATTTGGTATATAACTCAGAAAGACATTATAGAACAATCAAATGGAGCCCTTATTTCCAATTTTTGTTTCGTCTTTTTTTATAAATTTTTTTCTCCTGATTTATAAGGTTTATTTTTTTACCATATTGAAAAATTCATATGTAGCAAAATAATGACTTTTAGAAAAAAATCTCCATTCGATTGGAGGTCTACATCAGGTCTATATATGGTAGTAATCCTAGGTGTTAATATTAAATATCAAGGGAGGAGATAGAATTTGAAAAATGGTTATTTTCGGGATAAATCGCCCTGGCGTCACAAAACCGAAGGTCAGAGGCAAAAATCATATGCGGTTTGGAGATGTCCCAAGTCACCTTATTAAGTGGTATGAATATCAAAGTCCTGTCCTTAAAAAATGGCATTAGCCGGCCGGCCCCCTTAAATGAGGAATTAGTTTTTTGCCCTGTTAGGCAGTTTGGTATTTAGGTGTTGTTGATGACAAGGACTAGCTGCTTGACAGCTTCCATTGTCAGTGTGACATGGGATCAGCCACTGGGTTGTCGGCACTGGCGACTATGCTTCTCCCAAAGTTGATGCCGACCTAGGACTAGCCACTGGTTCGCTTGCCCTGATGACTAACGCTTCTTCCATTGTCCTTTTGGACAGGGAATTGGTCGATGAAACGTCTGCTGTCATCTGGTGACTCGTTCACCACCTACTTTTTGTCTCACCTGTTTTTCTCGGAGTCAGACACTCGTGCGAGATCAGGCGACATTTAGTAGCCCTGAGTTTCTTGTTGATGAAGTCGGTTGCATTGATACACCCTCCGATGATCGTTTAAGGGGGCCGGCCGGAACCCCTTTATATGGTGGTATAGGGCAAAAAATGCAAAGTCATGAAAAAATTCATGGAGCTTCATATGGCAATTGAGAATACGTATACGAAATACGAAATATTTTGTCAAAATTCCTCTTACTTTCGTAGTTACAGGGAAATTAGTTAACATAACTCAATAAGCCTAAAACACTGATCCGTACAAGAAAATGCAATATTTCTTCTATTATCGTAAATTTTTATAATTATTGTCAAAGAAATTGGGAGAAATGGCATCTGTAGACATTCCCCGAGACGAGAAGGAGACTTCAGGCTCAGCTACCAAGTCCAGTCATGAATTAGTGCGATCACAGACATCAAGTAGTTTACACGTTCCATTTCACCTCTTGATATTCGCTTGCCTTTACGTATGTTTATGTATGTTTCGGCAAGAATTCCATCATGCCAATGAGGAAAAGACAAGGAAAACATCTCTCTAACATACAGACGAAGAAAAATTGCTCAAGTATTATTACAGAATATCATAATATACTCGTAGTTAGTGAAGAGACAGGGTAGGGTTGCTTAGTAACGCCCCCTTCTTGCCTGACAGTACACGTCACACTGTGCCCAAGGCTACGATCTTTGAGCAAAGAGATCTTCATTTATGATAAATAACAAAATTTTGGTTTTTTAATACCCAAAATGGAATATGAAATTCATAATAATCATGATTTATTAAATTGTCTTTGTAAAAAAAAAGACACCTTCGAGTTTCACCTCTAACATTTTCTTGCATTTATGTTTGTTTATCTTTGTTTCGGGCAAGAATTTCTTCATGCCAAAGAGGAAAATACAAGGAAAACATCTTGCTAACATACAGAAGAAGCAAATTCGGTGTAATAAGCCGAGTTAGTGAAGGGGAGAGAGAGAATTGCGTAGGAAGGAGTGCCCCATCTTGCCTCAAGCAGTGCCCCAGGCTGCAATATATGAGCAAAGGGATCATCATTTATGATTAAATTATGATAAATAAAATAGTTTTGGTTTATTAATACACAAAAAAGAAATATACATTCATAATAATCATTATTTATTAACATTGTCTTTATAGAAATACGAAGGAAAACTTTGAACGCCCGTATCTCAAAACTATAGTTATTGACCTTCAAAATCTATCTTCTCACTTAGTTTTAAAGCTATAACATTGGAATTTGGTATATAACTCAGAAAGACATTATAGAACAATCAAATAGAGCCCTTTTTTCCAATTTTTGTTTCTTCTTTTTTTTTATAAATTTTTTTCTCCTGATTTATAGGGTTTATTTTTTTACCATATTGAAAAATTCATATGTAGCAAAAAAATGACTTTTAGAAAAAAACTCTCCATTCGATTGGAGGTCTACATCAGGGTCTATATATGGTAGTAATCCCAGGTCTTCATATTAAATATCAAGGGAGGAGATAGAATTTGAAAAATGGTTATTTTCGGGATAAATCGCCCTGGCGTCACAAACCGAAGGTCAGAGGCAAAAATCATATGCGGTTTAGAGATGTCCCAAGTCACCTTATTAAGTGGTATGAATATCAAAGTCCTGTCCTTAAAAAATGGCATTAGCCGGCCGGCCCCCTTAACATGAGACCAGGTTGGACTGCCGGCACTCGTCCTTCGGGACTGAGTCGCCTTCTTGCTCCGCGCTCCTTTCTCTTGGCACCAGAAAGCTCGAGTCAGGAGTTGCTCATGAGCCGATATCGCTGCTGGCGACATTGGGTTGCGTTGATACACCCCCAATGTTTGCTTAGCTTTGAATCGCCTAGGCAGTCCAGGCCCTCATCCCTCAGGGAAAGAGTTGTCATACCCGCTCCTCTCTCCTGGCGCCAGACATTTGTGAGAGAGCAGGTGTCGCTGTAATGCTTGATAAAGTCATCAGGGTGCAGCCTTGCTGTCCTCATTTCGTCTGACTGGTCACCAGACTGACTATGCACTTACTCCTTGTCCTTTACTACCGCAGTTTGGCGGCATTATGGTAGGAGACTTTGAGTTCTTAGACCTTGGGTTGAGTTTTTAACTGCCTATGATATATATTTCTTTGATTGTTTTACGTCTTATTCTGCCCGAAAGGGAAATTGTACTCAGATTCCCTCCTCCTTTTCAATGTGGTTAATCGGGCTAGATAAATTATATTAAGGTAATGTTTATTAATATGGAATTTTTATTATAAAATTAATATTAATAATACTTACCTGTATAATTTATCTAGTCCCTCCCATCCTACCCCACGATCTGCCTATCACAACTGATTTTCAAGGGAAGGTTTTGTAACTGCTAACGGCAGTGTTGCCAACTGGCGGACAGAATAAGAGATAACAGGGTTGCCAATGTGGTAAATTTTGGTGCGGTTTTTGTGGATTTAGGGCTAGATAAATTATACAGCTAAGTATTATTAATATTAATTTTATAATAAAAATTCCAATTTGTTCATGCCACTTACCTGACACATATATATATATATAGCTGTATTTTCTGAAGTCCGACAGAATTTCAAAACTCGCGGCACACGCAGTGGGCGGCCAGGTGGTAGTACCCATTCCCGCCGCTGGGAGGCGGATATCAGGAACCATTCCCATTTTCTATTCATATTTTTTTCTGTCGCTGGTCCGTAAACTACTGTTTACAGACCTCCGCCCAGGATTTTTTGGATTTGACTCGCATTTAAGTATCTGATTGACTTTTGGTATTGATTTTTGATTGTTGGATTGGCATACGCGATAGTGGACCGTGTTTTTACTTTGGATTGGCTTTTCTGACAACAAAGACATTCATGATCTCTTAAAATCTTTTGAGACTTCGAAGATTCCCCAAACGAGACCGCCTTCATGGAACCTTGACGTGGTTCTTAGGTTCTTAATGTCAAGTCCTTTTGAACCTCTTCAAGCAGCGTCTCTTCGAAACTTGACAAGGAAGGCTCTTTTCCTAACTTCGCTGGCGACGGCTAAGAGAGTTAGTGAAATACAAGCTTTTAGTAATCTAGTGGGATTCAAAGGAGACAACGCTGTCTGCTCTTTGAGCCCAAACTTTCTTGGCAAAGAATGAAAATCCTTCTAACCCTTGGCCGAAAAGCTTCGAGATCAAGGGTATGTCAAGTCTGGTGGGCCAAGAACCAGAGAGAGCCTTGTGCCCTGTCAGGGCTCTCAAGTTCTATGTGCATAGAACAAAAGAGGTAAGAGGTCCCTCAGGTAATCTCTGGTGCTCTGTGAAGAGACCAGAGTTACCTTTATCTAAGAATGCTGTTGCTTTCTTTCTGAGGGACGTCATTAAAGAGGCTCATTCATCTTGCCAGAAGACTGATTGAGCCTCTTACGAGTGAAAGCTCACGAAGTTAGAGCTGTCGCTAACCTCTCTTTGCCTTCCAAAAGAATATGTCAATCAAGGACATTCTTGATGGCACCTTTTGGAGGAGCAACTCTGTCTTCGCCTCACATTACCTAAGGGATGTGAGAACGATTTATGACGACTGTAATTCTCTTGGGCCATACGTTTCTGCAGACACAGTCTTGGGGGCTGGAGGTAGCTCTTTCCCTATCCCTTAGTTAGGTTTAGGTTAGTTTTTATTGTTGTGTTTTTAGGTTGTGGTGAGTCTTGTGTGAAGATCTCCCATCCCTTAGTTTAGTATTCAAGGGGTCTTTGGATAGTTGGTCAGGTGGTGGTCAGTTGCTTCGTTGCCCTCATATGTATGGCTCGATGGTCTTGTCACGTTGAGGTCACGTCCCCGTTGACAGATCATCCAGAGCGCACCAGCACTACAGGTCTTCACCTGGCTGGCAACTCTGATTAAGCAAAAGCAGGCTTAAGTGACAGTAATCACAGAGTCTACTTTGCTAACAGGTAAGGAACCAAGATACAGTGGTCCCCCCGTATTCGCGGGGGATGCGTACCAGACCCCCCCGTGAATAGTTAGAACCCGCGAATGTTTGGAACCCCTATAAAAATGCTAAAAACAGCCTATTTTGTTAGTTAAAACTCAAGAAAACCCACTAAAAATTTTCATACATGGTTTTTTTAATAGTTTTATCACAAAAAGTGCATTTTATGATGAAATTCATCAAAAAAACCAGGAATTTGTGGATATTTACCATAGAAAAATACCGCGAATGCGCGAATTTTCCGCGAGTAATGCAGGGAAACGTTCCAGAGAGAAATCCGTGTATGTGTGAGTCCGCGAATCTGGAGAACGCGAATATGGGGGGTCCACTGTATACATAATCTACTTAATTTAAGTTTCCTATAAATCCTATTCTGTCTCTTCCCACCATCCGAAGGTGGGATTCAGCTATATATATATCTGTCAGGTAAGTGGCATGAACAAAATGTTATTGTTATAATACAATTAAGTTTGTTCATACTTACCTGGCAGATATATATAATTAAAGTGCCCACCCTCCTCCCCTCAGGAGACAGGGGCATTAATAAAATATGAATAGAAAATGGGAATGGTTCCTGATATCCGCCTCCCAGCGGCGGGAATGGGTACTACCTTTGAATTTTGGCCTAGCCTAACTCCTTTCTTTCTCTATAAAATGAATAATCTTACCCACCTGTACGCTTTCTCCAACTCCAGTACACTCCAGAAATCACCTTAAAACACCAGCACCACAAGACTTACGACCCAAAAAACAACTCCTACCAGCAGAGAGCTCTCCCCTACCAACCACACACCACCAACACGTGCTTTCTCCTCCCCCGTGTTATTGTTACATCCTGCCGACGCCGCCATCGTCTATGAACGTCAGCCATGACGTCACAACACAACTTAAATACATCAACAGACACCTTCTAGAATCTACCACATGTTGTCTATATATATACACCCACCATATTTCAACAATGCATAAAATACCCATAACAATTATACAATATAATCACACTTATCTATACCATAACAATTATACAATATATAATCACACTTATCTCTTTCTCCCTCCCCTCCGACTGTTTCCTAACCTAGTGATTCCCCTCTTAATTTCCTTCGTCCTCCAACTCTTTACCCTCTACATAATTTCTAATACATTCCCCTGAAACTCCTGCTTTAGTTAATTACATCAGCCACTTGCTCCTTTCCTTTTATCCATCTCACCTCCTTTATTTCCCCGGATTCAATGGTTTCCCTTATTGCAGCAATATATTTTTAATCTCTTTGCTACTTTACACCAGTGCTCGATTGATGGCGGTCATTAGTGTTTTACTATCAGTGTTAACCAAGGCTTCTAAATTTCTCCCTCCTACTACCTCTTCCCACAAATGCTTGAAATATATCAATCCTTCTACAGCTTCCCCAACACTCAGGGCTTCAGCCTCAATGGTGGATTTTGCCACTCTCCTGGATTTCCTAGACTTCCACCATATGGGACTTCTCTCCCTTCCCATCCGTCAAAGAAATATATAACCCGTTGAGTATGGCATCTTTCTATGTTTCCAAATGAAGCGTCTGCATAGGCTTCCCAATAAAACCTTTCTTCTTCCATCTCATCTTATTGTAACTTCGCCCATCATGCTCTTAGTTTTTCTCACATTTAATAAGTTTCTTCATATCCTGAGTTGTTCCTTCTTTAAATGCTTTACTTAATTCGCTAATATTCATATGATATTTCTGGCATCGTGTGTAGTGATACCCAATTCAGCTGTTCCTACCACTGATCTGTACTCTGTTAACTCTTTTTGTTCTAGCACTCTATTACCCGTATATCTTCTAGCCTCTGGTTCTCTTATGAATTTATATACTGCACTGATTAGGAAAATCTATTCTCCTTCGCTCTATTACTACTCCTATATACTTGAACCTTTTACTCTCTGTTCTCCTACTTGCAATTTCCCTTTCAATCTCCCAATCGTTTCCTTTAAGAATCCTTCAGTTCCTCCGTAGCAAAAATCATCTAGTGTGTACACAAAATGCCTTCCAATTTATTGTTCTTTTTCCAAAAAGAATATATTAGGTTCTAGTCTACTTCTCTCACCTTGAAGCTCCTTCACTACTTTCACCACTTTACAATACCATGCTTTTGCTGCATCCTTGAGCCCATAGACTGTTTTCTTCAACTTCCATAATCCCCTCCAACCATCTTCCCTTGGTGGCTTCAAGTACACTTCTCTTTGTATCTCGTCACCTTGTAAATATGCAGTTTTGACATCCAATGTATAACAATTCCAATTTTTTCACCATTTGTTTATTATTGGTTAGACAGAATTTTAAAATTTCAGCATTGCATGTGACATCCTTTTCCCACTCAGCCATTTCTTTCTTCAAACCCTCTAGCTACCAATCTTGCTTTACATATCCTTTCCCCCCCTTTTATCTTTTCAGTTTACTATCCATCTTGTAGATATAGCTTTTGTCCAACATCTTTACCTCCTCATATACCTGGTTATCTCTCCAACTTAGAAGTTCTTTTTCTTTAGCTTCCATTATGCTTCTATTTTCAAATCCCAGCAACACCTCCTCTTCATCTTCAATTTTTTTCTACCTGACTATAATCCCTCAAGTTAACCCCACCCTTTGTCACCTGACTGTGAGCTCGTATATTGTACGAACAGCCCATGCTTGGCTTGATCTTTCCTGCAAGACCTAAAAATAGTCCATTCTTCTACTTGTCCTGTATCATTGTTTATAGCCCTAACTCTATTTCCTTTTTGAATTTGGTATCTCTTCCATTAACTCGCTTTCTATTGACCCACTTTGCACGTTATCTTCCACTGTTTCCTCTATCACCTCTCTTTCTATAGTCTCTTCTGTGTCTGCATTCCTTCTCTCACCCTTATATCCTCTCCTTCCAGCCAATCTACTTTCCCTTCATTTGGGCCATCTGACCTACCTTTCACCCATGGGATTGGGATCTATTCTAGCCGATATCTCTTCTGTATCTGGTGATCGTCGTTGAATCCTTGTCACATGTTATCCTAGCTACTTCTCTTCAAAGAATCCCCATGTTTGACTATTATTGTTTTCCCCGATACTCCCACTACCTGAGCAGGTCCTCTCCATTCATTTTCATTTTCCCTCTTATAGAATACCTCATCTCCTACCACTGCTTCTTCAAATTTATGTTCTCTGATGTTTTTGTTTAGCGCTATTCTTATTTTATTACAGGACTCATTTTTTATAAATGCTTCTCTGGCCTGTGCATTGCATTCAGTGTGTCCCTTACCATACCCTCTTTTCCATCCTTTTTCTCTGCTTGCAGGACTAGAACTTTCTTCTCCTATTAGGTTAGGCGTGAAGGGTTTTTTCCAAATACTAATTGGTTGGAGAGAAAACCTCCATTATTCATTAAACAGTTCCTAGCACTCATACCCATTTCAAAGCTAGGGACCAATCTACTAATTCCTCTTCCTCCATCATCTTCCTTACACTTCCCTTGATCATGCCTACGGTCTTTTCACATAATCCGTTGCTCCACGGAGATTCTGATGCTGTGGCTAATACTTTAATATTCCATTTTCTGCCATCCTCCTTACTTTTTCATTTTGAAATTCTCCCCCATTATCTGACAATATTTTGGAGGGTGCTCCAAATATAGCAAACCAGCACTCAAAAAGTATCTTTATTATAGTTTCTGGTTTCTTATCTTTATCCAACAGGCCTGACAATATCTCGTTGCCATATCCACTATTACCAAGAACTTTCTCTCTTCTATCTCTCCCACATCCATCGCTACGACTTCATTGAACGTTTTACTCCAAGAAAAGCCTACTACCGGTTTGGCGGGGTTTCTTCTTTTGTATTTTTTACAAACCTCACAATTTTTAATCAGTTCCGTTAGTAAACTTTCTTATTTCCTCTTTTTCTTTTTCGATTAACCCATTACTCCATTGTGCTTCCTCTGTTAGCTTCCATATTTTATCTCCACTTCCATGACCAAACTGTAAATGTAATTTCTTCATTGTGTTCTTAATTTCCCTCGGATTCTTTCCCTTCCAAACCCTCCAGTAATAATTCTTCTACCTTCCTCCTCCTTATAGGCACTCTTAAATGACCCTGTTCGTCTTCTCTTAACTCTACTTTCATTCCCCCTAATACTTCTACTATGACAATTTTCTTTCAAATTTAGGGTCATACCCATTTACTCATGGTTTGCTTACCTATCAGTCCAGGGTATATCACCTTGCAGAATTTCCGTCTTCAAATAAAACTTTCTGTTTTTTAGTATCACAGGTATTTCTATTATTCTCTGGACTTATAAGATGTCTCACCAAAATTTAAACACTTTATTAGACTCTGTCCTAGTGTCCCTCATTCTCCTCAACTCTTCTGATCAAATCCATGACAATACGGTGCTAGTCACAATTCCCCGCAAACTGTTGATTTACACCTGTGTCCAAAAATTGCATCAACCACCTCCCATGATGCTTCCACTATTTTATTAACTTCTCCTACATAAACTCTTCTTCTTCTGTCCCATTTTCTGTTTTTACCTTATTTTCTTAGTCTTGTTTCAGTTTTCTTCCTATTATGAAAATTCTGAGGACAATCCCTAGCCCAATGCCATTCTGAGCTGCATATTGCACATACTGTTACCTTCCCTTCTTTGTTTATAGGATTTCTACCACCCCTTCCTCGGTTCCATCTTCCCCGATATCTTTGGTTTTCCCTCCCTCTCCCAGGAACTGGCATTGCCTTCTGACGAACCCCACATTCCCGTTCCTCTTTAGTCCCTAATCCCTCAAATAGTCTTTTCATTGTTTGCGACACCTGTTCCGTACTCTACTTGCTTTTCTTGCCCACAAGCGATAATACCATTTGTTTTTGATTTTCCGTGAGATTTGCTTGCTCTATTACATGATACCCCTTGACTTCGCCTTCAAGCGCGCCTTCCCCATTGTCTTTCACACTCAGATGCTGCCTTCTCGTATCTAATTAAATAGTCCGCCATATTTTCACTAGATTCTCTTCTTATTAGAAGGTATCTTTTTATTCTACCGTAATTCTCCATTACCGAGTCTTTTAGATAGGCTTTATCTAGTTTTTCTCTAGGATTAACTTTGGACCCTCTGTACCAGAATAAGTTTATCTTATCTAATGCTTCCACTAGCTCTCGGGCTTTCCTTTTAAGCTCATTCTCATTTCTATCGCCGGGATATTTGTATTCTTCTCCATACAACAATAGCCAATCTTCGCTTGACTTTCCATTCTTTGTATTCTTCTTGTATCCCGCTAAACTAGGACATTCCCTTCTCCATCTAGTAGTCTCCCTTTGTTCACTGTCGGATCCAGGCATCTTTGATCAACCGCTCTGCTACCAGTTTTGAATTTTGGCCTAGCCTAACTCCTTTCTTTCTCTATAAAAATGAATAATCTACCCACCTGTACGCTTTCTCCAACTCCAGTACACTCCAGAAATCACCTTAAAACACCAGCACCACAAGACTTACGACCCAAAAAACAACTCCTACCAGACAGAGAGCTCTCCCCTACCAACCACACACCAACACCAACAGTGCTTTCCTCTCCCCCTGTGTATTGTTTACATCCTGCCGACGCCGCGCCATCTTGTCTATGACGTCACAGCCTATGACGTCACAACACAACTTAAATACATCAACAGACACTTCTAGAATCTACCACATGTTTGTCTACTATATAGGACACCACCAGTATTTCAACAATGCATAAACTACCCATAACAATTATACAATATATAAATCACACTTATCTATACCCATAACAATTATACAATATATAATCACTACCACCTGGCCGCCCACTGCGTGTGCCGCGAGTTTTGAAATTCTGTCTGACTTCAGAAAATACAGCTATATATATATCTGCCAGGTAAGTATGAACAAACTTAATTGTATTATAACAATAACATATTTGCAGTAGTGCTCTACTGTTTTGGTGCAGGTAAGTTCCCGGCCCACATCCGGAGAAGAACAGGTACAACGTAATTGAAGACCTCAGTTTGTTTCTGCTGCTCAACCACCAAACACGGTTGTTTAGGGAACTTTGATTTTTTTAGGGAGCATTGCTTGCTGGATGGTTTTTTCTGATATAAGGTTTGGTGAAGTATTCTGTTATTTGGTAGCCTCTGTGCTATATTTATCCTTAGTTTAGTTAAGACTAGAAAATAATTGGCTTTGACTTAATATGTCTGACGCTAGTGCAACTAGTATCAGTGCAATACCATTGACTTCCTCTGAGTATGACCTTCATTCAATCTGTTATAATTGTGGAGGACAAATTTGTTCACTTGACATGTATAGAGAGTAAAAAGTGGGATGACAGTAAGTGGCAAATTTTAAATGCACATTTGGACAAATTAGAAAAAGCTAGGCAGAAAAAGGCTGCCATTGGAGCTGAAGCTAGAGCTTCTGGGTCTTTGTCTCCTAAACTAGTTCTTTCGAATACTGTGACAGCTTTATTTTTCTTACTCCCAGTTCTTTTGCATTCCTTTCCACTCTGTTACCTGGTTTTCACCCCCCCTGAACCTAGTGCCATTGCCAGTGGTCCCTTCTAGACTCCCCAGTACCTGGGAGAAAGCAAACCGCAAGTCCAAGGGAGGTAGGTAGGGCTTGCCCATGACTAGTAGTTGCTCCTTCATCAGAACCTGTTGCTACTTCCCAGGTTCCACAGGATAACTGTTGGAAAGGTGTTCAAGGAGTTTTGCACTTCCTTTCATCCAGTGGTTCCATTTTGGTTGCATCTTGAGGGTGCAGTCGGTGTTTCCAAGATGAGTCTAGACCTTTGAAGAGACGTACGGTTCCGAATGCTCCTTCTATCCCCCTTAAGTGCCAAAGGAATCAAGAACTCCCTTGTAGCTTCTGGGATGATGGCGATTGCCCAGTGGATACTGAGCTCCCAATAACTAACAAGCGTCAATGTCTTCTAGGTGCCAAGTGGATCCCATGCATCCGATGGGATCAGATTGCCCCCATGGGATCAAAGCTCCCAGTGACTTGCAAGTGTCCAAAGGGATCAGTTAAGCCAGTGGATACCGATTCGACATTTAAAACAAAGCGTAACAGAACTTTGGATGATGACTTCATTTCTTAATGTTCTTTGGACGAGGGAGAGTACAAATTGACAGCAGCGCAGCCAGTTGCCCAGGATGTAAGCGCAATGCTTATAGTTGCAGACTTCCCCCCTCATCTTCGTCAGAATGTGATGTGCACACCTCTCGCCGACGCAGGATCCAACACTTATTCCGATTCATCAGTGCTTAGACAGCATTACCAGAGAATACTCAACCCGGCCTGGCTCTTTCTCTTGTTTCTTTGGCTGAAGTTGAATAGGAGCAACCCTTGTTGGCATAAGCTAATGAGGATTGCTCCATATAAAGTGATTTCTCCCTTTTTCTGTCATACTTATCTCTAGTGACACTGTCTTCTGGTTTAGCTTTCATGGTATGAGAACTCTCAGGATCAGCTAAACTTCTCAAGATGGTTCTTTTGATTTCTGCTAAGAAGGCTTTGTTGGACATCTACTCATGTTTAGCCGAGAAGAGAATTAGGGAAAGCGGTTTTCTGGTCTCCCTGACATGTCTGTCTAAGAGGAGGTATGGTTATTATGCAACGAGAGAAGTGCCTTTCTTGGGGAGTTTCTGTCTCTTCCCAAGGGGACTTCAGTTCTCATTGAGCCGACTCGTAGGTCAGCCTTCTACTCAGCCAAGATTTGATTTTCGTCCATGGAGTTGGACCATTTTGTCAAGGATATTTTTAAAGTATTAGAGATATTCAGTTTATTAGACTAGTCCATGGGAGCACTCACTAAAAAGATTGAGAACTGTCCTTCACTGCAAGACAAGTTTGCAGCAGACTGGCTTGGGGTTCTCTCCTGTACCAATAAATCGATCTGAGATGGAGTTGGTAGCTCTTTTTTTGGCCGTTGTCCTCATAAAGAGAGAGCTGTGGTGCTTGTTCACTTCTAAGGGAGTTATGAGCTACTGTGGAGTAGGTAGCTATAGAGCTTCAAAAGAAAGCAACGCATGATCTTGCACAGTCGACCAAACAGCCTAAGTAACGTAATTGTGAACCTACAGCATCTTTCACAGCAAGAACTTCATCACCTCTTCAACAACAGCCCTATCTAGGCAGCAGAGGAAGAGCCCAACCTCGACCATTTTCGATTAGACCGACCAGTAAGAAATCTACTACTTGACCGACATATGCCAAGTGAGGATCCAGTCCTCCGTTTGAATTTTGGCCTAGCCTAACTCCTTTCTTTCTCTATAAAAATGAATAATCTACCCACCTGTACGCTTTCTCCAACTCCAGTACACACCAGAAATCACCTTAAAACACCAGCACCACGAGACTTACGACCCAAAAAACAACTCCTACCAGACAGAGAGCTCTCCCCTACCAACCACACACCACCAACACGTGCTTTCTACTCCCCCGTGTTATTGTTTACATCCTGCCGACGCCGCCGCCATCTTGTCTATGACGTCACAGCCTATGACGTCACAACACAACTTAAATACATCAACAGACACCTTCTAGAATCTACCACATGTTGTCTATATATAGGACACCCACCATATTTCAACAATGCATAAAATACCCATAACAATTATACAATATATAATCACACTTATCTATACCCATAACAATTATACAATATATAATCACTCCGTACACCCGTGGGTGCAAGATAAGTAAGATCAGCGGAACCATGGGTGAAGACCATTCTTAGAGAAGGATACTCAATCCCATTCAGGGAAAACCCCCTTTAGTGTCTTATCCTATAACCTTGAAGCGTATTCAGAAAACTCGGAAAAGATTTCAGCTGTCAAATGAGCTTCCAGCTCTTCTCAAGAAACAAGTGATAGAAGTGGTAGAGGACGCTTCTTCAGAGGAATTCCGTAACAGACTTCATCCCCAAGTCATCGGGAGGTTGGAGGTCAGAGGTTGGTCGTGGACGTAATTGCTCTGAACTTTTATGTCCAAACAACGAAGTTCAAGTTACAGACAAACAAGTCAGTTCTTTTGGCTATTCATCAGGGAGATTGGATGATAACCATTGAGATGAAAGACACAAACTTTCACATTCCAGTACACTTGGAGTCCAGAAAGTACCTGAGGTTTATGTTCCAGGACCAGTTTTTTCAGTTTTGGGCTCTGTGCTTTGGCCTGAGCACAGCCCCCAAGTCTTCACCCAAGTTCTCGCCCCTCTATTGCAATGGTTTCATCTGATGGGGGTTGGGGGTAAAGGTATGCTTATAGTACCTAGACAACTGGCTCCTTCGGTCTCAATTGAAAAAGAAATGTATGGAGACCTAATGGAAACTCTTCACTTGGCACAAGATCTAGGTCTAGTGATCAATCAAGAGAAGTCCCAATTAGCCCCAACTCAATCCTTAGTCTATTTAGGGATGAAGATGGACTCTCGAGATTTTTTATTTTTCTGTCAGACGAGAATTCAGTCTTGCATTCAGAAAGTTTGTCACTTCATTGATCGCCAGTTTTGCTTGGCCAACAACTGGATGAGACTCTTGGGAACCTTCTCTTCCATTGAGATGTTAGTTCCTTTTACATGCAAGACTGTTGCATGTCTTCCTAAAAGCCAGTTGGAACAGAAAGACACTCCCAGATTCATTTGTCTTCCCCATCACTCTGGAGATAAAACAAGACCATTAATGGTACTTAGAAGAAGGGAGATTTCTAGTGGGAAAGTCACTCCTTCAATTGAACCCAACCCTAGCATTGTTTTCCGACCGACGCATCGGATCTGGGTTGGGGAGTGATTTTAGTAGACTTGGAAGTCACAGGGATTTGGTCTCAAGAAGAGAGGAATCTTCACATAAACATGAAAGAACTGAAAGCAGTTCACTATTGTAGAATCTCATTCAAGTATTCAGGAGGAAGCCTTACCTTTATTGAAGGTGAAGGTGCATGACATTCAGGCAGTAACCATGTCTTTAGCTTCGCAATGTAATCGCTCTCTCACTTCAGTCAACTTACAGGAAATGCCAATCAGTGTTTGCTAACCACTATTTGCATAATGTTGAAACAGTGTTTGAGGACTATATTACATTAGGGCCTTTTTCCACAGCTGGCATGGTACCTAGGGAATGAGAGGTAGAAGTGATACCTGGTGTAAGGTTGTTGGGGTTTGGGAAGCCTGGGGGCCACTTGGTACCTGGAGTACCCACCAGTCATTTCATTTAACCCTCTTACGCCGACTGGACGTATTTTACGTCGACATTTTTTGTCTCCCGTGTGCCGACTGAACGTATTTTACGTCGACTTACAAAAGTTTTTTTAAAATTCGCGGAAAAATAATTATAGGCCTACCAGCCTAAAACTTTTGAATCACGCGCCTTGGGGGATGCTGGGAGTTCACGGATCAAGGTGTTGTTTTGTTTACAATCGTTACGCAGGCGCGCAAGCGCGAATTTCTTTCTTGCCGCACTAAAAAGTATCTGTGACACATCTCGGAAATTATTTCATCACTTTGACATAATTTTTGTACCATTGTAAATTAGCCGTTACATGAAGTATTATATATGAAGATGTGCGCATTTTTATGTAGAATATAACAATAAAATACTCATGATTGTAGCTTTTATCAGTTTTGAGATATTTTCATATAAATAACGATAATTGCCAGAATTTCAATCTTCGGTCAACTTTGACTCTACTGAAATGGTCGAAAAATGCAATTGTAAGCTAAAACTCTTATATTTTAGTAATATTCAATCATTTACCTTAATTTTGCAACTAATTGGAAGTCTCTAGCACAATATTTCGAGTTATGGTGAATTTATGAAAAAACTTTTTCCTTACGTCCACGCGGTAACTCTTCCGTAAAAAATCATACATGCGATTGTGGTAATGTTTGCACCATTTTAAAATTAGCTGTTATATAAAGTTTTATATATGGAAATGTGCGCAATTTCATGCACAATACAACTTAAAACAATCCATGGTTGTAGCTTTTATCAGTTTTGAGATATTTTCATATAAATAACGATAATTGCCAAAATTTCAACCTTCGGTCAACTTTGACTCTACCGAAATGGTAAAAAAACGCAATTGTAAGCTAAAACGCTTATATTCTAGTAATATTCAAGCATTTACCTTCATTTTGCAACAAATTGGAAGTCTCTAGCACAATATTTTGATTTATGGAGAATTTATGAAAAAAATAACATTTTCTTTACGTCCGCACGGTAACTCTTCCGAAAAAATCATACGTGCGATTGTGGTAATGTTTGCACCATTTTAAATTAGCCGTTACATAAAGTTTTATATATGAAAATGTGTGCAATTTTATGTAGAATACAACTAAAAATAATTGAAGGTTGTAGCTTTTCTCATTTTTGAAATATTTGCATGTAAATTACGATAAATAGAAAAAAAACAACGTTCGGTCAACTTTGACTCTACCGAAATGGTCGAAAAACGCAATTGTAAGCTAAAACTCTTACAGTCTAGTAATATTCAGTCATTTATCTTCATCTTAAAACATATTCGAAGTCTAGCAAAATATTTAGATTTATGGTGAATTAAAAAAAAAATCTTTCCTTCCCTTCGCGCGCGGATTCTCCGCCACAAATCTCTGAAATGCGTACGTCCCATTCTCGGAATATTTGCTCTGTTTCATATTAGGCATTTCA
Organism: Macrobrachium nipponense; assembly: GCF_015104395.2. Taxonomy (NCBI): domain Eukaryota; kingdom Metazoa; phylum Arthropoda; class Malacostraca; order Decapoda; family Palaemonidae; genus Macrobrachium; species Macrobrachium nipponense. The sequence continues at coordinate 21,553,500 of NC_061089.1, forward strand.
TAGAGTTTTATATATGAAAATGTGCGCAATTTCATGTAGAATAACACAAAAAATATTTGAAGGTTGTAGCTTTTCTTATTTTTGAAATAATTGCATATAAAAAATATGTATATAAAAAAATTCGACATTCGGTCAACTTTAACTCGTCAGATATGGTCAAAAACTGCAATTGTAAGCTAATACTCTTACAGTATAGTAATATTCAATCATTTGTCTTCATTTTGAAAGAAATTGGAAGTCTCTAGGACAATATTTAGATTTATGGTAAATTTTTGAAAAAAATATTTGTTTACGTCCGTGCGTTACGAATTCATGCATTATTTTGTGATAATATTTTCTCTTTGTTGCTTTTATCGTTTTACAATGTGTTATATACCAAAATGATTGCAATTTAGTTTACATTACAACGAAAAAAAAGTAACTTGTTACCTTTAACCGTTTTGCGCACAGCGCGATTTGAATACAATTATATATGAAATTTCGTTTTTGCGCTATCATATATCGCATTATTTATATATGATAATGATAATTTTTTTCATATCTGATGGTTGCATACTAAACTTTAGCCAATGACAAAAAAAGGAGCCAAAAATGAACTCTTAATCTTGAAAACTAAGCGCGCTGTGATTTTTTGAAAAAAATATTTTTTCCGCTTCCGCGCTCACTCTGAAACACTTCCGGCACACGGGAGACAATTTTTTTTTTACCGCTTCGGCGTAAGAGGGTTAATCAGATGGGTATTGTTTTAACTTGGAGTTCAGGTAATAGATTTTGTTAGTTATGGTCGTGCCATGCCCAGGGCAAGGGCATTAGTTTTACTTTGATGGTCATCGGAGTACTCCCTGACTGCAAAGCTCCCACTAAAGTAGGGACAACTTTTGACAATACAGTATAATCATATCCATTATAGGTTGAGATAAGCCACGACTGGAGGCAGTATCTTCCTGCTCGAGCTCTCTCACCTGGTAAGGTTAAAAATAGCATTCCCAAAATGCTAGATTTTTATTATTTCAATTAATTTTCATATAAATGCTTTGGAGTAGTGCATGTCCATGAGTCCCACATCATGTCCATACAAAAATGAATTATTATAATAAAATTAGATTTCACATATACTTAGCAAGTAAGTACATAATCGGAGCCCTCCCTCCTCCCCACGTATGGACAGAGAACATAAACGAATTGAACTCTTCAACTACGTTGTACCTGTGCTTCCCTGGATGTGGGCAGGGCATGTACCTGCACCTAAACAATAGAGCGATACCACAAATTTTAAATCTGAAGCTGCCGTTAAAAGTAGAAACTATAGCTATGTAATTACTTGATAAGTATATATATACAGTAGTACCTCGAGATACGAAATTAATCTGTTCCGAGGCGCCTTTCGTATCATGAGGTTTTCGTATCTTGGACCACATTTTACATGTAAAATGGCTAATCTGTTCCAAGCCCTCCAAAAACACCCCAGTAAATTTCATAATAAAGCTAAATTGACCTATAAACAATGAAATATTACAACAATTTGGACCATTCAATACGTAACTTAATAATATAAATGCAAAACCTGTAAATAAAGTGTATATAAGTGTACAAGAAATATTATTACTGTAACGTAAAATGTGGAAGCTTACCTTTCGAGTGAGGCTATCTCCGAAAGTGGCGGCAGAGGAGGAGGAGGACAAACGGCAGATAACGTACGTACGTACGTACACTTAACTTTACGAAAACACAAAAAAAATTTAAGGAAAACTATGAAACTAAAATTTACGAAACACATTAACAAAACTGTAACACTTAACTTTACAAAAAACTAAAAATAGAATTTTTTTTTTTTTTTTTTTTTTGATTTTTAACTTTTTTATTTTTATTTTTTTTTTTTTTTATACAGAATTTCAACTTCATCACCAATTTCAACGTTCTGTTTTTCATCACTTGGTTCTTCCTTTTTGCTTTCAACTTTCTGTTTTTTATCATTTGGTTCTTCCTTTTTGCTTACTCCTGCTAATGCTGAAGGCCTCTTTAAAAAATAACGATCCAAGGAAGATTGCTTCTGCCTACTTTTCACAATGTTCCTGAAACGACTCAGGCAAACTTCATCGAACTGCCCAAGCATACGACCTGTGTGAGCCTTTTCAGGGTGTCTTTTTTCGATAAACGATTGCACTTTATGAAAAGCGGCTAGAACATCCTTAATTTCTGCCGTTGTCATAGGGTCCTCCTCCTCTTCCTCGCCGCTGCTAGAGAACTCCTCTTGAACGACGTTATGTTGCATGGCCTCCAACTCCTTCAGGTCATCCGTCGTAAGCTCCTCTTGGTGCTCCTCGAGAAGGTCGTTGATGTCGTCCTCGTCGACGACCAGCCCCATGGACTTGACGAGTGCAACGATCTCGTCAAGATCTGGTTGGGAAACAGTTTCGGGATCGTCAACTGTTTCTGACTCAGCAGCACCAGCTTCGCCCACGTCAAATCCCTCGAATTCTCGGGTGGATATGGCATCAGGCCAGAGTTTCCTCCACGAGGAATTCAAGGTTCGCCTTGAAACCTCCTGCCAAGCTTGATCGATGAGTCGGATGCAAATGACGATGTCGAAATGCTCCTTCCAAAATTGACGCAAGGTGAGGTTTGTGGTATCGGTGATGTCGAAACATCTCTTGAAAAGATGTTTCGTGTACAGCTTCTTAAAGTTCGCTATCACTTGCTGGTCCATGGGCTGGAGGAGAGGGGTGGTGTTGGGCGGAAGAAAAAGAATCTTGACGAAGGAATACTCCGCTAGGATATCTTCCTCGAGGCCAGGAGGGAGGGGAGGGGCATTGTCCAACACCAGCAGACATTTCAGGGGGAGGCGCTTCTCTTCCAAAAGTTTCTTCACTGTCGGGCCGAAATACAGATTTACCCACTCTGTGAACAAAAGCCTCGTTACCCAGGCTTTTGCATTAGCCCTCCACATCACTGGAAGCTTCTCCTTCAGCACTTTGTGGGCCTTGAAGGCTCGAGGAGTCTCGGAATGATACACCAGTAAAGGCTTCACCTTGCAATCCCCACTGGCGTTTGAACAAAGTGTGAGCGTAAGCCTGTCTTTCATAGGCTTATGCCCGGGTAGCTTCTTCTCTTCCTCCGTGATGTACGTCCGACGAGGCCTTTTTTTCCAAAAAAGTCCAGTCTCATCACAATTGAAGACTTGCTGAGAACTGTAGCCTTCCTTGGTCATCATTTCGTCTAAAGTTTTCTTAAATGCTTCGGCCGCTTTCGTGTCCGAGCTGGCAGCCTCCCCATGACGCACCACCGAATGGATGCCAGTCCGTTTACGGAATTTCTCGAACCAGCCATGCGAAGCCTTGAACTCTGGGGTTTGCGTTGAAGTCCCTTCCCCTCCGTCGTCTTCTGCCTGCGCAATCAAATCGCCGAAAATAGCGCTGGGCTTGTGGGCGATTGCTGTCTCCATTACCGTATCGCCAGCGATTTCTTTGTCTTTTATCCAGACGAGGAGCAGCCGTTCCATCTCGTCGTGCACGTGGGTCCTCTTGCTGGACAAAATAGTGATGCCCTTCGATGGTGTAGCTGCTTTGATGGCATCCTTCTGTTTAAGGATGGTGCCTATTGTCGACGGATCACGGGCGTATTCCTTGCGATCACACTCAATCGCATACCAGCTTCGTACTTCTTGATGATCTCCATCTTTGTCTCCAAAGAGAGCATGCGCTTCTTTCCGTGAATTTCAACTTTCTTGGGACCCATGACTCTGTTATCTTGTACGTAATTTACGTGTAAGTTACACGAAGTTTTCGCACAACACGATAATAGTACTGCAACAAAATCACTAACGAATTTACGTTACTAAACGAAATCGTTGGACCGAACGAATGCCGTGTGTGTACGATAAAGATGTTGGTACAAAGAGGCCGAGATAGGTACGCCACCACGTATACATATAAGATGCATGATGGGAGGGATGCTGTCCAATAGGAGAGAAGGATTTCATGGTGGTGACTAGCACCAGGAACCAATGGGAGAGCAGGAGGATGGTGGCAAGTCTACTAGTACTAAGATGGCGGTGCGTGGCGCGAGTTTCAAAATTGTTATCCGGGCGAATCTCGGACTTTCATAAACCTTTTGTATCTTGAAAACTTTTCGTATGTAGAGCCGTTAAATTTTTTGCATTGGCTTTCGTATCTCGAGTTTTTCGTAAGTTGAGCCTTTCGTATCTCGAGGTACCACTGTAAAATTAATTTTATTATAGAAATGTCATTTTTATAACTTCTTGCCTTTATTTATTTTGAAACATAATTTTAATGTCTAAATTCTGATAAGATTTACGGAAGGCCATGCCAGTAGATTGTGGTTTTTCTTCATGACTGATTGTAAAGGGAAAGTGATATACAGTGGACCCCCTGTATTTGCGGGGGATGCATACCAGCCCTCTAAATTGCTTTTACCAGAACATTTTAATAGTTGTATCACATGAAGTGCATGTAGTCATGAAATTAATATGAAAATACTGTATAATTAGTGGATATTTCACAGTGAAAAATACCGCAAATTATTGGTAGATTATGTAGTTATGATCCATAGAGAAACCCGCGAATCTTGAGAATGCGAATAAGGTGGTCCAATGTACTACAAAGTTGCATTTCTGATGTGAATTATGAGGCTTGTGTTCCAAGTGAATGTCACCTACCTATCTCATCATTCTATGTCAATGTTTTCTGGCACCATATATGATAGAATATATACCCCATTTCATGTACTGCAATAGAAAACAAAACAAAAAATATTGAAAAAAGTAGATGTAACCATGGGTAAAAATATTTGGTACTAGTTATAATTTGTTTTCAATTAGGTTAAAGTAGTAATTTATTTTTCCCATGACAGTGTTAAGTACAATAATTAATGATGTACAGTAGTTACAGTATTAAATTAGAAAATCAAAGCATAATTGTTCAGAATTCACAGTAAGATTCATAGAATATTCAGTTGGTAAGGGTTCCTTGGGCATGAGAAATGGCTCATAATATACCAGCTCTACAATGCTGTATGGTATCCTTACCATGGCCACTAACACTCATTGATGGTATATTTGGCATATCTGATGTGATGTGTGTTGTAAAGTCCTGCAGAGAATGTTTGCAATTAACATTTCTTTTTTAGCTTTCTATCTTGACATTTTTCTTTCAAAGTTGTGGTAATTGGAGATTGTTATGCAGGGCTGTAAAATTTTAGTCAATTGAAATAATGTTAATCTTTTGGAGCAAAAATCACACTGGCTAAAATTTGAGTCTTAGGGATTGTACATAGGATGCATAGCCAGATATACTTTATATGTCTTGCACACTTATTCAGTTGTATTAGTTCAACTGACTTTACCCTTGCTTAATTGAAGTGTTATCCTTTTCAGGTATCAAATCCTGTCGTACCACAACCACAGATACAGTACATGTGCCACCCAGTTGTGTTACAAGTTAATAACCTCGTTGTACAACTTACCATGAAACCAAACAAGTAAGATATGGCTTTGCATGTGATTTCCTTGTAGTTACTTATTAACTGTGTTCATTATATCTTTGACAAGTAATTGGGTAGTTTTTTTTTTTTAAATATCCCTAGAACTTCAAGCTGGAGTTACTAAAACGTTCAAAAGATTCATATAAAATTTGAGATTGAGTGTTTTATTTATGTGTCTATTTTCTTCCTATGTAGGTCAGGCAAGTGATATGTTCATGCAAAAAAAATTTTTGTATATGAGACTTACTCAGTAATTATATAGTTATTAGTTTCCGTAGGTGGTAGCCTAATTCAAATTTTGCGTGTAGCGCTTCGATTGCTCATTGTGTAGGTACTAGGTATACAGTGCTGTCCCCCAACGGCAATATGTACTAGGAACAACTTGGCAAAGCACTTCATTCTGTTTCTTGCCACTCTTGACTAAACATCAATTGCTTACAGCAGCTTGTTCTTATTTTCTGGTTATATCACTGGATTTCGGTAGTGTTACACAACCACCGGAACGCATTCTTAGCCTTCAAGCAGGATGAGTCTTGTCCTTTGTTTGTTTAATTCAGATTATCATCAAGTCGGATATTTATATTTTCTGGAAATAGTTCTTGAATGTAACACCATTTAATTAAGCCTAATACTTCTGTATATTGTGTTGTACTTACCAGGCTTATGCTATGTGCAAGTCGTCAGTTAATAATTGCCTTAAGTAATCATGATTTAACATCATTTCTTAGGCCAAGCTTTTGTGTTTAGGTTTTGTTTACCGGCCATAGGCCATTAGGAAGACACCTGTAAATAATTACCTTAAAATAATTCTCAAATGGTATTCCATTCTTGTATCTTATAACCTTTGCATTTATAATTTTCTTACCGGGATCAGGCTATGTCCAAGTCGCTGGTTAACAATTACATTTATGAAAGTAATTCGTGAAGATTGCACCATTCCGTTAGGTTATGCCTTGTGTTTGGGATTTTCTTTACCAGCCATAGTCTATTATAGTCGCAAACCGCCAGTAAATATAGTTACCTTAAAGTAATTTGTGATTGTTAAGACATTTTTTTTAGGCCAACACTGTTTTGTTTGTGGTGCTTGCGACACTAATCCCATTCCTTTGCAGAGACTGAAAGTGTGGAGGTTGAAAGTAGTAAGGAGGGAATGATGTTAAATGTTTGGCTACAGGGGCTTTGGGAGAGAAGGCTTACATAGCCTTGGCGTACTGGGGTATTTTCCTGGCGTTGTGCAATTGTGAACATTTCACATCTTAGCCAATAGCCTCCAGCTCGCTTGGCGGACTGGAGCCCTGCACAGGCCACTCAAGTCAATTAGTGGGGCACGTAATCGTTACTGATTGCGATTACTTTCATTCGTGATAATTCTTATAATGATTTATTTTTTTTGTAATCAGTTATTCGTAAATATTCTTTTATATTAGAGTCAAATTTGCTTTGAGACTTTTAATATGAAAACTCTTGGTGATATAAAAATATATGTATACGTACGTATAGTATATTTTTTAGAAGGTTATGTTATTTAATTATACATATATCTGAATACATGAAATGCTATTTCTTATATTTGTAAATGGTATTTGTTTTATTCATTTATCACTATTTGGAGAACAAAAGCAGTGTATTTACATTACTAGAGTTCGATATACTTTGATACTTTAATGTGAAAACAACTTGTTGATATAGGAATATTAATTAGTATTATTAATATTTTGGAGTTATGCATAAATTTAAGTTATTTTTAAATGGATGCCTGAGTATATGAAATGGTGATGGGTTCATATATTATGAATGTTTCAGGCCTAGTTGCCAGATTGACTATTTTCATGAAAGTAATCAGTAACCGAGATTAACAGAGGCGCCGGCGTTTTGCCTCTCGCCTCCTGTCTGCCGCCTACCGACTTCTTCGCCTCCCAAACTTGATGCCAGTTCTCTCCTATTACTCCTATCTTTGTCATTTGCTCCTGCTCCTGGCTCCATCACTTTCTTCCCATGCCTTTGCCAGCATTTTATTTCGATTATCATGAATTATCAATGTAACAATGAAGTGTTGTGCTGTGGAGGAGGCGGCTACTTACCCCTCAATTCTCCTAGACGAAGGTCTCTGTCCCTCTCCCCCGCACCTGGGAGAAGACATACCAGAGGTCCAAGGGAGGTTGGGGGTTACATACAGGTAGTCGCTACCTCAGTCGAACCTGTCGTCAGTCCCAGGCATCGACAGACAGCTGCCTGAAAGGCGTCTTTCTGGATGTGTCAGAGGAGATGACTATCTGGCCCTTCCGATCTCCTAGACTTAGTCACTATCCGGCTCCTTCTCTCGGCCAAGAACAGCCTAGGAGAGGACATACTGGTAGTCAAAGGGAGTCCAAGGGGGTTGCCCCTGGTAGTTGCTCCTTCGTTCAAACCTGTAGCTTTTCCCAGGTATCGGCAGACAGCCATTGAAAAGGTGTCTTGATGAAGTGTAGTGACGAGGGATTTTCCCCCTCGGTCAAACCTATCGTGAGCGTTTAGGTTTCTACCGAATGCCGCTTGAAAGATGTATTAGTGACAGTTTTTGTCCTATTCCAGATGTTTGTCACCTAATAGATCGTGTCGGTGGCGTGATTTTTTAGTCTCAACCTCTGAAGAGGTATTCTTCAGTCTGACACCCTTGCATTTCTGCTTGTCCGACTTCTCACAGTGTATGTTTGACTTGCGACTCAGCTGATTCAACTCACGACTCGGCTGATCCGACTCTTAGTCTATTTTCATTTCCAGACTCTGCTGATTCAACTTGAAGTCGATGTTTGACTTGCTACTCACCTGGTCCGACTCAGTTGATTTTAATTCGAGGCCTGACTGATTTGATTCACAGTCGATGTTTGACTCACGACTCAGCTGATCCACCTATGTTGATTTTTGACTCACGACTCGGCACGACTCAGCTGATTCGACTGAAGGGAGTTCAGTGGGAGTTTTTTCCCCCTTGGTCTAACTGGTTATCAGTAGTCATAGAATTAAAGAAAGGTTACTTATTTTACTTAATTAGTATTAATACTGAACGCCCTGTGCTAGCGCCTAGACGTTGGAAGCATCGTAAGCGACCTTTTACTTCCAATAGCCAGTCCTCTCCCAGGCATTTGCAGCCAGTGTGTCGATTCGCTCGCCATCACATGCACCTACAGGTGGAGATACCGACTTGTTGATTGCAGAAGAAGTGGAATAGAACTCTGCTCCTGCGTTGGTATATATGAGCCCTCTCAATACTTTTATCCTAGACACTCATGAGAATAGTACTGATTCTCATGATGAGCATCAGGTATTAGCGCCTAACCGCTTGAATCTTTCTTATATTGGGCGTATTATGTCGAGCACCAGTTCCCTGTCCAGGCGCTATGCATCTGCGCCATCTGAGGTGTCCACTTCCTATCTTCACCTTGTTCTGTGTTTTCCATGCCTCACCTGGCACCAGCTGTTGGTAGTCTTGCACTTCCTATTGGATGCCCGACAACTCAGTCTTCTTGTTCATCTTTGTGGACATTAGATGATCTTTCGTTAGCCACCACTTGAACAGGACATCCCGAGAGTCAAGGAAGAAAATTTCGATCACGAAGACAGATGCTAACGAGAAGGAGCAAGTTATCGCCTTTTTTTTGGCGCAGTCAACGCTACTCTATTCTCTCTCGCATTCCCGCTATCGAACCAGTTGTAGGAAGAGAATGCTCCAATTGGTGGGTGAAAACCTCTGCTCTCCTTTCAGGAAGCGTATTTTTCGCTTAGGCAAATATGTTCTCCTAAGTCTTTGGACTGCTATCATCACCGCAAGTTGATGATTGCATGCATTATCACCTGCTCTTGCTAGTTCAGAGAAGAGCGGAGAAGAACAGTCATCCTGAATAAGAGGAAGTCTATGGATTACTCTCCCCAGAGTTTGGATACAAGAGCCTATGTTCTTGGTTCGATCTTAGGATCTTTCCAGTCCGTGAACAACCAGTACGGTATGAACTAGTCATCATCGGTGTCTTGTTATTGCTGTAGAAGCTTTCCTTTGGGATAGCTTCACCTTCACTCTCTTCCAGTTCTTTTTATTCTTTTTCTCTTCAAAGTGAAGAAGAATAAACTGACGCTTGGTCGACAGGAGCCTACGAATATTTACTTTTATATTCTCGCGACATGCGTCTGTTATCAGTTGTACAGTGCAAATAATAGGCACATGCCTGTAAGTTAATTCTTCTGGTGTATGAACGAGATGAATGTAGTACCTTCTCTTAATTTCCTGAAACTCAGGAGATCCTTCTGGGCCTCCCAAGAGTTGCCAATTTTGATTTTGGTGATGTTTTGGCAACAACACAGAATTGGAATTATCACTGAACAAGGGTGCTTCTTTCCCTCTTGTTGTAGTTATTGTGCAGTTGCTTTAGGGTATCTGTCGTGCACTCATGGCTCTCAAGATGAATGCATTCCAAGGTGGAATGTGCTACCAGGCAACTCAACCTGCGGAGTCACGTGAGGAGCAGTGACTGCCGTCTCACCGAGTGTTTCTGTATTTGTTATTCAGATCTCTGCCCGGCCATGACAGACTTAGGTCTCTGGTTGGCTTTGGATTCTTGCTTATGGTTCCTATTTTGTACTCCACATTTGTCATTGTGAGTATCGTCGGACAGAGATAGGTCTCTTTAGAATCATCTATATTATCATCTTTGTATTTACCCCATGGTACAACAGAGGTCCTAAGTCTGCTTTGTTGCAATTGATCCGTAGGCCACTGTGATGATTCAGAATGATTTCTTGGACAAACACATTGGTTTTTTGTCTTCCATATACTTTTTCTGATTCGTAAAGTGTTCAATTATTAGTTGTTCATGCCGAATTGGAGTGACGTTGGAAGACAGCCTGAAAGCCCTACTTCCAGTGTGAAGAGAGGAGTTCCTCCCAGAACATCTCTCTTCCTCTGTCTAAACGTGTTGTCTTCTAGTTTATATGGACTTCATGTTTAAAACACACTCATTGTTGTTGGGTTTTTGGTCTACTTTGAAGCAAAGCTAAGGATGTAGGAACAACCTCTACTTCCTTAGTTTTTAGGAGTTATTTGCTCTTTATGCCCATTCTGCCATCGAACTACTGGAAGCATGAGCGATCTTCACTTATATGTTTTATATAGGTTTATAATGTGTCAAATTTTTCCACCACCTTGTGACCATTTTAGTAACTGGCATGGCATTTTGGAAGGAAGCGTAGGATGTTCTTTTATTACAGGCAGTCCCCGTTTATTGGCAGGGGTTCTGTTCTTGGGGGTGTGCCGATAAGCGAAAACCGCCATTAACTGAAATTTGGCAATTTATGGCACCATAGTGGAGCTTATGGTGCCGATAACCAGTTATTGGCACTGTAAGCGCCCGTATGGTGCGTCACGAGAACCCTTACTGCGCCGATAACTGGTACTTGGTCCGTTCTGGCCCCATAAATCGCCGATTTTATTGCACTAGACAAGCGCCATAAAACCAGACCGCCGATAACCGAGTCCGACAATAACCGGGGACTGCCATTATCTCTTCACTTTTCAGTAAGGTGCTGAGTTTGGAGAGCCAGGGGGTACAGTGTACTTGGAGCACCCACCACTCAGTGGATGGGTCGTGACTTTATTTCAGTGTAGGTGTCAGTGTTTTCTGGTTGTTTTATTTTGGTGCTGCACCCAGGGCAAGGGTGGGCACCTATCATACTTTGCTAGCCATAGGAGCATTCTCCTCGCTGCAAAGTTTCCCCTAAGTAGGAGGCGACCCTTGGCTCTACCGCCACGCCACTACAAGTTAAGATGAGCGCCAACCAGAGGCAGTGTTCTTCTACATAGCTCTCTTTAACTGATTGGAATGACAGGCAATGTTTTTTCATCTATGCTAGCAACTTTTCTATTTCAAATTCGTTATATGATGTAATGCTTTGGAGTATAATATGTCCATGATCCCACCTCCTTTCAGTGAAAGGAAAAATTATATTTTTATAATAAATAAGGTTTTGTATATACTACCCAGTAATTATATGATCGGAGTCCACCCGCCTCCCCTCTGATGGACATAATGCATGAAACAGAATGAAGTGCTTTGCTAAGTTGTTCCTAGTATTGCCGTTGGGGGACGGCACTGTATACCTAGTACCTACACACTGAGCAACCGAAGCGCTACCTGTGAAATTTGAATTAGGCTGCTATCCATGGAAACTAATAGCTATATAATTACTGGGTAAGTATATACAAAACCTTATTTCCATATAAAGATATCATCTTACTGGATAAACATTCAGTATTTGCTAGATGCATGAAGAGACCAAGCACTCATTCACAGTTACTTACTGCACTACTTGCTGCATCATACTTTCGTGTTTCGTTTGCCTCTTCCTACCTAGCAATCCAACTTCTGGTAATTACTCTGCATAGAAACTCTAAATTCATTTAGTAACAAATGTATCTTTTCCCATTGTTTAGGCTTGGGACTGGCTAAAGGGCCATTAATTTTTATTCACATTAAGTATTACATTGTATCACTCCATTCATTTGTGTTGTGTGAATGCCAAGACTGGCCCATTTCCATATAGTAAACTGAAGATGGTTTTATAATCCATTATCTTAATTCTGATGTTTTGATATATATATGTAAGTAACAAGAACTGTGACATTTTTTCTATTTTTTTTTCTTTATTTTATTTTATTTTTTTGCAGGTTTGAACAGGTTGCCCGTCAATTGACGACAATATTTAGTTGGCAGGTTCAAGATGCCTTTTTAATGAAGGAGCTTATAACTGTCATATTTGAGCAGGTAAGATTTTGATTTATGTGATTGAATTAATTTTTGTGAACTGCAGTATTGTATTTTTACTCCTTTTCCAATGCTCTATCTTTGTCTTCACCATGAATAAAATTGAATTGAAATGAGCTTCTTTATGCATATGTACATTAGTGTATAAAAAGTAATGTATATACATTGGAACCTCTACATACAAAAGTCCCTAAGTACGAAAAATTCAGGTCACGAAAGCAAATCCGAAGATTTTTTGGTTGTGTACAAAAATAATTCAGGTTGCGAAAGGGCCGCCAAGAACAATTTTAAAACTGGCGCGCCGCCAACTCAGCAGGCAGTACATCTCTCCTTGAAGTCAAGTACACTACTAACTGTGTCTTGGGGTGCCCATTTTATCTGAACCAGTCTAAAAGTTGCTGTTAGTGAATTTAGGGGCTATAGAAGCAATATTGTTACCATGAGTAAATCCGTCAACCACCCAAAACCTGTTATTACCACTCATGAGTATATCAGTTCATTAAGGGTTAAAGGAACCTTCTAGCATGAGTAACAGGCACCATACTGCAAGATCGTTCCAACCTGGATTTATATGCTCTTCCACTGCTCGAAACGGTCAAGGAACGGGAGGACTTTTTCAAACTTGTCAGAACGTTATGATGTTTCTCGTAGCCCTGTTTCTGAATTCTGTTTTATGGTTACCGGATTGCTACGATTGATTGGTGGAGACTCAGAATTCTACCTCTCTTTTTTTTTTTTTTTTTTTTTTTTTTTTTTTTTTTTTTTTTTTTTTTTTTTTTTTTTTTTTTTTTTTTTTTTGATCAACCTCACTTCTAGAGACACCATCAAGGGTGGTATGCTCTTCAGCAGACAGGCCTTTGAGCTGTCCAGTTGTTTATCAGGAAGGGGGGTTGGTGTTTCAGAGGTGCTACAAGAGACATGTGAGAATTGCAAATGGGGTATTGAGTTATGACTGACTCAGTAATATGTTTTTATTTACCCTGGGAATTTTTACTTGAGAACGAGGACCCTTCCATGACCTAGATCCTTTCTCACTCTCAAGAAGTTAATGGAAGAGAAGACTGTCTTGACAGCTGGGGTCAGTGCGCTGGGCTCCCAGGAGCTCCCACCAGCCCAAACTTTGACTTCGCCTTGCCTCCATCTCGCCTGGCGCCAGCTCTACCCCAAGCTCGTAGGAGCGCCCACCAGTGCCTGACCGATTAGTTGTCTGGCAGCCAACTCAGATGGCCCTGCCTACAGCCTGGCACCAGCTTCTGGCACCATCTCTTCCCTCATCCTTGGCTGTAGGGAAGTGAAGAAGTTTGCTATTCTGTTGGAGTTTTCTGATAATACCCAAGTAAGATTGAAAGCACGGGAACATTCATAACCTTAAGTGTCCTGGCAAGGTTCCCTTTTGCCCTCCGTCCAAGAACATATGGTCCTTTCTTTTGATTGGACTTGTTTTCTGAGACCACTCTTAAATTTAGGAGAGCCCTCGGTCTACTTTTCAGTGAAAGCTAAATACATCAGAACAACTTCTACCTCATTAGCTTTCATGTATGCACTGTAATGCCCCTGATGTCCAGTCCACAATCAACCTTTTCTGAGACTCAGATTTAGAAAGCATTTTTCCCATTTTAATGAAAGCTAAGAATGTCAGAACAGCTTCTATTTCATTAGCTTTCAAGCACAGTATGCCCCTGATGTCCATTCTACAATCTATCTCTATTCTCACTTTTTCGAAGGAAGTTAAAAACAGTTTTAGATTCTTTCAGTATCTTGTGATAATTTTTAGTAACTGAGATGGCATTGTGGAAGGAAGCATTGAATTTTTTCCTACTATCTATTCACATAGTAAGGTTCCGAGAGTTATGAGAGCCAGGGGTTACAATGTATCTTGAGCACCCGTCACTATCAGTGGATGGGTTTTGGTCTTTTATTTCAGTGCAGGTGACAGTCCGATCTGGTTGTGTTTATTTTGGTACTGCTCCTCCTAGGGCAAGGCACTTTTGGATGCTTTGCTAGCCATCAGGTTAATCCTTCACTGCAAAGTTCCCATAATACTTTGCTAGCCATCGGACAGCTCCTTCGCTGCAAAGTTCCCACTTAAGTAGAGACAGTTTGCTACTGCAGGCTCTCTTAACTAACAAGGGAATACAAGCATTGTATTTAATGCTAGCAACTTTCTTTTTCAAATTCATTATATGACTTAATGTTTTGTTGTAGAATATGTCCATGTATCCCACCTCCTGTCAGTGTAGGAGTCAGCTATGTAATTACTTGCCAAGTTACTTATGTAAAGATGACAATTTTATAATAGAATAGTTTTACATATATACTTACCAAGTACGTAATTACATGATCAGAGCCCTTCCTCCTCCCCTCTGATGAACGTATGGCATAGACAGAATGAGGTTTGCTAAGTACTAGTTCTTGGTCCTGTTGGTCAGCGGGACCAGTCACCTGCATTAAACTGCAGTGTTACTTGCTAATTCTTGAATTCAAGCTGCTGTGCAAGAGGAAACTATACCTATGTAATTACTTGGTAAGTATGTACATATATATAAAACTTGAATCATACAAATGTAATTTTTATTTTTAAACTTAAATTTTTTTATTCTCATTTCTCAAGAGCATGTTTTAGAAGTTATGTAATTTTAAGTAAAGTTGAAGGTAAATTGGTAAATGTATATTCTCTACGTAAACTATATACCTACATTTTTGTTGCAAGTGCCAAAGAGTGATAAATTTCAAAGGTTAGATCTATTTTCTTATTTACACTTCTTGAGAGATAAAAGTATTTTCTTAATTACACTCTTGAGAGATAAAAGAAACAAGTGGGAATACCATTTATAATAGGTTTTTTCCTCATTGAAAGGAATGTTTTTTCATATACGAAACAAACCTTCGGTCTTAACATTAGGATAATACTAGCGCCAAGCTGGAAACCGGTAGAATTAAAAATAAACTTGAGATCCAGGGACTATTGGCATCTGTACCAGGTCACAGGGTATGTAGTACCCAGAATGCCCTTGGCTTCCCGTGACCTGACAGTTACTTTCCTACCGCCTTTAAGATAGGACATGATTACTTTCTATCTGTTTTAAAGCCGGTTTTTCGTTTGGCCGAGTTTTTTTTCCCCTTTTTATTTTTTCTTTCTCTGGGTGTTCTCAGTGTGGGTGTGATCTGATAGGTGTGTGTACGTTGTGAGATGGCGAATTTTGCTTCACCAACGGATATTTCTTTGGATTCTCAGAAGAGACAAAGGAAATCCCTTGGAGTGAGTAGTTTTCTTTGTTCAAGATTTTTAACTTCAGTGTTTACAGCTCCACATCCAGTGTGTAGTAGGTGCAGAGAAAACGTATGTGCTATTACTAATCCTTGTTCAGTTTGTTGTGGTTGGTTGGTGGAACAGTGGATGAAGTTTCATGGGAAGGGCCAGTACAAAAGAAAGGAGACAACACCATCTTTGGATGAACAAGCGTTGTTGGCTTCTTTTGTATCGGCAATAAACCAGACTGCTCCATATGTTTTGTCACCATACTCCTTCAGTTTCTTCTAGCGATTTGTTATTGGAAATGCCAGGAGGGCTTTTGGGTAATTTTATGCATAATTACGCTCAGTCATTCCCGGCAGGGAGAGGGGGAGCATCGCCATCTTTGTTCTAGGTGTCAGCTCCCGATGCACAGAAAATGGAAGGAACGTGGTTGGCGTTAGGCCTACCGGGCGTTCCAACGGGAGAATGGAGAAAATCAGGAGTTTCTGGCTTCGTATGCAGAGGTGATTGATTTGATTTGTCAATTCAATAACCTTTCAGGAGCACAGACACACCTGCCAGTATGCTTCTGGCGGGGATTGACATGGTGTTTGGATTGATAAAGGATACGAAGGTGTCGTATGAATTATCTTGCCCAAGTCATGCGGAGTCAGTTTTACAACACGTAAATGCACGGATTGCTGGAAGGGATAATTCCTTAAGATTGAATAGATCGTTTAAGTTTATTTCCCTCAGAATGATGAAACATAGGAAATATTATATGACACCAATGGTTCCTTTGCTATCTAGACAAATTAACCCAGATGTGGTAAGGTTAAGACCTGGATTAACCTTGGATCAAGTTAAGATGGAATGCCCTTCGATGACTTGTCAGGAGGCTGCTACTTTGGAAGCAACAGCTTCTTCTGTCTTTCAGACTGTTTCTTGGTTAGACCTTTGGTCAACAGCAGTGGCAAAAATTGCATCCTCAGAAGTAATGAGAAAAGTAGTGGATGAGTCAATGTTTATCAGATTGCTACAATCAGGTTCCAAAGCAATTGCGTACTTGACAAATTTAAGTGACAGTGTTTGGGCAAATATCCTGTTGATGAGGAGAGATGCAGCATTGGCTAGATTAAGCCACACTGTTGATTTGGATTCCCTGTTAGGAATGAGGAATGGGGATATTCTAGAGTCTCAATTGCTATTGCCATAGGGCATACTGGAAGAGGCTATAGATAGAAGAAGGATGGACACTAACGACAGATTAGTACAGCAGGCAGTTAGGAAAACATCTGGAAGTCAAGCTAATCCTATTAAGGTAAGGCATCAGTAAATACGTACCTCGTAAGAAGCCAGTGAGACTGACATCTCTAATAGAGCAACAAGACCCTCTTCCCCAAAGAAGTTAGCTCATCGGCCCTTTCACAACAGAAAAACAGAGGAAGGGGTATTAGGGGAAGAGGGAGAGGTTCAAGACAATAGGATGGGCACCTCTCATCACTCAGCCACACCAGTGGGGGATTGCCTGCCGAATCACTGGAAGGTGTGGCAGGAATTTGGAGCAGAGCAGTTGGTGGTGGATGTTCTCAGAAGTCGGTTATTTGATTCCGATTGAAGTAACCCCACCCCTGACAGAACCACCATTACCGCATCTCGCTTATGCTCAGGAACCTCAGAAGGCTTTTATTCTGCAAGTGGAAGTGAAGAAAATGATGGAAAAAAAGGGACTGTGGAACAAGTATCGATTCCATCAAAGGGGTTTTACAGCCGCATTTTCCTTGTCCCCAAAGCCAACTGGGATTGGAGGACAGTAATGATTGATCTGTCAACATTGAATCTGTTTATAAGAAAAACCAGATTCAGGATGAAGACCCCAAAGACAGTTCTACAAGTGGTCAGGGTCAAGGACTTTATGCTGACAATAGACTTGAAGGACGCATACTTTCAGATCCCAGTCCATCAGTCTTCCAGGAAATTTCTCTGCTTCAGTCTTGCAGAGAAAGTTTTCCAATTCAGAGTTCCTGTGCTTTGGGTTGACAACGTCTCCGCAAGTATTTACAAAAGTATTCACTCTCGTGTCGACATGGGCGCATGCTCATGGGATCAGGCTAATAAGATACCTAGACGACTGGCTGGTAATAGCAAAGTCCAGAGAAAAATTACTTTAGGACAGGGTGACCCTTCTGCAGCTTTGTCACAGTCTAGGCATTGTGATAAATCAGGAGAAGTCGAAGTTGAATCCAAGTCAATGGCTGGTGTATCTGGGTATGATTATAGACACAGTAAAAGCCAAAGTGTTCCCATCAGACCAGAGGGTAGAGAAATGCAAACAAGTGGTGAATGCCTTTCTGGAAAAACAAACACAGCTAGCAAGACAGTGGCAAGTAGTACTGGGAATTTTAACTTTCTTGGAGAAGCTGGTACCACAAGGGAGGCTACACCTTTGATCTCTGCAATGGAGGATGAAGGAGTTTTGGTCGCCAATGGTAGATCACCCATACGAGCAAATTCCCTTGTCGACATAGGTGAGGAAAGACCTACTGTGGTTGGTGCAGGACAACAATCTGACAGTGGGAGTTTCCCTTCAGCAACCCTCTCCGGCCCTCTTGCTTTTCTCAGATGCATCACTTGAAGGTTGGGGAGCCCACATGGAGGAACTGATGATTTCAGCAAAATGGGGTTGCGCGGACAGAGAACTCCATATATACGTGTTGGAGTTAAAAGCAGTGTTTCTGGCACTTTAGGAATTCCGGGAAAGGGTAAAGGGGCAATCAGTGGTATTGACGTCAGACAACACCACAGTAGTAGCTTACGTAAACAAGCAAGGAGGCCTCATATCTCGGCAGTTGCAAATGATGACAGTTCAACTTCATCAGTGGGCTGTAGAGAACTTAGTAGACATCAGGGCCAGATACATTCCAGGAAAAAGAAACATAGTGGCCGACAAGTTGAGACGGAGGGATCAGATCCTGGGAACTGAGTGGTCCTTGCATCAACAGGTAGCGGACAGAATGCTCATATTGTGGGAAAGGCCGATCATAGACCTAATCTCAACCAGGTACAACAAAAAGTTGGAAGTGTATTGTTCAGTAGTCCCAGACGTAGAGGCAGTAGCAGAAGATGCGCTACAACACCCATGGGACAATCTGGACGTTTACACATTTCCTCCATTTTGTCTTATCCGTCAGGTTCTGAACAGCTAATGCGGTCTCAGAACCTCAAAATGATTCTGGTAGTGCCTTTATGGCCGAAGGCAGATTGGTTTCCAGATATGTTGGAACTCGTAATATATGTGCCGAGAGAGTTACCTCCGTGGAACAACCTACTATGTCAGCCGCACGTGGAGAGGTATCACCAGTCAGCGAAGTCCCTATCAATTCACGGATGGTGACTGTCAAGTATCTCCTGCAAGCAAGAGGCTTTTCTCAGAAAGCAGCAACACTGATGGCAGGAAATATCTGAAGGTCATATGCAGCGGTCCACCAAGGAAAATGGTCAGCATACTGTGATTGGTGTTGTAGAGGGAACTTGTCTCCATTCGGAACCACTATTCAGCAGTTAGCAGATTTTCTGATATATCTCAGGACAGAAAGGCATATGTCTGTATCTGCTGTAAAGGGGTACAGGGCTATCATAGTTGCCTACACTACTCATTGTCGCCAGGTTATGTGGTTATTTAAAATCCTCCGGCTTCATATTCTTGAATTTTCTTGTGTATTTTCTTTCTTTCTGGGAATTTCTTCTTTCTGGCACTCAATCTTCTTCTTTCTTTATCTTGAAGTTCTAGGTTTCGTTGAAGAGCAGACGATATGCCAAATTCTTGGAAGAGTGTTGCGTTTCTGTATCCAAAGTTATGGTCAAGCACAGTTGTTTGTGCTACAAACTTTACTCTTTGTGTTACAGCAAACTTAGTCTTGTGTGCTCTGTTCCAAATTTTTGAATGAAAACTTTCATTCGCGTTTTGTGTAAGACCGCGAACACAGCGTTCAAGCAATTCTTTCTCAGACAGTGCTTCATACACAGCCTTTATTTTCCTTTCACTCTCAGCATCTAAATTGATAACTGTTGAAGATCTCTTGAACTCTATTTTCTGTCTTTCTTTACCCATTGCTATGCTGCGCTGAAAATAGCACCAAGAATCTTCCCCTTTTGGACAAAGTCCATGACGTTGATTTTCTTTGGAACTGAATATATGGTTGAATGATGCCATTATATCCTTCTTCATATCAATCCATGATTTACTAATATTACGGTGGATTGCCCTGCCATATTAATTAGTCATTATGCTAATGTTTGTATCCAACAATTTATTCTTTCAACTTAGAGCATTAAATTTTCTTCTTTTTCCAGTTCTTGTTACTCTCTCTTCTTTTTCATCTTCTCTTAGTCTCTTCATTCTGTTAGTCATTCTTTTCTTTACATGGTTGATGCATTCTACTTTCGCCACTTTTAAATTTTCATACGGTCCATTTCCACCGTTCATTGCTAAAACACTATTATAAGCGCTGGAATCTCCGTCTCCAACAAAGGTGGCGTAGCGGAATCCCAAATCTTGCGACCTTGAAAACATCCTTATGGCGCCTTCTGTTTCCATCCCTCCTGATGTACCTTCATAGTTTATATTACAATCTTCATCATGAAGGGTTCTCCACATGTTGAAATCTTCTTCTGTTATTTTCATTTCTTTTAGTTCAGTCGTTTTAGCGGCACATGCTTTGCAAACTTTGTTCATCACTTCAAAGTCTATCACATATCCTGTGCACACTTCTGTTATGACTCCCATACCTACATTAGAAACATGGCCTCTTTTCATCCATGTCCCATCGTAGGATACGTCAATATTGAGTATTCCATTTTCATCAGGCACAATTCCCATATATTTCCTGTAGTATGTTCTTATATTTTCAAAGATTTTCCCTTGTTTCATATGCAAATATGTATCCATTTTATCGTAAAGATATCTAAGATGGCGTAAATACTTGCTATTTCCCATTGGTTTTATACCAAGTGTTCCTTGTAATCTCTTCAGTCCCGCGAATCCATAATCTTCCAACAAAGAATGATAGATTACTGCCACATTGGTTTTGTAAATTGGTGCCTTCCTTCCTTCTGTAGAAATTGGTGGGCATTTTGCGGGTTCTTTTTTACTAGTGTATCAAATCCATCCCTTGCCAAATGGATCCTCGGAATTACTTTGCATCCACAGTTCGGTATTTGTGATTCAAGTAATTTTTCAAGTCTTGCTTCACTTATTATTATCATTTTATGTTCACTATTGTTGATAATATCAGCTTCCGATCTACTGCTTTCTTCTTCTAAAATATCATTGCCCTTTAGCAGTGATGAACGAATAAAGAGACGATTAGGGGTGGATGTGGTTGGTCTCTGGTCAGCAGAGATCATACTGTGCGCCATTTGTTGCGCGGCCTCTCTCTCTCCCGTCGTCGCTTCATTCCCCTCTATGGCACTAGTTTCTTGAATTCTCTGTTCTACTTCTTCGATGGGCATATCCAATTAGCTTTTCCGCATTCTAGAGGCATGAAGTGAAGTCTTGGACCTTTTAGGCATGGTGAAAAACTAAAAACACTGTAGAAAACACAGAGTTCAGTCAAGGCTAGCGAGCGTGAAAAAATGCGACCTTATAACGTGCAAGTTTTATAGGCAACTGTTGGCCTGTGGCCACGTGCTGAGCCTCATGACTCATGATGCGTGCTTTGTCTTGTCTAGGAATAACTAAGAAGGTACCAATTGGGCTATTATTGACATTATATATTTCATTTCAAAGGAAGTTTTCGTAACATATATCACAAAAACTATACCAGACTAAATCATTTGCGCTACTGGTGTTTTGTGGGTATAAAGTTATTGTTACATTTCAGGCCATAACTAGAAAAGTAAGGCGAATTTCAGCATAATACTTTGTGGACACATTCTTGAATGCTCTACGAAGCCATAGAATTTTTTTCAGCAAATCGAATATGTTTCATATTTTTGGGGTTTTTTAGGCAGCCGATCCCCTTAACGCTGATTGGACGTATTAAACGTCGATATAAATTGTCTGTTGGGTACCGATTGGACGTATGGTACATAGATATAAAAAAGTTTTTTTTTAAATTCGTGGAAAAAGAGTTATAGGCCTACTAGGCAAAAACTTTTGAATCACGCGCCTTGGGGGATGCTGGGAGCTTATGGATCAAGGCGTTGTTTTGTTTACAATCGTTATCCAGGCGCACAAGCGCGAATTTCTTTCTTCTTGCACTAAAAAGTATCAGCGACACATTTCAGAAATTATTTCGTCACTTTGACATAATTTTTGCCTATTTTATATTAGCAGTTACATGGAGTATTATATATAAAAATGTGCACAATTTAATGTAGAATACAACAAAAAACAACTCATGGTTGTAGCTTTTATCAGATTTGAAATATTTTCATATAAATAACGATAAGTGTCAAAATTTCAACCTTCGGTCAACTTTGACTCTACCGAAATGGTCGACAAATGCAATTGTAAGCTAAAACTCTTATATTCTATTAATATTCAATCATTTACCTTCATTTTGCAACAAATTGGAAGTCTCTAGCACAACAATTCGATTTATGGTGAATATATGAAGTAAACTTTTTCCTTACATCCGCGCGGTAACTTCTGAAAAAATCATAAATTTTTTCGTCCGATTATCGTAATGTTTGCACCATTTTAAATTAGCCATTACATAAAGTTTTATATATGGAAATGTGCGCAATTTCATTTAGAATACAACTAAAAACAACCCATGGTTGTAGCTTTTATCAGTTTTGAAATATTTTCATATAAATAACGATGTGCCAAAATATCAACCTTCGGTCAACTTTAACTCGACCGAAATGGTAAAAAAACGCAATTGTAAGCTAAAACTCTTACATTTTAGTAATATTCAATCATTTACCTTCATTTTGCAACAAATTGGAAGTCCCTTGCACAATATTTCGATTTATGGTGAATTTATGAAGTAAACTTCTGATTGTCGTAATGTTTGCACCATTTTAAATTAGCCATTACATAAAGTTTTTATATGTAGAATACAACAAAAAACAACCTATGGTTGTAGCTTTTATCAGTTTTGAAATATTTTTATATAAGTAACGATAAATAGAAAAAATTCTTCCTTCGGTCAACTTCAACTCGACCGAAATGGTCGAAATCTGCAATTGTAAGCTACAACACTTTCAGTCTAATAATATTCAATAAATTATACCTTCATTTTGCAACAAACGGGAAGTCTCTAGCACAATATTTCGATTTATGGTGAATTTTTGAAAACGGCTTTTTTTTTTTACGTCTAAGTGTTACGAATTCATGCATCATTTTGTGGTAATATTTTCTCTCTGTTGCCTTGATTGTTTTACAATGTGTTATATACCAAAATGATCGCAATTTAGTGTACAATACAACGAAAAAAATTAACTCGTTAGCTTTAACCGTTTTGCTCACAGTGCGATTTGTATACAATTATATATGAAATTTTTTTTCACGCTGTCATATACATATATCCCAATATGATTGATGGTTGCATACTAAACTTCAGGCAATGATAAAAAAGGAGCCAAAAATGATCTCTTAATCTTGAAAACTAAGCGTGCTGTGATTTTTTTGAAAAAAAACAAATTTCTGCTTCGGCGCCCGCTCGCGAACGCCGCCGGCATACGGGAGACAATTTTTAACCCCTTCAGCACTGGGACGTACACATGTACGTCTTTTGCGGTACAGTAATAAAAGACCAGGACGTACGTGTGTACGTCTTTCATCCCTCCTCGAAAAGCAAAGCGTTTTCTTTAGCTTGGATGGTTTCCAGACACAGTATTGTGTACGAGAGAGGTGCTGAAGCTCCACCCACAATTCATTCTAACCAATGAGCGTCCGATGGACGTCGTGACGTCATTTTCATATGGGATATTAGGAGGGGTACTGGCCAACATATACCAGTGCGCCTCAGGCTATTATCTGAGAAGGATGATTACGATTTTGTCCGTAAACCATGTAGATTTGAATTCTAAATCTTTTTCCCTTTTGATTGCAGTTATGTTATGTTTTTTTTTTTTTCAGTATCATGTCAGATGATAGTGTTTCAGAGTCAGGGTCTGAGTACCTGCCAAATCTATCAGATGATGATTATAGTGATCATTTCTTAGAGGTTGACAGTGACAACGAGTGTTTCGAAGACATTGAACCTCTTGTCGATGAAGGCTGGCGGTTCATAACTGATCCTTCTTGTGACTTGCGCCCAGACCCAGCCCCCCCTGATTCACGGAGGGTGGCAATGGGATTCCTGCTTACACACCAGATTTCATCTGCTTACGTGATGCATTTTTTTCTCCTTTTTTGTGGTGATGTAATTGACAAATTGTGTGAATGGATCAGTGCTCGGGCAGAGTAGTACTTTCATTCAACAGGAAAGCGTAAGGTGAAAGGACTTCTATGGAGGCCTGTTACTCGTGATGAGATGTGTTTTTATAGCTTGCTGATGATAATGGGGCTGAATAAACTGCCCCATATGTATATACGTATTAGTCACGAGATGCTGTTGCTTTTATTATCATTATTATTATTATTATTATTACTATTATTACTGTTTTATTATTATTACCAGCTGCCTAAACATTCATTGATGTATACGCTGTTTCTGTATGAAACCTAGGAATAACTGTTTCAGTAAGAAAACTAGTACTGCTATTACCACTACTACTATTTTACTACTACTTTACTACTTTTCTGCTACTTTATTTCGATTACTTTACTACTATTTCTACTACTTTATAACAGTTCCTACTTCTGCAATAACTTTTTCCACTAAATATTCCTATTTTTTCCGATATTCTTACTATATTTTTTGTAATTTTTTGACAATGGGGTAAAAAATATTCATTGATATCCGTACACACAATGTTTTCACATAAGAATATGAAGGAAAAATATGAATAGCATAAAATTTAGTGGGAGCAAGTAATGATTGATACTCGCGGTCGACAGGGGGTCTCATGCGGTATGCAAGCATTGGCAGCAATGCAGCAGGCCAGTGGCGAAGGGGTTAAAGTACCGCTTCGGCTTTTAAAGGTTAACTGGGTTGGAAGAGTAACTGTCAGGTCACGGGATGCCAAGGGCATTCTGGGTACTACATACCCCGTGACCTGGTATAGATATCTGCCAATAGTCCCTGGATCTCACAAGTTTATTTTTAATTCTACCGGAAATATTTTGAATTCTACTGGTTTCCAGCTTAGCGCTAGTATTATCCTAATGTTAAGACTTCAGGTTTGTTAGTTATGAAAAATACAAATTGGTTAAAAATTTGTCATTTTGAAGTTTTTTCATGGATTTCTTGAATAGATAAAAGTGATGAGATATTTTTGCCCCATCCCACGTCTGGATGGTGGTTTTCCAATGCCAAGAAAAGAAAGAGGTTGCTGTCTTTCAAATTAAAATGATTTAGCAACTTGCACCAAACAGTGATCACTTTATTTTTACTAGTGTCTTGAGAGTGTGAAATAACAGTTTGAGAGTTGGATGTTATAATTATCTTTAATTTTTCTTACCGACTGTCTTCCTGTTTGGTTTAAGAACTCTCTCATGTCCTCATTGCACTGAAGCTTATATAATGTTCCATTTCTTGTACTATTAGTGTGGATTTTGTGTCTAACATGAGTTTTTTTTTACAGGGCGTTGGTGAAGTCAATTTCCGTTATAGTGGTGCAAGATTATGTCAGCATCTTGCTAAGCATGTAACACAGTCGTATAATGGGCCAACGTTTAAGAGTTTACTTCTTCAGAGGTAGAGTATGGTTTTTAAATGGTATTCTTATTTTGGATTTTCAAATATCTTAATTGTAATGTTGCTGTATGTATTTTATTTGCATCAGGTCTTGATATGTTGCAAACACATTTATTTTTTATTTTTTATTTTTTACAGGTGTCATGAAGAATTCAATGTTCGTGATGTATATCTACACTCTGAACCAACAAGAGTAACAGGTTTTACATTGTTCCTTGCTGAGCTTTTCACACAGCTAGTAACTCCCACTTCACAACCCTTAGAGATTCTCAGACAAGCACTTTGCCAACTTTTGAGATCCCTTCTTGCTCAGCCCACAGATGTCAATCTTAAATGTGTTGCACAGGTTTTAAAGGTAAGTAGCTAAATGTAGTGTAAGGGCAATTTGTTATGGAAACTTAGAAAAATGGATCTCAGAAGCAAGAATTTAGAAACATCTAATTTTATTGATTGTCTTTTTAAAAGTTGGGGTTTTAGATGATTTATATCTTGAACTCTGAAACAAATTGACTTGAGGAAATGTTGGTGCATGTTGCCTTATGGGGTGAAAAAAAAATTGTGGCTCTTTCTCATTGGCTGTTGTTCGACCGCTTGGAAGTGATCATCCTGAAACTATAGAACTGGGAGAGAATATTTTTATATTTATGGCCGTACACTTGGGTAACCCGAAAATGATGAAAAGTGAGTTATTTTTCACACTTAGGAGGAAGAATTAGTTTATTTTTCACACTTAAGAAAGAGAAGTAGTCTGTTGATTCCATAATGAGTTATGAAGTAAATTCTAATGTAATAGTAGTTGGGTAGTATTTTAGCTTTTGCTAAATGAGTAAGATACTTGACCACTGAATATTTTTATTGTTACAGAGCAATTAAGTGGACCCATTGAGTCACATTGCTAATTTTGGTGAGAAGGGGAAAAAAGAATATGGCCAGCATAAGGTTTTTTTTTTTACAGGAATTAATAGTTTTGGTCAAAATCTAAGAAATTTAATGAAGAAATAGCTTCGTAACAATGAAATAGAGTTGTGAAGTGAAAACGGATTGGAAATTTTCAAGGTAGTAGCATGTTTTACAGTGCTATAAGTGATGGTCCACCATCGTGAATCTTATTAATATTGTTGCTGCAGGAATCGTAATATACAGCTAATAGATCTTTGACTATTTTCTGCACACCCATTATGTAATGATAAGATAACCTTACACTGTGTGATTAGCTCCAGTCACGTCAACTTAAAACATCTTGCAAGAAGAAAGGACCCACTACCTGTACTCAGATGCTCAACTTGTATGGCATGGATGACTTGCATCATAATTTTATTACTTAATAGGTATGTCTAAGCTGGTAAAATAGAAATCATATTTTGTTTGTGAAGGAATGATGAGTTATTTGTGCTAGACAGAAGAGTGCTCAAGTGAATGTGACTGGTACTTACCCATCATTTCAAAAATGTGATCTTGCTAAAAAGCTTTGTAAACTTCCAAGAAGGAATTATCTGGAGCCCTGCTGAGAGCATTCACCAAAATGCTGTGAAATCGGGAAATGAATCTTGACACAAAGGTGACCTTGTATATTTCTGGCTAAGCATAAATTTTCAGTCTGCAGACAAAGAGCCTTCATACCTGTTCCTCCATGATTTCACTGGTACACTGGTGGAATTGTTGATGGCCATGATACCTACACATTAACCTGACAAAACAGTCGCAGATGCTTTGAGACCTAAGAAGACTGCACATATTTCTGGGTTTTTTTATGTGTCTATCCTCCTCTTATCATATGCCCTATGCTTGTGCATCTAATAAGTGATCATCTGAAAACTTCAGAAACTTGAGTTTGGACTGATGAATCAATGACACCCTTTGGCAGATTCACCAATGAAGGTGAAACATTTTCTCTTTGTTGATCAATCAGGATTCAACTGTGAGGAACCTGCTGCTCTAGCAACACCAGATGACCTATCAGCACCTGCCAAGACTTGGAAGACTTCAACTTTAGGGGTAGTGGAAAAAAAAACTTGCATAGTCTCTTGGAGGCAACAAACCTATTCCCCCAAATGCCTGACCTAGACTGTGGGCAGTTGTGATCTGCATATGCATACTTGGATATAATTTCTATTTGGAAGGGGCTGTGTCAGACTGCACCATGTTGCAGTCCTAACATCTGGTACATGTCCAGAACTATGTTGCCATGTTGTTTATTTATTCCCACTCTTGAAGAAGCCAGTACCAGCCTGTAGTCCAGATACCAGCAAAGGCTGAGGGCCAGATGAGACCAGGCAGCCATAGGTGCCAGAGTTCTGCCCAAGACTTGAAGGAATGTAGTACACAGACCAAAACAAAGGACCAAAAATTGTAATTTGTGGCCCCTACGCGTGAAATGCAGAAACTTCCTTCTAAGTTGGTGAATTGGGACGTGGAAGTACACTCCCCACAGGTCTATTGATGCTAGCCTGCCATCCAGGCCAGTGGAGTGAGTGTGAGCTGGACCTCTGCAATGGGTATTTGTTTTTGTGAGATCTCTTAAGTGGGTGTGACTAGAGTTGTTTACACAGAGTAAGGGTATTGTTTGATTAATTGACTCAAGAATAAATCATAGTTTTTACTTAGTGATGGAACCAGCTTAATCTAGATATTGTAATTATATAAAAATTGAGGTAGATAGAGTGAGTATTCCATGGCTTTTATGATTTTCATGTATAGCATTTTGACAAGAGGTGTGGTTTTTTATTATTAAAATTCATTCTTAGTTTGAATTGAATTATATAATTTGGATTGGGATTTTTAATGTCGTATGGACTAATTTTTCTATCTCTAGTGATTTACCACTTATTTTTAGGAACTGGATGGTTTTGAATAATGAAAAGGTTATGCACTTAC
This sequence comes from Macrobrachium nipponense, assembly GCF_015104395.2. Classification (NCBI taxonomy): domain Eukaryota; kingdom Metazoa; phylum Arthropoda; class Malacostraca; order Decapoda; family Palaemonidae; genus Macrobrachium; species Macrobrachium nipponense. Next base: position 21,581,711 of record NC_061089.1, read on the forward strand.
ACGATGGTTGCATTTAATAGTTACTGATTGCATAGTTATTGGTTGAATCACGAACAAATATTTTTGTGTAAGGTACAAAGTGATGCCTTAAGCCTATCTTATCTTTAGAATGCAAGGAGCTAACTGACCAAAAATATACTATGGTGATGTTCTTGCTCTTTCAAGTATAAGAGATGCCCATTAAGTAACCTTCATTTTGTTACACCCCTGGCCCTTTTAAGGGGGCCGGCCGGCTAATGCCATTCTTTAAGGACAGGACTTTGATATTCATATCACTTAATAAGGTGACTTGGGACATCTCCAAACCGCATATGATTTTTGCCTTTTTCAAATGCCATCTCCTCCCTTGATATTTAATATATCAAATGAGGAGTTTTTTTCCTAAAAGTCATTTTTTTGCTACATATGAATTTTTCATTATGGTAAAAAAATAAACCCTATAAAATTAGGAAAACAAAATTTATAAAAAAAGACGAAACAAAAATTGAAAAAAAGGGCTTCATTTGATTGTTCTATAACGTCTTTCTGAGTTATATACCAAATTCCAATGTTATAGCTTTAAAACTAAGGTCAATAACTAAAGTTTTAAGATACGGGCGTTCAAAGTTTTTCTTCTTATTTTTATAACGACTATGTTAATAAATAATGATTATTATGAATGTATATTTTTTTTTTGTTTATTAATAAACCAAAACTATTTTATTTATCATAATTTAATCATAAATGATGATCCCTTTGCTCATATATCGTAGCTTGGGCACTGCGTCAGGCAAGACGGGGCACTCCTTCCTATGCAACTCTCTCTCTCTCCATCACTAACTCGGCTTATTACGGCGAATTTTCTTCTTCTGTATGTTAGCTAGATGTTTTCCTAGTATTTTCCGTTTTTGGCATGATGAAATTCTTGCCGAAACAAAAATAAACAAACGTAAATGCAAGAGAGTGTCAAGAGGTGAAATTCGAAGTTGTACTCTCTTTTTACAAAGACAATGTTAATAATTCATGAATTATGAATTTCATATTCCTTTTTGGGTATTAATAAACCAAAACTATGTTATTTATCATAAATTAAGATCCCTTTGCTCAAAGATCGTAGCCTGGGGGACAGTGTGACGTGTGCTTCGGGCAAGATGGGGGCGTTTACTTACTACGCAACCCTCCCTCTCTCTCTCTCTTCACTAACTACGCTAATATCGCATATATTAAGATATTCTGTAATCATATTAGAGCAAATTTTCTTCGTCTTTATGTTAGCAAGATGTTTTCCTTGTCTTTTCCTCATTGGCATGATGAAATTCTTGCCGAAACATAGATAAGCAAATGTAAAAGCAAGCGAATGTCAGAGGTGAACTCGGGTAGACTACATGAAGTCTGTGCTCACACTGATCATGGTTGAACAGTTGATAATCCCCTCTGCGGCCCACGGAATCTCTACAGATGCCATTTCTCACAATTTCTTTGACAATAATTATAAAAATTTACGATAACAGAAGAAATATTGCATTTTCTTGTACGGATGAATGTTTTAGGCTTATTGAGTTATGTTTACTAATTACCCTGTAACTATGAAAGTAAGGAATTTTGACGAAATATTTCGTATACATATTCTCACTTGCCATATGAAGCTCCATGAATTTTTTCATGACTGCATTTTTTGCCCTATACCCCCATATATAGGGGTTCCAGCCGGCCCCCTTAATAGTTTGTATCTGATTTGTGCACCATTTTTGTATACTGTACCATTGATGGCTTAGTAAGGCAGTTTATTATATTTTTTAAAGTGAATTATTGTTTGAGAAAATTTGAGTCTTATTGAAGCTCAAGTTTGTCATATTTTGGCACTAAAGAGAGCTTAAAATGTATACCTAATGATATTTATGTATACTTTAAATTTGATTACCCAATTGTGGTTACATTTGTCCTAAGAGACAAGTACCTGGTCCTGTCTGAGGACTGTTCTATTTGTTCAGATGTTGATGATGAAAAACAGGTTTTATGGGAATATTTAAATTCTTCTTTTTGTTGTAATTAATTAGAATGGAATTTTAGTTTACAGGTAGTTCGTTAGATGCTGGAAGTAGAACAGAAATGGATGAGGTTATATGCAACCTTAAAGATGTTGCAATGACTGCAGCCATATCTCAAGGTACTCGTTCACTTCTTCTCTCCGTGGTTGAACTTAGAGCCTCTAATTGGGGACGTGGCCCTCCATCCCCAGCACAGTCTCCTGTTGGTACACCCACACATTCCAACATTCCTGTAAGTTTACCTTGTATATTTTATATTTTTTTGTTGATAAGTAGTTTAATCAGATTTCTTGAATTGAGTATGTTGGCTCATGAAGTGCTGGCCTATTTTTCCTTGTAATATGTGGTGTAATTTCAAAGTGGGTCATTCTAGTGACAGTTTAAAACTTCATTTGTAATGTAATTGGTAAGTATTTTTGTTGAAAAGAAAATTGTGATCATTAGCTCCTAGAAAGTTTTTGGGGGTTTTTGTTTTTGAGTGCAAAAGATATTTATTTCATAACGGAGAAAGGATTGTAATTTTTTTACGGTTAACAATTGTAACCTGCTCTATTAAAAGGTTTGCATCTTAATATATTTTTTTAACACGAAGCCAAGGGATTGATTCTAGGGATAAAAAAGACAGTCATTACATTTTTATTTTAACTGCTGTTTGATATTCGAACCATTTGTAAAGCGAAATTGCATAACAGCCATTTTATACACCTACACAGAAAACTTACCAGCAACATGTCAGATACCCTATGCACATGCGCCATTCACCTATGTTTTGAATGAACTCTCATGCATGCCAGATGTAAAAGTTCACCCTTTTCATCACTCCTTTCACACTATTTGTCTAGTGCTTCTTTCCTCCTAATACTACTGAATGATACACTTTTAACAATCAATTTTCCATTTTTTCCAAACCATCCCATAACAGTGATTCATCCTTTCACGTAGTTGTGGGCAGAAACTATTGAGGTCATAGAATGCAGAGATAAAAGGTGGTTGTTGATTGAAAAATGGGTGCAGTCACTGAAAAAGGCAGAAGTGAGATGATGTAAATCTTGAATGAAGTAGGAAATGGCAAATTTACTGGAAAATCCTTCTCTGTAGCAACAGGGAGAGCACTTTAGGAAGAGAATACTTTACTACTTCAAAGGAGGTAAGGCTTTATCTGATAAGATGATGAGAGTTGAGACCAGAGATAAATTTATTCCAAGTGCTTGACATGAGGAGGTAGCATGATATGATGTGGAAGTCAGAAGAACAATTACTGCCCTTGGGCATATGGTGTTTGTACTCTGCCTCCTGATTTGGAAGAAACCACTAATGTGTGGAATAGCCCACACACACTGCAAAAGTCATATATATGCAATGATCACTATTGGTCCCCACACAAAGGACAAATCTGATGTTGATGTTTATCCAGGGAAGACTAGTAGCTAAAAAAATTTTTTTTCTTATTCTACACAAGTACATTGTAACATGATTGAATTGATTTTACTTTGTAACATGATTGAATTTATTGTACTTCTGCAAAAACAAGCACTAGGAAGAGAGAGGAACCAATCACAATGCTAGAAAATGTCTTGATATTACAAATGGCAAAAAGTAGTGTTTGTACATTACAGAGAACAGAAGGTAACTGTTACTCAGGATTAGATAGTACAAAAATGTACATGAAAAATGTACATGACAAAAGTTTACTGCATATGAATAGCAAGAGGCTAATAAACCCTAAGGAAAACTGAAGGAACAATTATTCTGTTAAGTTTGTATAGTGAACATTGGCAAAAAGATACTGCAGGATAATAGAATAAGAAAATTACTGGAATTCAGTAACTGAAAAACCTTATGGTAAACATTTAGGAATCTCATATGAGAAAATTACTTAAAACACAGTAGATCAACAGAAATTCCCAGGATCAAAATTAATGAAATTACTGAATACAAGAAAGTACCCTCAGTAACAAAGCAGCGAGTACATTACTGACTAAAAGGTAAGGCGCTAAATTGGGTGATAGTATTCACATCAAACTTGGTACAAAGCTATAGACCATCATACATAGATACACATGAAGGGGGAGATTATCTGTTTGTCAATCCTTCAATGTGGCTGTTGCGTTCGTTTTGCAAATCCCTCTTCACATTGAAGGGGTTTCTGTCAGACTTTGTACTTGAGTGGACTATCATACATAAAGTTGCTTGAAAGTGACTCATATGGCTATATTATCTACCTTGGTCAGTTTCTGTCGTGCCTACTTTGTCCTTGCACCCCTACATGGTCAGAGAGATGTCTGTCAAATAAAGTAAATTCTCTGAAGTTCTTGGCTCTTCGGGAGGAAGTGCAGAAAATGCTAGACAAGGATGCGATAGAGGAAGTAGTGCGTCCGTCCCCGGGGTTTTACAGACATCTTCTTGGTGCCCAAGGTATCGGGAGGATGGAGGCCTGTGATTGACTTATCCACCTTGAATCGCTTCATCAGGAAGACACGGTTCAAGATGGAGACCCCGCGCTTTGTGTTGGCAGCCTTGAGGGAAGGCGTCTTCATGCTGTCGATAGACTTGAGGGACGCATACTTCCAAATCCCTGTTCATCCTACGTCCAGGAAGTTCCTTTGCTTCTCTTTGGTGGACAAGATTTTCGAGTTCAAAGTCTTGTGCTTCGGGCTGACGACAGCCCCTCAAGTGTTCACAAGGGTCTTCTCACTTGTGTCAAGTTGGGCCCATGCTCAGGGGATCCGTTTGCTGAGGTACCTCGACAATTGGTTAGTCTTGGCAGTTTCCAGGGAAAAGCTGCTGCAAGACAGGAATTGTCTACTTCGGTTCTGTCTGGACCTGGGCATATTAGTCAACCAGGAAAAGTTGAACCTCGTACACACTCAAAGGATTCTCTACCTGGGCATGGTCATCGATACGACAGTGGTAAGAATTTTCCCGTCGGATGAGAGATTGGAGACGTTGCGGGCTGTAGCACGCAACTTCCTGTCAAAGTCGCATCAGTCAGCTCATCAGTGGCAGGTTCTTCTGGGAGTGCTATCTTCCCTGGAGAAGCTGGTCCCTCATGGGCGTCTTCATCTTTGGTCTCTGTAATGGAGACTGGGGGAATTCTGGTCTCCGGTGGGGGACTCTCCCCTGTTTATGGTTCCACTGTCTTTGGAAGTGAGGGAAGACCTTCGTTGGTGGTTGGATAACCAGAATCTTTTGAAGGGCGTCCCTCTGCGTTCTCTCCCTCCGGACTCCCTTCTGTTCTCGGACGCCTCCCCTGCAGGTTGGGGCGCGCACTTAGGCGGCCTCATTGCTTCAGGCGTTTGGAGGACAAGCAGCAACATATCAACGTCTTGGAGTTGAAGGCGGCTTTCCTGGGTCTGAAGGAGTTTCGGGGGATGGTAGAGGGTCACTCTGTCGTTCTCATGTCGGACAACACCACGGTGGTAGCCTACATGAACAAACAGGGAGGCCTGGTTTCTCAGCAACATTGTGCATTGACCGTCGAGCTTCACCAGTGGGCAATCAGCAATTCGGTAGAGCTCTCAGCCAGGTATGTCCCAGGGAAACGGAACGTGGTTGCAGACAAACTCAGTCGCCAGGATCAGATCCTAGGCACAGAGTGTAGTGGTCCCTTCATCAAGTGGTGGCAGACAAGCTTTTCCAACAGGAAGCTGGAGGTGTTCTGTTCAGTGGTTCCAGATCCCTTAGCATTGGCAGAAGATGCATTCCAACATCCCTGGGACAACCTGGAGGTGTATGCCTTCCCTCCGTTTTGTTTGATCCGTCAGGTTCTGAACAGGCTGATGAATTCACAGGGTCTCAGAATTACTTTGGTAGCCCGTCGGTGCCCTCAGGCGGAATGGTTTCCAGATCTGCTGTCGTTGTTGTCAGAGATTCTGAGGGAGATTCCCCCTTGGCGGCATCTCCTGTGTCAGCCCCATGCAGAAAGGTTCCACCAGTAGGTGGAACCTTTCTGCATGGGGCTGACAGTAGAATCCCTGTCTCTTCACGGTTCGAGGCTATCAACTATCTCCTCCGAGAGAGAGCCTTTTCTCAGAGATCAGCTGGGCACATGTCCAGCAGTCTTAGGAAGTCAACCTCCACAGTTTACCAAGGGAAATGGGCAATCTACTGTGATTGGTGTCGTAAACGGGGTTTTTCTCCACTCATAACCTCTATTCAGAGACGAGAAACGTTTGTCCGTTTCTGCTATTAGAGGCTACAGGGCGGCACTGAGTTTGGTGTTACGCCTGAAGGGTATCGACATCTCCTCTTCATGGGAACTTTCCCTGCTAGTTAAGGGATTTGAGCAGTCGAGTTCTCCTAGAGAGCTCAAGCCTCCAACGTGGGATGTTTCCTTGGTGCTTAAGAGCTTAACTAAGAGTCCATATGAGCCCTTGCGTCGCTCATCTGACAGGAACCTGACGCTCAAGACAGTTTTCCTTTTAGCTTTGGCATCTTCCAAGAGGGTAGGAGAGCTCCACGGTCTGAGTTATGAAGTGAAGCACACCAGGGGTTGGAAGTCAGTGTCATTCGAATTTGTCCCGGAATTCGTGGCCAAGACCCAAAATCCCACGATGCATGATGACAGGTTCGCTTCGTTTTCCATTCCATCACTGACTGACTTTGTGGGTGGTGATGCTCAAGAGCTTTTGTTGTGCCCTGTCCGGGCCCTGCGTTGCTGTCTTAAAAAAACTCGGCACCTTAGACCAGGCTGCTGCAGACTTTTTGTTAGTACAGGCTGTACAAAGAAAGAGGTGTCTAAGAATACTATCTCTTTTTGGATATGGGAAGCCATCAGACAGGCAAACTTGACTCTTGATGATTCCACCACCACGTCTGTGCAGGCTAGAGCACATGATGTTAGGGGTATTGGTCCCTCTCTGGCTTCCAAAAAGAACTTGGTTGTACATAGAGTGCTGAGCGCTGGTACTTGGTTACGCCAGTCCACGTTGACTTCCTTCTATGTTAAGGATGTTGCCCACAAATCTATGGGCACGTTTTCCCTGGGTCCTGTGGTGGCTGCCCAACAGGTTGTGTAACTCATAATTGCCCTTAACGGGGCACCTTTGTATCTTACTTAAGATGATTGTGTGGATGAGAGAATGAGTGAGTTGGCTGGTCTCCTTCTCTCTCTTGTACCTTTCCTTCTTCCTTCGGGCGGTTTAAGGAATAGACACGTCATTTGCTGGACTGGTCTGATACAGGTGAGTGAGGTAGTCATACTGGAAGTGTGTTTGTGCAATATACAATATCTTACCCATTATTTGGTAGCATAGGCTCCGCTCCTGGCCAAGGAGGAGTCGGGAGTAATACAAACCCTAGTGTCTTGGTTTTTTTACTGGACAGTCAAAGTTTCTCTTTGGTTCCCTATACAATGTTATCCCATATATCATTGTACACCACTCAGGTTCTGAGTGGTTAGATATTAGTTTATCTAGCTTCTCAACGGGATGCACAGAAGTTTAAGAACTCCTAATGCACAAATTGTGATCAGTGTGACGGCTAGCATAACCACAGTCACTGGAATTGTTTAATGTTCGTTGAAGAAAAACTCATCCTCGTTACTATCCTCCAATGGTGGAATTGTAACAGTCTCCACTGTAGGTGGAACTCGAACTGCCTCATGGTTTCCATGTAAGTGTTTCATAAACACCTTCGTTGACGAGTTGTAGACACGACGGTAAGCACCATAAGCCATCTCTAAACAACTCAACATGCGCCATTATTCAGCGTCTGCGGCCCTCGTAAGTGTATCCAACACCCCCTTATCGCGAAACTGTAGATTCGATGTTTTCTACTGAAGTAAACGTGGTCACCATCTCGCTGTTAAGGAAATATCCTGTGACTTCCCTGCAAGTGCGACTCGCACCCGCACACACTCTCTCTCTCTCTCTCTCCTCTCTCTCTCTCTCTCTCTCTCTCTCTCTCTCTCGCCACGTGAGATACGCATGTCATAGTGGTAACTCTCGCCCTCTGTTTGGCATAGAAGTTTATGTATACAGTATACCATTCAGGGCATTACTGCATTTTATGGTGAAATAATATATAGTACTAGTCTTCAAATAATATTGAGTGTGAATCCCTTTGAATTGGTATTTGCTCTCTCTCTCTCTCTCTCTCTCTCTCTCTCTCTCTCTCTCTCTCTCTCTCTCTCTCTCTCTCTCTTCAGGGCGTAACTCACAATAACCCCAAAAAATCCTCACTCATGTTATTACAAACCCCCCAATGTCCGTCGAATCTCGAGAGAGATCAAAACAAAAATACACTTTGAGCAAATTAATCACCAATGAAAAGAAAAAAAAAGAAGATGAAATCACACTCACATCTTCATATGACCGGAACCCAAACTTGTATACGCATTGCAAATGTGCGTGACTTATTCACCACACCCAGTAAACACTTTAATATGCCAAAAAATTAAACTTTAATCCCCAAAACTTCGGAACACCAGTTTTCACCAAGCACTATCTAGCTACACTATCTGACTGTGATGCAGAGAGAGAGAGAGAGAGAGAGAGAGAGAGAGACTGTCTTGAACGCTAAAACCTTTGAATCAGCAAAGAAACCCTGAGTTGCCTGTGACGTAATTATAACACTTTTCCTCCCCAAAATTATATGCCTAAACTAGCATTAGTCTCTTCGGAAGCGTACCTACAGCCTATAAAAAGCTTTTTAATCGGAAGGCACTGGTTAATCAAAACTAAACAGGAGGCAACTCTTATCTTTCAGTTGCTGGCTGTCTCCCTGTGCAAACGATATCAAGCTAAGCTACTGAATCTTCGTAAATCCAAAAATAAGCTATTTATTTCCCCAACTGGATGAACATAACCCTTAAACGCCGACTGGACGTATTTTACGTCGACATTTTTTGTCTCTCGGGTGCCGACTGGACGTATTTTACGTCGACATACAAAAGTTTTTTAAAAATTCGTGGAAAAATACTTTTAGGCCTACAGCCAAAAACTCTTGAATCACGCGCCTTGGGGGATGCTGGGAGTTCACGGATCAAGGTATTGTTTTATTTACAATCGTTACGCAGGCGCGCAAGCGCGAATTTCTTTCTTGCCGCACTAAAAAGTATCTGTGACACATCTCGGAAATTATTTCGTCACTGACATAATTTTTGTACCATTTTAAATTAGCCGTTACATGGAGTATTATATATGAAAATGTGCGCATTTTTATGAAGAATACAACAAAAAATATTCATGATTGTAGCTTTTATCAGTTTTGAGATATTTTCATATAAATAACGATAAGTGCCAAAATTTCAACCTTCGGTCAACTTTGACTCTATCGAAATGGTCGAAAAACGCAATTGTAAGCTAAAACGCTAATATTTTAGTAATATTCAATCATTTAAATTAATTTTGCAACTAATTGGAAGTCTCTAGCACAATATTTCGATTTATGGTGAATTTATGAAAAAACATTTTCCTTACGTCCGCGCGGTAACTCTTCCGAAAAAATCATACATGCGATTGTGGTAATGTTTGCACCATTTTAAATTAGCCGTTACATAAAGTTTTATATATGAAAATGTGCGCAATTTCATGCACAATACAACTAAAAACAACCCATGGTTGTAGCTTTTATCAATTTTGAAATATTTTCATATTAAAAATGATAAGTGACAAATTTTCAACCTTCGGTCAACTTTGACTCTACCGAAATGGTCAAAAAACGCAATTGTAAGCTAAACTGCTTATATTCTAGTAATATTCAAGCATTTACCTTCAGTTTGCAACAAATTGGAAGTCTCTGGCACAATATTTTGATTTATGGTGAATTTATGAAAAAAATAACATTTTCTTTACGTCCGCGTGGTAACTCTTCCGAAAAAAATCATACGTGCGATTGTGGTAATATTTGCACCATTTTGAATTAGCCGTTACATAAAGTTTTATATATGAAAATGTGCGCAATTTCATGTAAAATACAACAAAAAATAATTGAAGGTTGTAGCTTTTCTCATTTTTTAAATATTTTTGCATATAAATCACGATAAATAGAAAAAAAACCACGTTCGGTCAACTTTGACTCTACCGAAATAGTCGAAAAACGCAATTATAAGCTAAAAACTCTTACAGTCTAGTAATATTCAGATCATTTATCTTCATCTTGAAACAAATTCAAAGTCTCTAGCAACAATATTTAGATTTATGGTGAATTTAAAAAAAAATCTTTCCTTCCCTCCGCGCGCGGATTCTCCGCCACAAATCTCCGAAATGCGTATGTTCCATTCTCGGAATATTTGCTCCATTTCATATTAGGCATTTCATAGAGTTTTATATATGAAAATGTGTGCAATTTCATGTAGAATAAAACGAAAAGTATTTGAAGGTTGTAGCTTTTCTTATTTCCGAAATAATTGCATATAAAAAAATATATATATAAAAAATTCTACATTCGGTCAACTTTACCTAGTCAGATATGGTCAAAAACTGCATTTGTAAGCTAATATTCTTACAGTATAGTAATATTCAATCATTTTTCTTCATTTTGAAAGAAATTGGAAGTCTCTAGGACAATATTTAGATTTATGGTGAATTTTTGAAAAAAATATTTGTTTACGTACGTGCGTTACGAATTCATGCATTATTTTGTGATAATATTTTCTCTGTGTTGCTTTTATTGTTTTACAATGTGTTATATACCAAAATGATCGCAATTTAGTGTACATTACAACGAAAAAAAAAGTAACTCGTTACCTTTAACCGTTTTGCGCACAGCGCGATTTGAATTCAATTATATATGAAATTTCGTTTTTGCGCTATCATATATCGCATTATTTATATATGATAATGATAATTTTTTTCATTTCTGATGGTTGCATACTAAACTTCAGCCAATGGCAAAAAAAGGAGCCAAAAATGAACTCTTAATCTTAAAAACTAAGCGCGCTGTGATTTTTTGAAAAAATAATTTTTCCGCTTCCGCTCTCACTCTGAAACACTTCCGGCACACGGGAGACATTTTTTTTTTACCGCTCCGGCGTTTAAGGGTTAATATGAATAAAGTGACTGAAAGATGTCATGTTAGAACTAAGTCTGACCCACAAAAAAAACTGTAAATTGTAATTCTATTCTCCTGAATTAGACTAAGTAATCACCTCCAAACTCCCAAATTGTCAATCACTACATTTTCAATAGTCAAGTCTTTAGAGAATCCCATTCTCTAGAATAAGGATATGGGACCCATCTTCGATGGGTTTTTTCAACACCTTGTGTCCTCCGAACCGTCCTCATCCTTGTCTCAGGAGAGTGTGTCTTTTCTCCCCAAGTGTCGGGCAATTGGACCCATCATTACACGCACAAATGCATGTACCTATGCAACTGGTTGTACAGGTCTCCGTCCTCACAATGCATAATCATCAATTCCTTCATTTCGAAGAAGGCCAAGAAAGCTGACGCATCACAATTCACCGACACATTTACTTTCTTCTTTAATATATGTACGTACTGAATAAAGTAAAAGTGACAGTTGAACATTTTTGTATGAATTTCCATCATTTTCAGTTAAACCATTTATTAGATTAGATTAGATTTTTAAAAGTTGTAATTCTTAATAGTAAATAAAATCTAGACTTGGCTGTATTAATTAACTAATAAAGATAAATCCTTTGGGCCAGCATTGTGAGAGCAAATTAATTAGCTCTGGTCTAGATTTTTGTACTTCCTAATATTTTTTGTAGAGAAATCATGAACTACATATATTGAAAATTCAGTGCAGTTGTATCTGCATTTATTATTTAAGGTGTTGATGAGTTGAAGGAGAAATGGTTAGTACTAGATTACTGTTAAAATTGCGCAGGAAGAATTGGAATCTTGGTACATAGGGTATTTACATATTTTTTCTCCTTGTATTGCAATATCTTAACATGGTTGTTCTTTGTTTTGAATTGATTCTTATGTCTTGTGTTATTTTTTACCACACACCTTTTGAACTTACAGCTTGGAACTGTGTATTACGGACCTGGAGGAGTTATCCAAAGAGTTGAAGAAGATTTAGAGGACTCTGCGAGTGATACAGATGATATTGTAAATTATGGGTGAGTATCTGTCAGTAATACATCTTTTTGTTGATCTTCTTTGTTATGAATTTAGTCATTTGAACTTATTAATTTGTGTACAGGTATGAGTCAGAAAAAGGTCTGTATTGGTTAGAGAATTTTTTTTTTTATTTGTAGTTTCAACAAAACTTCAAATATTTTGCATAAAATGCCCCAGAAACTGAAGAACAGTGTCTATATGAAAATAAGCCATAGGACTAGAGGGTCAGAGTTTGAGAGTAAAACAAGTGCTTTGTTGTTGAGCTCATTATATTTTCAGTATTTTAATGTTACAACTTGAAAGGTTTGCAAAAATTAATCTTTCTTGCCTTTACTTTCTGTGGGCTGTCATCAATTATTAATTACAAGATATGATTTACAGCAATTAGCAATTCCTGTTTCATATATGATTACCTGTGTCATGCTTGTCTAGTTTGCCAGTGAGCCTTTGCAGTGTCTCTGCAAATAGTTACTTGTTCATATACGAAACAAACCGTCGGTCTTAACATTAGGATAATACTAGCGCCAAGCTGGAAACCAGTAGAATTAAAATTAAACTTGAGATCCAGGGACTATTGGCATCTATACTAGGTCATGGGGCACGTAGTACCCAGAATGCCCTCGGCGTCCCATGACCCGACAGTTACTTTCCTACCGCCTTTAAGATAGGACGTGATTACTTTCTATCTGTTTTAAAGCTGGTTTTAGTTTGCCTGATTTCATTCATTTTTTCACTTTAATTTTTCTTTCTCTGGGTGTTCTCAGTGTGGGTGTGATCTGATAGGTGTGTGTACATTGTGAGATGGAGAATTTGCTTCACCAACGGAAATTTCTTCGGGTTCTCGGAAGAGACAAAGGAAATGCCCTGGAGTGAGTAGGTTTCCTTGTTCAAGATTTTTAACTTCGGTGTCTACAGATCGGCATCCAACATGTAGTAGGTGCAGAGAAAACGTATGTACTATTACTAATCCTTGTTCAGTTTGTTGTGGTTGGTCGGTGGGACAGTGGAGGAAGTTTTATGAGAAGGCCAGTACAAGAGAAAGGAGGTGACGCCATCTTTGGATGACCAAGCGTCGTCGGTTTCTTTTGTATTGGCAATACACCAGACTGTTTCATCGCCTGCTTTTGATATTTCCCATACTCCTTCAGTTTCTTCTAGCGATTCGTTATTGGAAACGCCAGGAGGGGTTTTGGGCAATTTTATGCATAATTACGCTTCGTCATTCCCGGCAGGGAGAGGGGGAGCATCGCCATCTTTGTTCCAGGTGTCGGCTCCTGATGCGCAGAGAATAGAAGGAACGTGGTCGGCGTTAGGCCTACCAGACATACCAACCTTGGAGGGGTTGCTGTCTCATTATATGGCATTGCGATTCTATCAGGGCCCGACAACGTTGAATGTTCCTCATCCCCCTGGCCTGTACTTTATGGGAGCTAATGCCACGGGAACGATAACAACATCAATGTTTCCGGCGATGCGGAACGTTGGAGGTAGTTTTGCAGCACACGCAGGGCTGCCAGCAGCAGCCGCTCAGTCTCTCCCTACAAGATTTGTGACGTCACAACCTGCGTCACACACTGACATGGGAGACGCGATGATGTCACAGCCTACTGCTTCTATATCTACTTCGTTGCCTCCTGAGCCAAATACGCTTTCTGACTTGTTGGTACATAGTCATGAAGAAATTACAAGATCTAGAGGAGAAGATAGTTAAGAAAGACAAAAAGAAAAGACGTGAACCGTCTTCTTCTTTGTCTTCTTCCTCTAGCTCAGCGTCATCGCAAAGTTCGATGACGTCACTGCGTGTACCAGTCAAGCGTTGGAGGATACGGGACTTCGTGACTGATCCTCGGGCCAAGAAGAGAAGAGTGAATTCTTCTTCATCTTCGAGGCGGACTGTCACATCTCAGTCAGCAGCAAAGTAAAGACAGTGGCTGGTAAGCTTAACGCCAACGAACGAAGCCGTTTACAGGCGTCCGAATGAGCACAAACATCGCCGGTCGCTGGGATAGTGGCCAATGCGGAGATGCCAGCAGAGACTAGAAGAGTCTAAGAGAGACTACACTGCCGTTAGTAAAATCAACGATGAGTGGGAAGAGTTCAACAAGGAATAAAGAACAGATACCAGTTTTGCCTGTAAGACCTTTTAAAATACATAGAAAGGATGAGAGAGCTCCCATTAAAAGGTCAAATAATAAAGAGTTGGTAACCTCTTCTGATATGTTGGTGGAAGGCGTTGTTCGATTCGATGAGAGATCAAGGCTGAATTCCCCGACGGTCGTTGGAGACGATATTAATAGAGATAGAGAGGAAATTAGCTTGGTTTCGAGAGAGCCTTCATCTTGGAGATATAGGCGGGATTCTCGCTCTAGATCTGCGAGCAGAGAAGGAGTTAGGCTGTCTCGTTCTCCTACTGACTATTCGCGATCGAGCCATTGGCGGCCATCAGAGATAAAAAATGCAGCTGTAGTAGGCTTGGACAGCCATGACGCACCCGGACGTTCGTCAGTGGATAGGAGTGAGCTAGCTTCTCCTGTGGCTGAACACAGTACATGCAGTCCCCAGGTTATGACGGGGGTTCCGTCTTAAGACGCGTTGTAACCCGAAAATAGTCGTAAGCCGGAACGACGTTGGAAAAATGTCTTAAACTAATAAAAAGTTATAAAAACCTTACTTGTAATCCTTTGGTTACACTACATGTTGTTTCCTGTAGTTTTATGTACAACCTGGAGTTATTTTCATAAAAAAATGCTGGTTCTTGAAGGTAAAAACTATTGTAATCCTCTGGTGACACTACATTCTTGAAGTTTTATGTACAACCTGGAGTGATTTTGCCAAATCTTGAGGGCTACAAGAATAGTTGATTACTATTTACGTATCATATAGACTAATTAAAGTAAACGTATCTTTAAATAGGCTTATATATTAGTATCAACAAAACATTTACTGGCATGAGTCAGAGGCCGTTTAATGAAACGAACACTTCTCTGTCCTATCTGTTCAGAAAATAAACGTTACGTCAATCCCCAAGACCATTGTTGCCAAGACTCTCTCTCGCTCTCTCTCCCTCCCCCTCTCTCTCTCCTCTCTCTCCTCCTCCTCAATTCTCTGCTCTCGTCTCTCTCTCTCTCTCTCCATCTCCTCACCTCTCTCTCTCTCTCTCTGATCAAATTACTGGATAATGTCTCTTTTTGGATACTTCAATTTTGCCAAATCTTGAGGGCTACAAGAACAGTTGATTACTATTTACGTATCATGTAGACTAATTAAAGTAAACGTATCTTTAAATAGGCTTATATTATTAGTATCAACAAAACATTTACTGGCATGAGTCAGAGGCCGTTTAATGAAACGAACACTTCTCTGTCCTATCTGTTCAGAAAATAAATGTTACGTCAATCCCCAAGACCATTGGCAAATGATCTCATTTGCCAAGTTGCCTCTCTCGCCTCTCCTTCTCTCATCTCTCGTCTCTCTCTCTCTCTATTTCTCGTCTTTCTCTCTATTCTGCTCAATTCTTCCTCTCTCTCTCTCTCCTCTCTGGATACTTGGAATTTGCGTTGTTAATCTAACCAGAAAACCTTAAATTTTGTTATTATTACTGGAAACAAGTCAATGATTTTTTCATTATTTGCGCTTTTCGGACTGTTTAAGAAAACTTTGCGCATTGCAAGCTAGTATTCATTCACTCGGAAACTAGTTCTGCATATGTGGCGTCACTAAAAAAATTAGAAAAATACGACATAAAAAGTGTTGAAAATCATCATAACCTCAAAATTTTTGTTGTAATCTAATCCGAAACTCATTTTTATTAATATAACGCCTCTCTCTCTCTCTCTCTCTCTCTCTCTCTCTCTCTCTCTCTCTCTCTCTCTCTCTCTCTCTCTCTCTCTCTCTCTCTGATCAAATTACTGGATAATGTCTCTCTTTGGATGCTTGGAATTTGCGTTGTAATCTAACCAGAAACTTAATTTTGTTATTATTACTGGAAACAAGCAATGATTTTTTCATTATTTGCACTTTTGGACTGTTATAAACTTTGCGCATCCAAGCTAGTATTCATTCGCTTGGAAACTAGTTCCGCATATGAGGCGTCACTAAAAAACATAGAAAAATACGACATAAAAAGTGTCGAAAATCATCATAACCTCAAAATTTTTGTTGTAATCTAACCAATATACTGTGCTAAACTATAAAGGATTTTTATCATAGTATGCCCTATTTAAAAGCGTTAACTCGGAGCGTCAGCGTCGTAACGTCGGAACAAACGGATTTTTCAATGAATATTTAAGAAAAAGCGTTGTAAACTTGGAACGTCGTAAGCCGGAGCCGTCGTAACCCGGGGACTGCCTGCACATTAGAACTGGAGGAAGGAGAAAACCAAGAGTTTCTTACTTTGTATGCGGAGGTGATTGATTTGATTTGTCAATTCAATAACCTTTCGGGAGCACAGAGACACCTGCCAGTATGCTTCCTCCAGGAATTGACATGGTGTTTGGATTGAAAAAGGATACGAAGGTGTCGTATGAATTACCTTGTTCAAGTTATGCGGAGTCCATTTTACAACACGTAAATGCACTGATTGCTGGAAGGGTAATTCCTTAAGATCGGATAGATTGTTTAAGTTTATTTCCCCCCCAATGATGAAACATAGGAAATATTATACAACACCAATGGTTCCTTTGCTATGTAGACAAATTAACCCAAATGTGGTAAGGTTAAGACCTGGATTAACCTTGGATCAAGTTAAGATGGAATGCCCTTCGATGACTTGTCAGGAGGCTGCTACTTTGGAAGCAACAGCTTCTGTCTTTCAGACTGCTTCTTGGTTAGACCTTTGGTCAACAGCAGTGGTAAAAATTGCATCCTCAGAAGTAATGAGAAAAGTAGTGGATGAGTCTATGTTTATCAGATTGCTACAATGTCTATGTTTATCAGATTGCTACAATCAGGTTCCAAAGCAATTGCATACTTGATAAATTTAACTGCCAATGTTTGTGCAAATATCCTGTTGATGAGGAGAGATGCAGCTTTGGCTAGATTAAGCCGCACTGCTGATTTGGATTCCCTGCTAGCAATGCAGAATGGGGATATCCTAGAGTGGCAATTGCTGTTGCCAGAGGGCATACTGGAAGAAGCTATAGATAGAAGAAGGATGGACACTAACGACAGATAAGTACAGCAGGCAGTTAGGAAAACATCTGGAAGTCAAGCTAATCCTATTGAGGTAAGGCATCAGTAAATACCTTGTAAGAAGCTAGTGAGACATAACATCTCTAATAGAGCAACAAGACCCTCTTCCCCAAAGAAGGTAGCTCATCGGCCCTTTCACAATAAAAACAACAGAGGAAGGTGTATTAGGGGAAGAGGGAGAGGTTCAAGACAATAGGATGGGCGCCTCTCATCACTCAGCCACACCAGTGGGGGTTGCCTGGTGAATCACTGGAAGGTGTGGCAGGAATTTGGAGCAAAGCAGTGGGTGGTGGATGTCCTCAGACTCTGTCATTTGATTCCGTTCGAAGTAACTCCACCCCTGACAGAACAACCATTACCACACCTCGCTTATGCTCAGGAACCTCAGAAGGCTTTTATTCTGCAAGAGAAAGTGAAGATGATGGAAAAGGGGTTGTGGAACAAGTATCAATTCCGTCAAAGGGGTTTTACAGCCGCAATTTCCTTGTCCCCAAGGCCAACGGGGATTGGAGGACAGTAATAGATCTGTCAACATTGAGTCTTTATAAGAAAAACCAGATTAAGGATTGAGACCCCAAAGATGGTTCTACAAGCTGTCAGGGTCAAGGACTTTATGCTGACAGTAGACTTGAAGGACGCATACTTTCAGATCCCAGTCCATCAGTCTTCCAGGAAATTTCTCTGCTTCAGTCTTGCAGAGAAAGTTTTCCAGTTCAGAGTCCTGTGCTTTGGGTTGACAACATCTCCCTCAAGGTTTTACAAGAGTATTCACTCTCGTGTCGACATTGGCGCATGCTCATGGGATCAAGCTAATAAGATACTTAGATGACTTGCTGGTGATAGCATAGTTCAGAGGAAAATTACTTTGGGACAGGGTGACCCTTCTGCAGTTTTGTCACAGTCTAGTCATTGTGATAAATCAGGAGAAGTCGAAGTTGGATCCAAGTCAATGGCTGATGTATCTGGGTATGATTATAGACACAGTAAAAGCCAAAGTGTTCCCAGCAGACCAGAGGGTAGAGAAATGCAAACAAGTGGTGAATGCCTTTCTGGAAAAACAAACACAGCCAGCAAGACAGTGGCAAGTAGTACTGGGAATTCTAGCTTCCTTGGAGAAGCTGGTACCACAAGGGAGGCTACACCTTTGATCTCTGCAATGGAGGATGAAGGAGTTTTGGTCGCCAACGGTAGATCACCCATACGAGCAAATTCCCTCGTCGACAGAGGTGAAGAAAGACCTACTGAGGTGGGTACAGGACAACAATCTGACAGTGGGGGTTCCCCTTCGGCAACCCTCCCCGGACCTCTTGCTGTTCTCAGATGCGTCACTTGAAGGTTGGGGAGCCCACATGGAGGAACTGATGATTTCAGCAAAATGGAGTGGCGAGGACAGAGAACTCCATATAAATGTGTTGGAGTTAAAAGCAGCATTTCTGGCACTTCAGGAATTCCGGGAGAGGGTGAAGGGGCAATCAGTGTTATTGATGTCAGACAACACCACAGTAGTAGCTTACGTAAACAAGCAAGGAGGCCTCGTATCTCGGCAGTTGCACATGATGACAGTTCAACTTCATCAGTGGGCTGTAGAGAACTTAGTAGACATCAGGGCCAGATATATTCCAGGAAAAAGAAACTTAGTGGCCAACAAGTTGAGCCGGAGGGATCAGATCCTGGCAACTGAGTGGTCCTTGCATCAACAGGTAGTGGACAGAATGCTCATATTGTGGGAAAGGCCGATCATAGACCTAATCTCAACCAGGTACAACAAAAAGTTGGAAGTGTATTGTTCAGTAGTCCCAGACGTAGAGGCAGTAGCAGAAAGATGCGCTACAACACCCATGGGACAATCTGGACGTTTAAGCATTTCCTCCATTTTGTCTAATCCGTCAGGTTCTGAACAAGGTAATGCGGTCTTAGAACCTCAAAATGACCCTGGTAGCGCCTTTATAGCCGAAGGCAGAATGGTTTCCGGATCTGTTGGAACTCCTAATAGACGTGCAGAGAGAGTTACCTCCGTGGAACAACTTACTATGTCAGCCGCACGTGGAGAGATGCCACCAGTCGGTGAAGTCCCTGTCACTTCACGGATGGAGACTCAAGTATCTCCTGCGAGCGAGAGGCTTTTCTCAGAAAGCAGCAACACTGATGGCAGGAAATATCAGAAAGTCATCTGCAGCAGTCTACCAAGGTAAATGGTCAGCATACTGTGATGGGTGTCGCAGAGGGAACTTGTCTCCACTCAGAACCACTATTCAACAATTAGCAGATTTTCTGATATATCTCAGGACAGAAAGGCATATGTCTGAATCTGCGGTAAAGGGGTACAGGGCTGCTCTAGCCTCGGTCTTACGCATGGAAGGTGTGGACATCGTCTTCATGGGAGTTAGCTATGTTAATGAAGAGTTTTGAGCAGTCTTGTTCGCCGAAGGAACTAAAAGCCCCAGATTGGGATTTAACCATGGTACTGAGTAGTCTTACAAAACCCGCTTCGAACCATTAAGACAGTCCACAGATAGGAGCTTGACCCTGAAGACAGTCTTCTTATTGACCCTAGCCTCAACCAAAAGGTTGGGAGAACTGCATGGTCTGTCATCTGTGGTAAAGCAATCGAGAGGTTGGAAGTCAATGGTATTCGAGTTTGTCCCAGAATTCGTAGCCAAAACTCAAAACCCATCAGTAGTGGATGGCAGATTCAACTCCTTTTCCATACCTTCTCCGGCAGAATTCGTCGACAACAACAAATAAGAATGATTTTGTGTCCCATCAGGGTATTAAGAAAGTACTTAAGAAGGACAAGGCATCTCAGGCTGGGGTGCCGGAGGCTGTTCGTATGTACAGGACGGAACAAAATGAAGTGTCCAGAAATATATCATTTTGGCTGAGAGAAACGATCTGGAATGCATACATGACAGAAGACAGAGGGTCAAATAGTCGAGAGAGGGCTAGAGCTCATGACATCGGGCTTGAGCGCTTCTTTGGCATTCAAGAAGATTATGTCTGTGGAGAGAATTTTGAAAACTGGTATTTGGCAATGCCAAACAACTTTCACTTTTTTTTTTTATTTAAAAGATGTTGCCCATAGATCCTTGGACACTTTTTCCTTGGGTCCAGTGGTGGCGGCCCAGCAAGTGGTATAGCTCATCCGGTACCCCTGGTGGGTCAGTTTGTGTCTAGTCTAAGATGAAGGTATGAAAGTAGAATGAATGAGATGACTGGTCTCTCTTCTTTACTAATTTCTTTCTACTCCTTTACTTACGGGTAGTATGAAGGAGAGTACCATCATGAGCTGGAACGGACTAGATGCAGGCGAGGTGGTCGGCCATACTTTAAAGATAATCTAGTGTATAGTATACTTTTCAGTAGCAACATATTCCTCTTGGTAATAGGGAGAGAGAGGGGTGATAATAGATCCAGATACAGTGGTTTATGAGGATGGAGAGTTCTCCATCTTCCGTAATGTAATAAACCATGGCATCATACGAATACCCAGAGAGCGAAACTAATAGATTCTCATATATCTTTGGTTCAAGGGTTAATAGTCCATAGTCTTAAAATACACCTACTATTCGGAAATGGATAAAATTGGCAAACTCCCAGTCAGTTATAGGCTTACCTCCCATCAGTAAGTAAGTCTATCCTAATGTTAAGACTGAAGGTTTGTTTTGTATATGAACAAATGACAAATTTTTAACCACTTTTTTTATAACTAACAAACCTGAGGTCTTAACAGATAAAGGCCCACCTTTAACCACCCCTCTAGCAGTCTAAACTGGGTTGGAAGAGTAACTGTTGGCTCACGGGACGTCGAGGGCATTCTGGGTACCTCATGCCCCACGACCTGGTATAGATGCCACTAGTCCCTGGTTCTCACAAGTTTAATTTTAATTCTACCGGTTTCCAGCTTGGCGCTAGTATTATCCTAATGTTAATACCTCAGGTTTGTTAGTTATGAAAAATACAAATTGGTTAAAAATTTGTCATTTTTTAGCTATTATTTTTCTCCAGTTAACCAAAGAAGGAACACCATTATGTGTTTTTCAATAATCATCCATCAGACACTGACATATACATAACTAACACCTAACACACACATTTAGTGAGATGAAAAGTGAAATGGCATCTATTATGTTGCATAAGTATAATGTAGCTTAGCTATGTATTTCCCTGAAAGCACTTGATATATACAGTGATTTGGTCAAAATTTTTGCAACATAGAAAAGTTCAATTGGTAGGAAATATTAGTTTTTAAATTTCTCTCTCTCTCTCTCTCTCTCTCTCTCTCTCTCTCTCTCTCTCTCTCTCTCTCTCTCTCTCTCTCTCTCTCTCTCTCTCTCTCTCTGGATTCATATTAGGAAGCAAAACTCTACCTTTTAATTGTCTTAATATCTCAAGTGAATGTAGATTGATGTGATTGTATATGGATAAAAGTGAGAGATATGGAAAGCATACATATGTAATCCCATATCATTAATCAATAAAAAAATATAAAAAAATTGTGTCCAATGCAGGTATTTTGGACAACTGGGTCACTATTGGGACTTCTACAGCTTATACAGGTATCTTTTGTGATCAAGGTATGAGTTGCACTGTTTGGGATCATAAAGCTGAGATTGATAACAGAAATCAGATAAATTATTATTTATGAATTGATAAATAAAATATTAATGCTTAATACTTGCAGAGAGAGAGAGAGAGAGAGAGAGAGAGAGAGAGAGAGAGAGAGAGAGAGAGAGAGGTACTCTGCCTCCACCCTTGGATGACAGTACAGTATTATTAATAAACCACTGATGCTCAACATATCCACATGAGGTCTTTTTTTTTAATATTTTTTGGAATGTTTGTCTTGATTTATCTAATGATAACTTTTGTCTATGCCAGCAGTATGTTAAGTATAATTTTTCATCCATTTACAGAAACAAACTATAGTTATGTTATCTTTATGAGGAGATTATATACATGAATGTATTCAGCATTTTTTGTGCTTTCAGTTTATGTCCATACATTTACGTCATATTAAGAAGTCCTTTGTACACCAATTCTCCCATTTTTTGTTGGTGGTGTGATTACCACTCGAATGTGGAGCATATTTATACAGATTTTTAATTTTTCTGTTGTCATTCTTTGGTCTTCGGACATTAGTAACCTAGTCCGTCAGTCATTCCATTTTCATTGTTAATAGTGGTAGTGATTTGGCATGGGTACTGTAATGAGGCTAAACCAAATATCAGATATTATCAAACTGTAAGTATCATTTATAATTTGCTTCAGTTAACCAACCTCTCATGGCAGTGGCTGTTCTGTGAACATTCTGTGTTGCAACTTGCTGGACATTTTATCTTGAAAGTGTAAACAACTACACAACTGCCTATAACCCTTCATGGGCGGATACCCTCATATGAGTAGCAATAACAGGTTTTGGGTGGTGGACGGATTCACTCTTGGTGAACATCAATATTATACGTGCCATCGATGTGGGTAATTGGCAGGAAAGAGGTTCCATTACTTCTATAGCCCATAAATTCACTATAATGGCAATTTTTAGACTAGCTCAGCTTGCTGATTCTAGGCGGCTCATGACGTAGTTGTGTACTTGACTTCAAGGAGACGTACTGCCTCTCTCACACATGACATCTTTTTATATATTTGCTCATGAATATACCCAAGGGTTGTTGTTGGTTTTAGTTCTTATCTTTTTTTATAGTAAATCAATTATACGTAATTGTAATTTTGCAAAGAAAAGTGGAAAGAAATATTAGAAAAAATATGTAAAATAAAAAAAAGTTACTGCATCTTTGATCTCGGTAAATTTATGTAAATATTTTAGAACAAATATACTCAGAATTTGTTACTGATTTTAGTTCTTATCGGTTTTGATATTGTTTGAGCTGTAATTATAGTTTTACAAAATAAATAGAATTATTTATTAGAAAAACATGTACTATAATTTGTAAAATTTACAATTGTCTTGTAAAAAAAGCCCCATAAAGGCTTGTAAATAGTAGTCTTTTTCAATTGTCATGGAAGATAGGGAAAATTTTTGTGAATTTTTCCTTCTTACACTGTGCATTTGCATAACTTCCTATTTCCATTGATGGCTTTTGTTCCTAAATTGGTTGGCCTCAAAGTTTCTCTGGCCGGGGGTGCTGCATTTGTATTTTAAAGCCTGCCTCTTAAGGTATATCTTATAGCTGTATTATTGCTGAAGGTATAACCTGCCAAAGCTTCCAGGTACTCTCATCCTCTTTGAGTTTGTTCCTGGTTTTGTTATACGGTAGTCTACTTGTTAGTCACTTTACTAAAATATTTGTTTACTTTACATAAAAACTTAGAAATTTACTATGTTACTTCATATAAATTAGTCAGAACAGATTCTAGATGGGTGGAAAAATTTTGTGGATTATGGCATTCCTCAAAAGCATACCTCATTAACAATTCTCTTGGAATAGGTCACATTCATTTGACCATTGGATAATTGGCAAATTGCCCACTTGGCCCTATTCCTGTATAGTACCAAGTTTTCAGGTATGTAAATGCCTGGGCACATGCGTTGACAATGCCATGGAGACTCGGTAGAATCCATAATCAGAAACACACTTGAAAAAAAAAATAACACTGGCACAAATAACCAGCTTGGAAGGAGAGGAAAGTGATAGCATCTTACCCTCTAAGGCAGTTAAGGAAAGACTGAATGCGTCACAAGGCGGTGTGCCGTTTTTGACCAGCTATCACCTGGTATGCGCAAGAGTTGCCAGATCTTCACTTGTACAGGGAGTCCCTGCTTTCCTGGTTTATAGCATTTCGGTTTTATGGTGCTTGGCTAGCAATGATTTTAACCAGATTTTTGGGACCAGTAGGCAGTTTACCAGCACTGATAAACCTCTTAACGGTGCTGTTAACCAGTTAACAGAGTTGTTAAGCAAATCTTAGGCACTTTCACCGATGTCAATGCTATGTAGTATTCAGTTGACAGCGATTTTCGGTTACTGTTGCTCACCCGATAACAGAGCCCCTTCAGTTAAATGGAGACAGCTTTGGTTTATGTAAATATAAAATTTTGTCTGTAATTTATTGATTAAAGATAATTTTTTCTATTATAAGATAAACCCTTTGGACCAGCCCAGTAAGAGTAAAGTATTTTAACTCAGGAGGTTTGGTATAACTAACTAATAATGGTGATGATGATGATAAGGGAAGTTTCTTTATTAGTAATGAGTTTCTCTTGATATATTAAGAATACACTACTGAGGAGTTGATTAAATCTTTTTGATTGTCTCTATGTGTGGAAGTTTAGAGTGTATGTTGCTTTTTGTTAATACGGGTACCTTTATAAACAATTTTAAAATTGTAAGTTGCTGTGAAAGTGCATTGCTAGTTATCAAAATGCTTTTTGTAAAGTTTAATTTTAAAACTACAATTTGAGGATCCCTGTATGTCATGCTTGCTATTTACAATTAATTAAAATGCCTTTGCTATTTTTGTGAGAACATTTACATTATAAGTTAACAGTGTAAACTTAGCCTAATAAGAGTACTCTGTATCATGAGGAAAGCTTTTAGTTTTTACGGTGGCAAGTAATTGTGAATGATCTTTGGTAGGAATGTTGTGTCCCATACATGATAAACCCTCTTACTTTACCTGGGGCATAATCTTTACTTGGATTTGAAAATTGGCTGAACTTTTTCATAGTAAAATTATCGATTGCAACACTTACAAACCAATATCTTTCTTGACAGTGTTCTGTGAAATGCTAAAAGATTATCTTTATGCCTTTGTGTAAGAGACAGTGAATTTCTTTCATTAAGTGATTATGCATTGTACTTAGATGTTAACTATCATCATCCAAGACATCAGGGGATAATATAACTTTTCCTTTTAATAATAAGCACAATGTATTTTAATTTGGTAAAACAACCATTCCAAAATAAATAAAGATGAAAAGAACCACAGTTTAATCAGCTTTTCAAAATTATTTCCAACCAGTCAGCTTCATGGGATAGGTGTGACATAATCAGTGAGCTGGGCTTAGCTGCAAAGCTAGCTGAATTCTACTATAAGTTGAGTCACAGAATTTGTTTTGATTAGAGAGGAAAAATAAGTTAGGTGTCAGCAAACAGTAATGGATGGAAAATTTTAATGGTAGAAAGTTATGTAGGTAGGATCAGAGAGTTCTTGAAAGAACCATTATCAAGTTTAATGCACCAGAGCTTCTTGGGCTATGACCCTCTCATGGGGAAAATTGGAGGACATATTACATATATTTTTTCAGTGTTAGTTAATTAGCTCTAAAATAATTAATAACGGGCATAAATTGATTTTGTTGGTATAGTATTTTAGGAGATTCCATTTAATCTCTTGATTTTGGCTACAATAGAAAAAATCTTGATTTTGGTTATAATAGAAAAACTATCATATAACTTATACTAATATAGATTTGTTTTTTTTCAGTTGGTCGCCTGCTGTAGAAGAATTGGAGGGTGATGTAGCTGAGGCATTTGAAGAGTTCCTCAAACTTCAGCAATGAAATATAAGTTTCTTTAAGGCTTTGTTGTCCTTTTAATTTTAGAAGGCCTTAATCTTTATATGTGAAAATAGGCTTTTGAGCAGCATTATTAACAACAGCTGCTTATAATCTTTCAGAAATATAATCCAAGTTCTGTGAGCGTAGTTGTTACTCAAAGGTAGTCTATAAGGAAATGTTTTGGTTTATTGTAAATTTGTTTGTGTTTCAAAGCTAGGATCATGTTTTATGAATATTAAATTTTATGAGCCTTTGAGTCCTTTTTTTAGGGAGCATACTATCCTCCTCAGATCCTTTTAAGTTTCACTGGACAAGCTGCATCTATACTGTATGCACAGTCTTGGCTAGAAAAATTATTAAGAGAGCCAAAAAGTCAGGGCACTTATTCTTAGCTAGAGATGTGTGTGGAAAGAGTTGCAACTAGAGGGATAGTGAATGTTTTAAATTTGAATAAAATGGCTCTTAAGTTACCCTACAAGAAAGAAGCCATTTTGGTCATACTGTACCCTGGCATATATATCCTGTAGCCAGCTTGAGCATCTCTACAGTTCGCGTACATATTATATTTAAGCTAGTGAAAGAAAGGTTGTCAGGAGCTTTTATAAATTTTGTGACCTTACTGCTGCAATTGTTTGGAATGTAAGGGAAGCTTTGTTATAGTGCTTATTGGAAGCAGTTTGAAGTTCATCTGGAGATATTTTTTTTATTTTGTATATGTGGATCTGTGTTTTGCCAAATAAATTTAACATGAAGTCAAGGTATGTTTGATATTATTAATGTAATACTGTATAAAATACCTATGATTGACTGTATAAAATACCTATGATTGACTGCATTAATTTAGTATTCTTTTCCATGTGTTTCTCTTTGCTCAAAGAAGTCCTGAAGTATTTATACAGACAACTGCTTGTTACTAACAGTACTTTAGTTTTTTTAACTATTTGCTGTGGATTTTATTTGCTAAATGCCTATAAACTAAGCACTGAAAGGTATTTACTCTCAAGTAATATTCGGTTATACAAATGGAAGTGACTTTGCTGTTGTACTAGTGACAAGGGAGAAGGCATTATAATTGCTACTGCACTTTGAATGAAGTTAGTATGTTCATCAAGTAAGTTTTGAAGTCACCATTTTTTTTTTTCATTTTTCCACATATTATTTTGTATTCTTAATCATATCATTATTGTCAAACATACTTCATTTTAAACTAAACTGTGCAATTAAAGCCAAAGGTATATGCAATGCACTTTTATCTCAAATTATGGAGCTGCATTTGAAATTTAGAATTGCATAGTTTGCAAAAAAACAAAGCATATATCTTTGCAAGTTTATTTTTTGTCCCAGGTGCTACCTACTAAATGTCTGCTAAATGTAGATTTATGAGCCCAAGTCAAATTTTTAAGAAAGACTATTGTTTAAATGTTACATTTTAGCAAAATTTTAATAATATAACCACTAATTCTTTTATGCATTTAGAAATTTGTTGCTTTCAGTTTGCTGCTGCATGCTCTTGACGAAGTAATAGATTGATATTAGTAGCAAAGATGCATCTTGAAAACGTATCCCTCATTTTGCAGCCCTTTTCACAAACAACTTACAACCCAATATATGGTTCAGGGATACTATTATTGTCTCCATTCTGTAACTAAAGGTAAAACACTAAATGGTGTTTGGTTAATGGAGGTGCTAAGTTCAATGGTTTCTCCTATAATTAAGTTTTTTAGTGGGATTAGGCTATTTCACTCTTTTGGTATGATAGGTGACTGTTCTGTTTCTTGGAAATATTTATTTTAAAATAGATGTAAGTTCTGGATGATTTTTTTTCTGTTGGAATTTATATATACTTCATACAGTACTACTCTTCTCTTTTCCATGGATGTATGAAATAACTCATTTGGAGGGGGATAAATAAATGTAAATTGTCTTTTGACATCACACTTGTATCTGTAATTTCTTGCTTTTGGTGGCATTACAGGGTTACTCTTTAGTGTATATGGCCAGATATATTTTGTTGTTTCTTTTTGTTACTTTTTATTTTACATTGTGGGGTCATTATTAGAGCTGTATTATTACTTTGTTTTTTATCTAGACAAATGATGAAATGTTTCTTAACCTATATTGCCTAAATTTGATGCAGTTCATATGAAAGTAGGCATCAGCTTGTAGGCTGTTTGATTAATTTTGTGTAGCTTTCCACTGTTGACATGCATGCCTTAGTTACAAAAATTAATTTCCTGTTGTTGCTATGTGAATGACTCTGCTGTCAGAATATATTCTTTTACACAACTTGATACCTTATTCAGCCACTGTTTCATGTATACTGGAAGCTTTTGAATGTAAAATCAAGAGTAGAGATATAGATGATTCATGCATCTATAAGCTATATTTCTGCAAAGGGATACTGTAATGTACATAATCATCAAGCTGTTCATTGTGAGGGCAAGGATCAGTGCATTTACAGTCACCTTAGTGTACATTTTGTTAGTAATTCAGCTGTTGACTTCAAGGTACTGATGATGGTGGATTTTATGTAGGATTTTATTTTAAAGCTTGCTGATTTGTCAGTGTAAATTTGAAGCCTGTGTAAGAATCTCTCTTGATTAGTTAACAAGGCTTTTTCCTATTGTAGACTTTACTTAAAAAAAAAGTACATCATGTTTAAAATTTCCTTGTTCACCAGAAATTTAATAGGCTATGAAGTATTCAATAAATAGGAGACCTAAAGAAAACCACATTATGCTGTTTGTGCTATTATTCATCTAAACTTAAATTATGCTGAGATTAACAAAATTAAAAATTTATTCTTCATAAGTGAGCCTGGCCATTTTCTACTTTAACATGGAATGGATAAGTCATTATCACTAATTGCAGATGCTAAAGAAACATGACTGTAAACCAATAATTTTAGTTAAACTACGGGAAATTGGATTTAATTTCCACCATTGACTATACTAGGTCAAAGATGAGTATACAATGTGCTAACTTTACGGTATTGTGTCGTCATGTACAATGATACCAGTAATTACCACAATGTGACCTATATTTCATGAATACCTTAGTTATTCCAGGAAGTGAACCTATTGCTGGCCTAAGGTTTCTGCAACAATACTTGTAGAAATGTTAATAATTATTTGTGTAAATATTTATTTAAATTATAATTCTGAAAGCTAGCTCTTAATGAGGCATGAATTTCTTTTTTCAGTGATACAGACTGTTTTCATGCATGATTTCTGGTCTATGATTGAACATTTTACTTTCGTAGGTTGTAGTTTATGATCATGAAGTACTCTCACTTAAGTTGTTAACATACCAGATGTAAAATGTATTATGGAACTGTAATGGAAAAAAGAACACCGAAGAGCCTAAGCTCTTCATAATTATGGTAGTATCTGTGCTATGGTTGATTACCATGAGGAAACAATTGTTCTTGGTACCCACCCAGAGCATTTCAAGAACTACTGTAGCTGTAGGTTTAAAGTGTGAAAATATTTGAGCTAAATTTGCTCCCTTTTTTTTAATCACTTAAGACTAATTTTATTGTTCTTGGTACCCACCCAGAGCATTTCAAGAACTACTGTAGCTGTAGGTTTAAAGTGTGAAAATATTTGAGCTAAATTTGTTCCCTTTTTTTTAATCACTTAAGACTAATTTGCTATCATTTTATGGTATGAATATTGTGATTCGCAAAAAACACTGCTATTAGATCAACAGTCCCTACTACACTGAAGTGTGTCAGGTTTGGATATCATTAATTATCTTTTGTGAAAAATGTGATTAGAATTAGTGTTGCCATTCATTATTCATGGGTATAAGATGACCTACCAGTGTGTGTAAGTGGTGGAGAAAAAAACAGTAACTTTAGAATAATGAAGTAGCATGGTATGAATGTATGATGTATTTTTAAATATGTTTTCACACAAATATGTTGAGTGATTTGTTTATTGACTATTTACTAGTTAGTAATTTGCCTAACTGACTGCTACATCCTAGGACACCAACATCTGCTATCTTCCTTTCCTTTCAGAAAAACTCTTATTAACCTTTTAAGTGATATGATGAAATAAGCAATGGTGTTATACTGAATGAACAGTGTATGGAAAATACCATCCATTTTTCTCATTAATAGTATCTTACTCTTACTTGATGATGGTAGGCCTTTTGTCTCGGAATTTCTTCCTATTAAGTTCATTTGCAGTGAGCCTGCAAGGCAGAAACATGTGTCGCATATTAAAATATGATTGACTAGACATCCCTTATTTTTACCAGTGCTGTATTTTCCATCACAGCAGACTTATCAAATTTAAACCAACCAAGTTAAAAATAGTAATTTATGAGATGTCTGAATTCGTCCATCCTTGGATATGGTCTACAACTTCATCAAGCTCACTCCTCTGAACATTGTTAACGGCTCATAATAGACTATGATTTGAGATTCAAATTATGCAGTTTTGACTACTAAATCTGGAGTATGATCTGCTGCAGTCTTACTGTAACTTGCTGCATGTCATTCAGTTTTAGTTCTATATAAGTTTCAGTTGAAAGGCTATAATGTTAAAAACTTGAAATGAATCCACTGGTTCTGGCACTGGAACCTTTTTCTTAGATGCAAATAGTTCTAAAATTGGTAATGATTTTATGAATAACAAACTCTGCATTTGACTGTGTGATCTGGTTAAACATCCAAAGCGTCTGTATGCCTCAAATCTCTGCCAAGGATGAGCAATCCCCTCTTCAATATGTTCATTTCCCCTTATTTCTTGAAGTATATATCCTAAAGAATACATAATCACTTGTATGAGGTACATAGTAAAAATCCACACCTAAATGTATGATAAAACTGATAGGAATCTATAAATGTGTGCTAAAATTAATACTTTAGAAATCCACATGAGTTTTTGGTATATATTTTGATTTTAAAATCACACCACTTTTTGGTAAAATTTTCAAATTCAGTGTGTAACTTTTCAAAAGTCAATAAGGATCCTTGGCTGAGGTAATAATAAGGCAGTAATGCTGATAAAGTAAATACTATACTAATAATGCATCATAAGTTACTACATCTTGTGCAGTTTATCCCATAATTTTAGTATTTAGTATCACTTAAGTTCAATCTTTTTATAATAAATGCCAGATAGCTTCTTGGTAGCTATGTTTTAAAATCAGTATGGGGTGACAGTAGAGATAACTATCAAAAAAGGAGTCCACAGGGATTACAGTGTTTGATACAAAATGAATGGGTAAGTAATATTCCAAAAAAGAAAAAAAAGGGACTTGGCTTGCATATTTGATGGCTACCTTAAAATTGCTTCCTGACTGTAGAAAATATAAAGCAAAGTAAATGGTACTCTGTACTTTCTATCGGTTTTAATTTCAGTTGACAAGGCATAACTTTATCATTTTTAGTTTCTTAGAAACCTAGTTATTATTTATTATAAAGGATTAGCTTATCCAGACTTCTGAGCCTAATAAAGGCTCTTCTTGGGCTGAGGAACCTAGTAAAATGTGTAATTTACTAAAGCAAAATGTGGTTTTCCATTAAAAAAAAAACATACTTGCACTATCTTTCAGTTCTCCTTGAGATATTACCTATATTTTGTCATGTTTTTATGCTTCAAGCAACAGTTAATTGAAAAACTCCATAATATAATTGATGTTTTAAGAACATGGCTATCAATTATCAGTTACAAAACTACAGTTTGATATGTGGTGTTATGGGCTTTAAAAAAATTGGTCTACCAATTTTAAAAAAGGACTAATGGCAGTTTCATTTATGTAGTCTTTCATAAGTAAAACTTCTGTAGAGGTCAAACTTTTGAAGGCTTCTTTATGAAAATGCTTTACCACTGATTGCAGAGGTTAGGCTAACACTGATTATTTGAAATTGATTAACAACAATTTGAAATTATTTTTGTCTAGTTTGATGAACAAAGTAAACTCTTTTTTTGTTTTAAATTTTTTCATTGGTATACTTCGTAATATCGAATACATACAGCAAACACCATGAACTTTATTTCTATAAGAATTAAAGTTCTTCAAAAGAAAAGAAAAAGTTGGATTTGTAAGTTTTGTTATATCAGTTGGCAATAGTGAGGTCAGGATTGAATAAATCATTAAAAAAAATCTTGGTAATGAGGTGAGCTGACAAAAAAAGAATCGTAATACTACTCTTCTTAATTCATATGGGGTGAAGGTTTAAGATTTAAGTAATGTCATATTAATATCAGTATTAACAACTGGCAGAAAGAAATCAAACTGTGATCAGTGTTACAGAGGAACTGAAGCTTAAGTGTCAGGTAATGGGATACAGCAGACTTTTTGTATTAAACCAATTCATAATATAGCAAGCATACTGTAACAGGCCTCTCTTTACTGAATGTTTTTAAGAGATAAAGTTGTGATGTCAGCTTGCTTTAAGAAACAAAGCTGCAATGTCAGTTTGCACACTTTAATTGGTCTAAAGCAGTAAGGAAAGGTCAATTCAGGAATCGACAAAAGAATAGGCAATAGCCATGGACTGAATGTTTTACTAAGGCAAAACAATTGTGCCCTCATTTTCATTGCACTTGGTAAGTCATTTTGGGAATGCCATGTACTTAAAAGAAAGCTTTAATTAATTAAAGTCCTGGAAATGGGCCTTTAAATACAACCTTCTGTTGCAGATGTATTTATAAGGCTGCTTGCATACGATCAAACTTTGTTCCTTGTGATGTCAGAAGTGGAGAAACTGCGGCCAAAGTTTGCCCACTGTTTC
The DNA here is from genome assembly GCF_015104395.2 of Macrobrachium nipponense. NCBI lineage: Eukaryota > Metazoa > Arthropoda > Malacostraca > Decapoda > Palaemonidae > Macrobrachium > Macrobrachium nipponense. The sequence continues at coordinate 21,614,228 of NC_061089.1, forward strand.
TCTGCTTCTGACGTCACATTGAACAAAGTTCAATCATGTGGACGTACCCTTAAAGTGTTGCATTCCAATATCAACTGATAAGGTTTGTATTTTTTGTAAAAGCTGCAACTATAAATACATAAGGTCTGATGACACCATACAAACAAAACAAATAAGGTTTGATGAAAAATTTAAGTTTATATTAACTTAATAGTTGTAATGTATGTAAAAATATATGGATGTGTCTTTCTGTAATGAGTTAGATTTATTAACAAAACTTTTAATATGAAATATTTATTTATACATGGCACAGTGCTTCTATGTTCATTACTTTCATGGATGGATATTGTCGAATACTAAAGCAAAAGTCTTCAAGTGTTGCTCTACATGTGGCGTGATGTTTGTGGTTGGGAGAATAGTGCAAACTATGTAAAGGTCAAGGTTTCTGATAAGCAGGCATGTGCATTGTCTTTATTAACTGAATCCAAGATAATTGGGAGTTTGTGATATGCTATTAATATTATTATGAATGTATTAAGTGATTTGCATAGTACTGTGGAAGCAGTAGTATAAGCAAGTTATGTAGAATGGTAAATCTGGTATTGGGCAATAGAAACTAAACACTCATTAATCAACAGCTGTTATTTGATTGAAGAAATGTGTTAGCTTCTACAGCAACCGGATTCTTCTTGCATTGTAAATTTTTTTTTCTCTTTCTTGTAGACACAGGTCTTATTTAATTTTCAGGAGATTCTGCAGGACTTGTAAATCTACTGACATTAATTATAGCTGATATGAATCATACTAGCTTTTAGCGGTAAATCCATTCTTTAGTTTCCATGTGCCTATGTGATTGAAAAACACAAAAATAATTGTACTGTATTTAATTTTAAAGTCTATGTAGTTGTCTTGAAGGGAAGTGCTGCACAGTCATTATTAGTGGATACAGTGACCCTTGTGACCTACTGTAATTTGAAGAGTTCTGTGATGGCCAGGCCCATGATAGCCTATGATTTTAGTGCATTAGTATACATGTACTTATAATGAGTCAGTCAAAATTCTTTTGACTGCTGATCTTTTCTGTTACTGAGGGTTTTGATTCTGTTGTGAAGACCTCAATGGCTATGAATCATAAACGGGCTATTTATGTTGCAATGTGGATAAATGAAAGAGGATTCATTAACAGCAAAATTTTTCCCTAGCAAATGTTGATAATACAGTAAATACCCTTGAGATTGAATAAAATTAGATACGTACATTTGATACATATGTCTGGCAGATATCTATATTGAAGATATTAACTTGTGTATTTTACCCACAAAAAAATTCATTGAAGTAAAGGGTAGTATTGTTTATGCTTTGTTGTGGCACTGCCAGTTAATTGTGTTGTTTTCACTGGCTTTTTTTCACAGTCTTGACTACTTATATTTAATTGACTATGTCAGTAGTAAAGATATTCATACAAGTACAGGAGATATACTTGTGAACTGTAGACTGTTGGGAGTGAATTGTTATACTTTTGCTTTTGAGTAGTGAATGGTGTTTATTCTAATTTTTAGTTATTAGTACATTGTTTTACACTGAGTTGGGTAGAACTTTGCTGATTATGTAGTGTGTCCTTTTACTTTAATTCTCACTAATGTACATGGATTTGGCAGAAGAGTAAGCTGTGATTCAGTTCTAAGTTGGCCATATTGCCTAATATTACTTTGCAGAGGAGACAATAGTGATTAATCTCTACTTGTGGTGTTTATGTCCTGTTATACAGGAGCCTTTGCTGGCTTTAGTACTTATGACTAATGTTGCATCTATACATTACTACTTAATTATATTGCTTAGACCACTTAATGCCACTCATGTATTATAAGTATTATGAGGTATAATTACCTAGAAAAGATTAGTACATTCTAGGTTATAGTTGGTTTGACAAAAAGTGAAATTTTTTCTCATTACCCATGACAATTTGTGATGATAATTAGGGTAATTTAAAATTCGTGGGTGATTTTAATTTAAATATAAGTAAATTGCATGGCTAGCAATACCACTGCCAATGGTGAATTTGAACTGCAGTTTGGTTGCTGTTAAGGGAATTTTAACATTGGGATGACATTTTTGCTACTCTGACTTCAGTACAGTACTTCTCATATGATTGATTACACTGATATTTCTTGCAGTTTGAGGTGAACCTGCAAGATTGCAATGGTATAAATTTATGGGCATGCAGCATCAGTCTAAGTACTGCAGCCTATTTCTTGTTGCTTTTGAAATGTGTAAATGTGATTAAAACCAGAGATTTAGGTTTCTGTGTCTGATGTCTATTTTTATAGAAATGTTACTTGGAAAAGTAAAACATTTTAGACTATCTTCAAATTTACAAGTCAACACTTAGTCATGCCTTAACATTAGCATTTTACTTGTATAAAGGAGCTTGTGGAATAATAAGTATGATAGCTTGTCTTGCCTTGTCTTGTAGGAAGTTCCATATAATGTTTAATCCTCTCATTGTAAATTTTATTCATGATCTTAATTCATGTACTTGTGACGGGTTTTGTGTTGGCTCTTGACATAATGTTTTGCAGGATTTAGGATTCTACATCCTCAAAAGCTTTTGTTATTGTTTCCCTATCTCAAGTTTACTAAGATTCCAAGGCACATGCAGTAATTTTGTTTGGTGAGATGATTCAAATTTGTATAGCTCATAGTGTGCATGATCGATGGTACTATTCACTGAAAAGTTGCTGGTTGTAAAAGAAAAATTCTTAGTTTACTATACATAGTCATTTGATCATATTTCAGATAATGTCCAGATATGGCTGTCTGTAGTATTGTTCTTTGTTTGTAAGCTAAAGGTTGAGCCTCTAAAATTCAACAAGTCAATTGAAATGATAAAGTCATCTAGTGACATTCTTTGGGGCACAGTTCATTTATTTTAGTACTTTTGTTAGTTATCTGAAAATGTTATAATGTCCTTTTTCAGTTTGGATACTGTGTACAAGAAGCAGTTGGACATTATTCCTATTTTTTCTCTACAAATGTTTATTGTACCTGAAAGTTCCCCCACTTTGAATATCCTGTTTTGCTAAAATACTCATATACATATTCCATATTTGGTCTTGTTTCTCCTGTAGACATTTAAAAGTAAGAAATAAAGACAAAGTAACGGTGGTTTTATTCACTTTCCATTTGGTTGGCGAGCTAAAATTACATTAGCCAAATCTTACTGTAATACAAGCCTTTAAGCAAAGGAATAAATGGTATTGTATTTAGCACCAATTTTCATCTCTGAATTATCTTTGTAGTGATAAGAGGTCTTAAAGATGGCAAAAACTCGGCTTAGTATAAGAAGATTTGTACTTTTATCTGAGATTTATGTTATAGTGCATTTGTTTGCAGTCTCTGCTTTATGTTAAGACTTATGCTTTAGTTAGGATCTTGAAGTATTACCCTGTATTTGTGCTATGGGCAGTATGGACCTCTACTCAACTATATTTTTCACCATGGAAAAACATTTTGTAACTTTAGAAACCCCAATGTACTTCCCTAATGACAGTGTAAGCTTGATTTTACTTTGAGGCTTTGTGCAATGTATTGTTATCCAGTGAATAAATTAGGAAAAGTGATTTTCATGTTGGTTATTGCCAATAAATCATGATGTGTGTCATAGCAAAGATGATAAAAACTCATTGCAGTGTTCTCCAAAATGTGCTCAGTAGTATTTGCTGTGGTACCTGTTATATGGACAAGTAGCCAGTTTTGAGTATAATAGAAATCTCCACTAAAGGAGAAAAACAGTGTGGATAAAAAGAAAATGTTATCAACAGTATTGCATAAATGATTGTGTTCTGGTATTACAAAACTGGTTAACAGCTGTTATGTAGTTACAATAGAAGAATAGATAAAATATATCTGTTGTTTTGCAGTTTGTATCACACTGTGTTTCATGGCATGTAATGCATCTATGCCTTATGTTTACAAATGGTTTGTGTTCTGTCTTTTTGTGACATTTAATCTTATACTGTACTTTTGAGTAGCGGTGAAAAGGAAACATTAGGTTCGTCTAAATTTTTTTTATATTTTTGTTTTAATTGTTCCATGATTTGACCAAGGATTCTTAGTCTATTTATTATTTGAGGATTACATTATTACATAATTATTTTGTTTCATTTAAGAAATGCACTGACTTCTCATTAAAAGTTAATTTTCTTATATTAAATGTAAGCACAGGAGTTATTTTAATAACTGTATCTTTGGATCATCCTAAGTTTCTTAAATTTATCTCAATATGGTATGAAAATAGTGTAATGTTTCTCCCGGATACGATGGTACAGTATTGTAATTTTGGCTTGGGTAAGTATACTGAAGTGCTAATCATATTTATATTTATTCCAGTAGAGCTTTGTTGCTGATACTATTGCTATATTGTGTTCACTGGGCTTATTTATTTGATAGGTTAACTGGCTATGCTTTCTCCATTACCATATTTCTTGTACTGTATTTTGCATCTCGTGTAAATAGAGCTGTTTACAGCCCGTATATAATGATGCTGTACTATTTTTTTTTTTTCTGTAAATGTTGCATATGGAAGAAAATTTATTTGTAAAGAATTTCGTTTGGTACAGTGTTATTTTTTCTTTAGTTCATGAATTGTTTGTTAACTATGAAATAGAGCATGCTGTAAATATGTATCCTATTAATGGGAAGCTTTAACCCTGAGTAATGCAGGATTGATAGGCTTTATTAGGTCCTAATTACCAGATGTATTATTCTTCCCCGTCCCAAGTTTTTTTCTTAGCGCATTGCCAGATTCTGTACAATTATATTTTTTAAAAGCTTTGTGTCTTGATATCTTTGGCCTTGTGCTCCATGCAATTAAATTTTAGATTTCTTCATTTCTTACCTTTTTATTCATCCTTTATTTGCATTTTTATTGTCATATGAAATATTTATGTTGGTTCTAGGCACAAAGTAATTAAATGAAAGGAACTAAATGATGGTAAAACATATAATAAAAATGTTTCCATTTAGGAA
>NC_061089.1:21624234-21626734 GCF_015104395.2 Macrobrachium nipponense
AGATACATATACATAGATATCTATATAGATAATACATCAGAAGATACATATAACATATCATATAATATATATTTATATACATATATATAGATAAGATTTACACACACATATATACCATATATCATATACATATAGATATGAACAAATTACAGAGATATACATAGATTATAAACAGACCAGATATATATACATATACATACATAATAACAATATAATATATATACATGATATTACTATATTTAGACACACTATATATACATAACATACAGACATATATTATAGACAGGATATATAGATAGACAGAATATAGACATATATATATACATATGATATAGAATATACATATATATATAATATAATATACATATACATAGATATATATCATATATATACATATATATACATTATAGATATATATGGATAGGTATATTATAACAGAATATATCCATATGCATTAATATATATATACATAATAATATTATATATTATATATAATATATATTCTAATACCATTACATATAATATACATTTATATATAGATTTATACATATCCATACATATTATATATACATATACATTATATATACATATATATAAGATATATATAACATATATTATATCCTATACATATATATGCAATATATATACATATACATATATTACATATATATTATATATACATATATATATACATTATATATATACATATATATTATTATATATATCTATATATATATATATACATTACTATATATACATATTACATATATATATATACCATATATATACAATTATATATATATATACAATAATACATATACATATATATATACAATATGTATATATATAATACATACATTAAATATAATATATATATATAATAGATTATATAACATATATATATAATATATAATATTAAAATTTATTTATACATATATAATATACATATATATATTACATAATAATATATATAACATATATATATCTACTATTATATATATATATATCATATATATATATTCTATCTCTACATTTATATACATAATATATATTATACATATACTATATAATATATATATATATTATATATATAAATATATATATATATATATATATATATCAGCGGTCAGATGAGATGTTGTATCGGCAATCAGCAGGGTCCATCAAACACAAAAAAGTCCATGGTTTATTACAAAAACGTTTCGCACATAACTCAGTGCATCTTCAGTCTGTAAAATTAAAACCTACTCATTAATATATTATAAATAACATTAAAATGTGAATAAAAACATACAGTTTAAAAAACTTAAGAATTAACTTTACATTAAAAAACCATCACAAGAATGTGTCAAAAGTAAAAGAGAGACCCAGTGCCTAACAACCTTTATGGCCTGTCCACACTAGCGGGCTGCCCGTCGGGCACTTCCAATTGTTCATATTTTCTCTCGTTTCTGAAGCAGTGCTACCAGACAATCGCATCGTTCTGGCTCCATACTCGGTCGATCAGTATAGTGAAACGGGTTATGGGAACAGTGTTTGCCCGTCGGGCAGTGCCCGCTAGTGTGGACAGGGCCTTAGAGTGGAGAAGGAAGAACGAATGACCAAGACTGCAGACCTACCCAAGACTTCAGTTATGGTAGATATAAAGGAGCAGCAGATACGTTGGAGTTTAAAGACGGAACCAGCCGTTTAATGTATAATGACTCAAGGGTGGTGAGGTAGTTACTGTGGCTTGTACCACCAATAATAGAGAAATGTTTCTTATCAACTTGAATCCTGCATATGGATGCATGGTTCCTAATGTTAGAGAATTCAGGTTTGCTAATTCTCTGTCCCGTTCTGAAACTATCTCCCAGGTGACTGCAATATCTCATCTGCAACAACCTTCTGCAAGAACCAACATAAATACCGGGACATCCTGGGCAATTGAATTTGTAAATAATGTTGGATCTCATGAACGTCGGCAGTTTGTATTTGTGGTTGAAAAATGTGCAAGTCTTAAAAGGACTGATAGGGATAAGATGCATATTAAGGCAGCCAAAACTCTAGTTCAATAATGCGTTTCACTTCACTTAAGAACTTATTATCTGAGATAAAAGGGATGGTAGCCAATAGTTTCTTCTTTTCTACATTGTAAGAGGGAGTTGGCTTAAAATTTTTTTTCGAAAGCAGTCTGTTAATAATCTTATAAACCAAATTTTCTGGATACGAGTTTTATGAAAAGAAACTTACTAGAAACTCTATTTCATTGTGAAAGAGTGACCAGCTTGAAGAGTAACGGATAGCCCTTTAAACCATATTGTAAATGGAGTTCAGTTTAAAATTCTTAAAACATGTACTATAAAAATTATTGGCAAGTCCCGTGTACGATTTTTCCTGTATACCGACGTGGTAAATTCACCATTATATCTACTGACTCTAATGTCTAAGAAAGGCAGAGTTGTTACTTTCATTTTCCATAGTAAATTTCATATTCTGATATTGTGTGTTGATATAATCA
>NC_061089.1:21634234-21636734 GCF_015104395.2 Macrobrachium nipponense
TGCCATGCTGTTGGTAGTGTGGTTGTAAGCTGTGGTGTGGTGGATTTTTTGCCCCATTTATTTGACCAGGGCAGTCCATATCTTGAAGGATGAAGACTGGTCCTCAGAGATTATATTATCAGGTATACAGAGGTGGCTGACCCAGCAATTGAGGAGTGCCTCAGTGCTGGAGTGTGATGTTGCTTATGCCGTTGATATCGTCTCTAGCCACTGTTTAGAGCACTGCAGCTGTGAAGATATGTCTGAAGTCACCAAAAGGGGTCTACTATGTCAATGTGAGGTGCAAAAATGATGTTAGGTTGTTGAAATTTACTCAAACTTTATTCCATTAGGTAGATTATTTTGTTTGTTTTGGCATAGAGGCATTGTTTGGTTCACATATTCACATCCCTTTTAGCTCCCCCTGAATGGTGAGGGCTGAAGAAGGCGAGGGTGGCTGGTATTGGCGTCTGAGGATGGTATATATTGTGTTTTTGAAGGGGACATCTTCCAATTGCAGATTTGTTATAGAGGTGGAATAGGCTTTGGTTTCAGGATCTTGGAGTTTAGCATTGGCAAGCTCATTAAGGTTTATCCCAAGTGGGACCCTGTTGATTTCTCTTCGGGGTAGTGCATCTGCCACTGTATTTTTCTTATGAAGGATATATTATATGATGTACCTGAATCCGGTGATGGCTAAGAGATGGTGTTGGTGGGTAAAATATGCATTGATGAGTAGTTGGTCTGTTAGGATGGTAAAAAGTTGTCATCGAGCAGGTACCTTAAGTGCAGCTGGGTGCCATGGTGTATGGCAAGAAGTTCCTGGTCAAAAATGCCGTACCTCCTCTTGGCTGTTTTAGTTTTCTACTGAAGAAGCTGAGCCATTGGTCAACTTCCTATTATAGCCATTATGATGCCTAAAGTGACACAAGTGGCATCCTTGTTTAGGATGATTATGGTCGATGCCAGGGTGTCTTTGGTAGTTCTGAAGGTGTCTCGTTGGGTGTGGCCCAAGGTTAGGGTTTTGGTGTTTCCATTGAGGGCAATGTAGAGGAGCCTAAGATCTGTGCGATGTTCAGTAGGAATTGATAGTAATAGTTTATCTCTCAGGTGATTTCCTGGAGGCATTTTTGGTTAGTTGATGTGAGGTATTGCCTGACAGTTGATTCCTTTGGGGGAATGAAGCAGTGACTGTTGAGATTTGACGACCCAGGAACTGGACGGTGGAGGTCCTTTTGACAAATTTGTTGGGTCAGTCAACCAAACTTTTATCGTGTAGTAGGGAAAGAATGGCTCTGACTTGCTTCTGGTGAGCTAAGCTCCTGGCGGTGAAGATGTCATCCATACTGCAGTTGAAGAAAGGACGATCACCGAGAATGCTTTCTATAAGCATTTGGAATATTCCTCCAAGTTACAGTCACCAAGGGTAGAGTAGTTGATGGTGTAGATCCCTAAAGGTGTGATGATTACTGTCTTAATGGAGTGAGACGTGGAGGACGAGTGTTTGGTGGCTGTAAGATGATATGTTGGCATCCACTAGACAGAGGCTGCTGTCTGGGGGCTTGTGTCTGTTGTCTGTCAACGTTGGGAGGATTTATCTGAAGAGGCCCATGTCTGACAGCAACTTCCTGCAAGAGGCATGGTCAAAAATGTAGAAGTTGATGACGTGGGCATCTGTTGGGTTTATGGCAGTGGCTGTTAGTACTTTCTTGGGTGGTCACCTTACTTGTTCTTCATTTTTACTCACGGCAAGAGATGCAGTTTTCAGCAGTTTTTCCGAACCTACCATGATATTCCAAATGACAACTGGGTGGGCATCCATTCTGTTGTGGCATCTGAGGGGGCCTCTGTGTGACTGGCTTGTTTTTAACTGGCTTGGTCTTGTTTGTCCTTGGCTTGACGCATGCTGTGGGCAGAATGCTGTGAGACCTCCAAAAACTTTTCTGTCTTCTTAAGGAGGTATGCCATCCATATGCACTCTACACTGTGGAGGGCGGATCAGACATTGGTTTGGAGATGGTGGAGCCAAATTTCTTAGGTGGTTGACCTTCTTGGGTTTTCTATCAGTGTTGAGTTCTGGGAGCATTTAAAGGGACTCGAGTTCATCCCAGGCTACCCTTGCCCTCGTCACTCAGCAATGTTTTTAGCAAGTTGAGGGCCTGTTGGGTGCAGGTGAATGGGTTATAAAGAATTTGGTTATCAGGAATGCATGCTGGGCCTTGTATGATATTCTCTCATCATAAGCATCAAGTGAATAAGTATCGGATTGACCCAAGTAAGTAGTTTACCTCCTTATGAACTTATTGTTGTAGAGGCAGAACTGTGTTTTCTCTGGAACCAGACAGATGTTTCTGTTGTTCTGTTGTTGAGAGAATGGAGCAGATTGAGGTTGTCTATTCACAGCTTTCCTTTGGGCTTTTTTCTTTACAAAATCTTATTTGGAAGGTTTTTCTTTGTCATAAAGGATGAAGTCAAAACTGGGGCACCACAGTTAATCTTTTAATGGCTTTTAAAGCAGCAG
>NC_061089.1:21641734-21644234 GCF_015104395.2 Macrobrachium nipponense
GCATACACACACACACACACAGAAGAGAGAGAGAGAGAGAGAGAGAGAGAGAGAGAGAGAGAGAGAGAGAGGTCTTAGGTTATGATAACTTTCGATTTTATCGAGAAAAAAATCCAGTTGTTTACGGGGACTGAAAAAAAATTGAAAGCAAAAAAAAAAAAAAAAAATTTTAAACTTGATTGATCATACATGTCGCTTTCACTTATGAGATAAAAAAAAAAAAAGAGAGAAGACGAAAGTAAATTGTAGTGTGAGAGAGAAAAAACTTCATTCAAAATGTCAGTCGCCCGATTATTCGTCTGTGAACAATCAGTTGCGTCTGGATTCTTCTTCTTCTTCTTCTTCTTCTTCTTCTTCTTCTTCTTCTTCTTCTTCTTTAGGATAAAAGATCAGCGCAGGTGCGAGACACTTTCTCACTCCGGTAAAACCGGTAGTCGGTTTCTCTCCTTGAAAGTGTCTGGCCCTTCTCTTTCATAACTCGCATCACGTCACCCATAAATTGAGGAACCGTGTTTAGGTTGCCTGTCAATTAGAGCTACTAGTCGAACCTTTTCTGAGAACTGAGCATTTTTACCTATTTCCGGTTTCTGTTTTATCTACGGTTTTTTCATCTCTAAACCATAGTAATATGCTGCGTAAGTTTTACAAATAAGTGTATGATCTGAAAGAGAGAGAGAGAGAGAGAGAGAGAGAGAGAGAGAGAGAGAGAGGACGAGAGAGAGAAGAGAGAGAGAGAGAGAGAGAGAGAGAGAGAGAGAGAGAGATTATTGTGCATAATCTTAAGTAGAAAAGTTACGAAAACGAACCTATGGTTAATTGACTGTCATTTTCGTCACTAGTAAGAAAAGAAACAAACAAAGCTCTTTCAAAATGTACTTGAAACTTACTTCTCCATAAATGGAATTTTACCTTGAAGAAGCTCCTCTCGAACGGTAACTTAACCGTTTCGCAGAATTACTTCTGAATGAAAGAAACAACGCCAATGTTCCTACTTCTTATCCTGACAAAACTGATATTTCGGGGTTGGATAATAATCTTCACTGCGGAATTAAGTTTTTTATGTATATATTCTCTCAGTAACAACGTGTTCCTGAGAGGTTTACCGAATTATACAAGGAAGGTGTTGAATTTTTTGACAGACAACAATGAGACATCATTAAAAGTAGGCATTAAAAGATTTAACTCTGTAATAATATAAAGATATAATAATTTTAACTTAATGATACAAATCTTGGGTGAAATGCATTAGTGATTGTTGGGAAGGTACCCACTCGACAAGGTATAAAAAGCTTGTTTTTCATTATTGAAATTAGGTTTACGCTTTAGCTAAATATGTTGTAAGATTTGGTAAGGAGCATTCATAAATGATGCAAGAGCAGAGAGAGAGAGAGAGAGAGAGAGAGAGAGAGAGAGAGAGAGAGAGAGAATTCTTTGAAATTATAGACCACGTAAGTAAAATTCTTATGGGATGCGATAAATACTAAAATTTACTCTTGGTACCGAAGTTGAATTTTTTTTTTATACAAATATAGTAAAGGTTTAAAAACAAATATATGATATATTCACAATACCAACTGGAATGATGAAATAAATAGATTATAAACTAATAGCATTGCAAAAAAACAGGTTAATCGTGCCCATTAGAAATTTTGCAAAGATGGTAAGGTCCTACAGCTATAATTACAATTCCCTGACAGAATAGTTGAAGATCTACTGTTAAAACCGATTAGGAACAGCTAGCACGACGTAAATCTAGACGAAGTGTTTTACAAACTGCAACAACTTTAAGCCGAACGGAAAACCGGGAGCACGTCAAGTTTCCAAGACAACCACAAACATAAAATTCACTCAAGTTTTTTTTTTTTTTTCCATGACCATAGGCACCACTTTTTACGGTTCCCTTTCCAACGTGACAGTGTCTTACCTGCTTGTTTTTCTATCGAGTGTTGCTCGACCTGAGGACACCTGATATGTCTGGCACAGGCACTGCAATCGGTTTATATATTGGTGGACGACCATGGTCAGCGGTTCCGTGGCAGTGCGCATGCGCGGGAAGGGATTGGCGACTGACACACTCGGTTGCCAACTACTTTCTGATTTTGCTGATTTACCTTCACGCATACATAGTATTTCCGCTGACGTTGATGCTATCGTTGATGGCATATCTCATTGTCAATAGCAAGAGCTTTACCTATAACAAAGGAAGGAGATGGAGAGAAGGCCAAAGAAAAGATGAATATCGAAACGTTTCGATAGAAAGTGGTTCTTTTTGGCAACCGCTCGTAAGGGTCCATGAATGTATGCGGTAACAGGGATAACCCATCAGAGGAGAATTTATGGTTTCCTGTGAAAAAAAAAAACAACTCTGTACTGTATTACGTTAATCTGACTAAGTTTACCAAACAACTTGTTTTAAACTTTCTCCCTGACTAATATGCGACCTGATGAAATTTGTGTTTTATTGATTTTCATGTGAGGTTCCAAAATTATCAATGCTCGT
>NC_061089.1:21646734-21654234 GCF_015104395.2 Macrobrachium nipponense
AGAAAAATTGAAATATAAGGGAAGAATATTTTACCTTTTAAAACGATACATATATGATTTGGTTAAGGAAGCGATCTGAAAGAATTTAGTGTTGCAGTAATCCATTTTATCTTTTCTCCAAGGGAAAGTAGTAGATGACGTCAATATATGTTTATAGACAATAAAAAAGTAATTTCAAGTACTGGTTACCATTACTTATATGAATATGATACAAGACTCTATTTTCTATACCCTGATAGTTATGAGTGACTAAAATTCATGACTGTAAAATGTATAGCAATAACAAAAGAACACAGAAGGAAGGAAATACCTATATGCAATAGAAATAATAAATACGCTGATATAAGGAGCAAAATAATATTAAGAAATAAAAAGAAATGACTGACACACATTTACATACACACACACACGCATATATATATATATATATATATATATATATATATATATATATATATATATATATATATATATATATTCATGTAAGAAAAATGGATGACCAGTATTAATGATATGTAAATACTTATTCTAATGGAAGCCTGTAATAAGAAGAGAGGGAAAATTGTCGTTACTGACCTCAGGCTTTAATCAGTGAAAGTTATATTAAAGATTGTCCAGGTGTGTTTTTCTGCATACCGCATTAATTTATACATGCACGCTTTCATACAACTACGCATAGACTTCATTCTATGAAAAATATGTTTGTGAAAAACTGTATGCATGTTATGAGAAAAATACGCAAATACAGAAACTGAAGTATATATATATAATCTTGATAGTTTAGCTATTAATTCACACGTGACTTTATCTTCAGATTTTGATGTGAATATGTGGAGGAGAAAATAAAGGATATGTGTTCGTATGTTAGAGAGAGAGAGAGAGAGAGAGAGAGAGAGAGAGAGAGAGAGAGAGAGAGAGAGAGAGAGAGAGAATTTAGGAAAATATCAAAGAAAATTGATAAGGTTATAGTCCAGAGTGTAAAAGCTTCAAAGAAAACCACATTTAAACAAATTATCAGTGATCAATTTTATACACTCAGATAATAATAATAATAATAATAATAATAATAATAATAATAATAATAATAATAATAATAATAATGAATAATAATGATAATAATGATAATAATAATAAATAATAATAATAATAATAATAATAATTACTCATATCTGTCTGTTGATCGTTCAAAGAAAAGCTTTTTTTTTTATTGCATATTAAAATTGAAAGCTGACAAAAAACCGAAGCATAATCGTTTTCTTGTAACATTATTTTACCCAGAATTGATTTGATTTGAACACAAATGTATATTTAAAACCCATCAATCATGAAAAATTTTTCTTGGAAGAGACATTTTCCACTTTCTTGAACAGCATGGTTTTATAAGCATTGCCTTCAAGAGGAAATTAAAACGTACACATTTTCTCGTCAGCAAAGCGTGCCGAATCTTCATGTGCAGAACGAAGTGTACGAGTAGAATTTCATTTTAGGCAATACTGTGAAATCTACGATTTTCTCAACGGCCGAGTGAAATGAGCAGTCGAAACCGTTGAAAAATACAGAAAGTTGTTGGCTTTAGAGCCTGCAATGAGTCACATAAGCAGTGATCTTTTTTGTCATGTCAAGTTGAAAAAAATGATACGAAAGAGAACTGGATCGCATTTATCGTTTTCTATTAAATATAATTAAAAATCCAGTTCATTTGTGAGGCGTACTTGACCTCTGAACACTTGTGTTGACTAAGAGAAAAATTGGTTATCGTTCTGATGGTAAAAAAATCTTGCTTGGCTTTCACTCTCTCTCCCAGATAAATGTTTTGACCCAAACATGAATCTGTGGAATCAGTATAGTTCTATCAGAAACAGAAACGATATGTATAATACATTTTTGTATGGGTTGTATATACATTATATAGGTATAAATATATATTCTAGATATATATATATATATAATATGTATATTCATAATGGTGTCACACATTAAAGTGATCAAACTTGCACATATCATAATTTTATATTTAGCGATATTAAAAAACGGAATTTAAATATCGCAGCATATTCATTCTAAGATTATGGCCCCTTAAGTCGGAAAATAAAAGTCCAAATTGATTGAAAATGATTTGGATAAATATTGCGGTTAATCTCTAGAAGCCCTCCAATACACACATGTGACTAATCGATGGAAAAGTTGTAAATACTTCATAAATAATAAGAAACCATTGTCTTTTTATTTGTAAGGGAATGACTCATTATTGAATGAATATTTCAAGGAGAATTCGTATAAAAGCTCTAGTTATAAATTGAGAATGGCTGCAAAAATTTTTGGAACTAATTTTACCATACTCTCGATTATATTTCTTTTGATTTGTTGGTACTAATTTTATTTTTAGCTGGGGAATGATAATGCAATTGAGGCTTATTTAACAGAAGTGTTTGTGTTCATTCGATCTACGAAAAATACTTCTCTTCTTAACCAAACGTAATTTTCACCATTAATTGATAATACTGTAATCTATCAAGCTAGCTTGTTTCGTGTAGGCCTCGAAGATTATATTCTGGACAATTTTTTAAATTTCAGTAGAACAGAAAATTAATACGAGCTTCTTCAAGAACTTCAAAGAGTGTACTGAAATTGTAAATGCATTATAAAAGTCATGAAACGAATACCCACGTAGGGGGTTAGTTCCACCAGTGCACCTCAAGTCGTGCACTATAGCAATTACTATTAAAAAGATTCCTTACAGCATCCCTTCGTCTCTCCCTGTAACCACTTTTTAGTCTTTTATTTTAGCTGCATTCATGCTTCCATCTTGCTCTCCATCCCTTCCAACGCCTTTTCACTGTCTTAAGCGTATAATGGCTGGAAATGCCCATTGCTCGGCTTTATGGCCAAATTTTCATAAATTAAATGAAAGTGATGTAAACAACATACACTGTTTCATTTATATGTATGTAATGGTGTAAATTATTATCCCCGACGAGTAATCAACGTTCGTTAGGTGAGATTGCTGCGTTTGCTTAGAAACGTTAGGGCTGAACCACTCCACCCACCTCTCTCTCTCTCTCTCTCTCTCTCTCTCTCTCTCTCTCTCTCCTCTCTCTCTCTCTCAACTTTGCTTCCCATTTCTCAACGGTCCTTGATACTGGCTCGTCGAGTATGACTCATAATGACTCAAGGTCTGGCGTGAACTCACGCTAGAATGAGTCAGTGTTCGACTGCCGTGCGAGGAATAAAGAAACAGAAAGGAAAAAAAATGGATGGCGGTGTTTCGCTTTGGAACACTGATTGTTTGCACGGTGCTCGTTATTTCCCGTAAATTTTCCACGTTTTATTTCTTTAAGGGCACTTTAATTCTTAAGATATACTTTGTCTCGTAGCTCATCATAATGATTACGATACTAATTATAATTCAACGCCCATTAAGTACTGATTTATGTCCTCGAAAGCATCAACATTCACAAACAAGATACTAAATGTTATTGAGCGTCTTAGAAGAACCATATGCACGAGTTAGAGGGAAACAAGATGCTACAGAGACTGACTTTCACAGCAGACTAATAATTTAGCTACCACTAGAAGTGGTAGCTTTTGCTTCTGTCAGCACTCAGTGCGGTGTCAAGTATCATAGGACTTATTATGCTTTTCATATACCAACAAGATGTAAAAAAGTTTACTCGTGTAGTAATAATTACAAGTTTGGGACGGCGAAGTCAACCATGTAGTTTAGCGCACGTGAAAATACTGTAGTTACTGCGGGTCATCAATATTACAGATAGTAACCATACTGTTGCTACAAAATCGCTAACACTTAAAACTGGTAAGTCATTAGTAGCGTAGTACTGAATGACGATTTTATTCATTGGTGGAAAAACATATGAAATAATCCCAGATTTTTGGGCAATGGTTATATTAAGGTCTAAAGATCACTGGTTATATAGAGACAACCCGGTATCTATTCTAAATGATTTTATTATTTATACGTCTTTAGATTAAACCTTTCCTACTTCGAGAAATGATAGCAGGCATATATATTCAATAACAAGATGTTTTTAAAATAAAAATGAAGACCAAAATATGAAACAGGAAATATGAGAAAAGCTTCAAAATAACAGAGGCTTCAGGTTTTCTGTTTACTTGCTTTTATGTATACTTGATGTTTTATCAAGTATTGTGTAAGCATTGATTACTTCCTAATACAGCATACTAATGCTCAATAGAAAGACCAATGTTTTCCGTTCTTGGTGAATTACTAATAAGCCTTTTTAGCATATGGTACGGACTTTGTAGTTCCGGTATGGAAAACAGCTAAAAATCACAGAAAATAACCAAATTGCGGCATTTACGTTTTTTATTTGCTCTTTTTTCTTTAATAACAGCTGCGGTTTCATGTAAAAGGAATAAGATTGCGGAAGTAACTGATTTTAAAGTGTTTAAGACCCCCCTCCCTTCTCTCTCTCTCTCTCTCTCTCTCTCTCTCTCTCTCTCTCTCTCTCTCACACACACACACACACACACACACACACGCACACGCACACACACACACACACACATAAGGTTTAAGTAAAGGTTTATTGATTCATAAACAATGATAATAACAGAGCTCCTAATTCTTTCAAGATATTGTGATATAATTCTCCAATTAACTCAGGGCACAGCTCAAATCACCATAAAAAGAGAGAGAGAGAGAGAGAGAGAGAGAGAGAGAGAGAGAGAGAGAGAGAGAGAGGAAGCAAATGGATATAAACTGCACGTGAATGTACGAAGGTGAAGGCTAATGGCTAATTTTATGATAAAATGGGTTCTTATAAAACCTTATTAGAATAATTATGGACTTATCTTTTCTTACTTATTCTTCTTATCGTTGCTGATTAGCTATTCATTATTGCCCTACCGATCTTATTTTCGTCCTTTTTATTGGACATCTGTTTCTTTGGTTATGTAAGGAATTAGAAAAAACACGTATTGTGTACAACATTTACGTATTTTCATATTGCACAAAGAAGTACTTTCTTACTCCGCCTAATTCTTGATAAACTTTGCCGACATGTAAAATATGCATACATACAGTGATTGCTATTGCCATATAACTGATTGCAAGGAGAATAAAACGAATGATTTCAATACCGATTAGATAATTATCTTACGCATCAAACCCTGATAGTGATGTGTTCGCTTTTTGATGAACTTTTCGGTTTCGGTTTTCCATTCGTAAGTATTTTTTCATCTTAACAATCCTTTTATGATTTTGAAAGCAGTTTCTGCGTTTCTTTATCTGAAAAGTCACGTATAAATAATAACGGAAAATGGCACACTCACCAATGATAATGCTTTGAAAGCAAAAAAAGAAAAAAATACATTCTGCATTTTCCTAACAGTTTCTTAACAGAAAACTATAATAGGATTTTGGAATCTTAAAACTTCAAACAGGATCAAGATGAGTTCATAAACAGAAAACTAATAATTTTAGGAACCTTAAAATTTCACGCAGGATTAAGATGAGTAATAATTGCCTGTTAGCACAAAACCCAAGTTTATGTTTAAAATCTGTCTGTCTGTCTGTCTGTCTGTCTGTCTGTCTGTCTATCTGTCTAATATTACACAAAGTACTTTCACTTGTTAACTCTATATTTATAAATTTGTAGACATCAAAATGATTCTCTCGTGAGTAAAACCTTTACAGTGATTGCTATTAACACAAACGGATGGGATGGAGAATAAAACAAGTGATTTCATTACTAATTAGATAGTTATCTTACTCACAAACATAAATACATATCCATATATACATAAAATATTTGTTTGTTTATATATATATATATATATATATATATATATATATATATATATATGTAAGTATATATATATATATATTATTATTTATATACATGGTGTGTGTGTGTGTGTTTGGTTGTGATTGAAATTAATCATTATATTCGACATGGTTGCTCGGATAGGAAGAGAGAGTTGATGGACAAGCATATTTGTTTTTCTTCCTTTTACCGCACAAAACACCTACACCACCCCACCCATCCTCCCAAAATAATATAATAAAAGCACCGACTATCGGTCAGTTTCACCGGCAGTGCGTATGTCATAAACAAACTACAGGTCACGGTTACCGCCGAGTGAGGAGTTCTCCAGTCTGTAACCGGTCACACGAGTGGAGTCGGCACACGAGGTTAAGGCGATCGGTGACTGAGAACGGTCTCACTGGAAAAACTCTCACTTCGGTGTGGACGACCTCCAACAGACTATTTCATCGGTGCTATTTTTACATAAGCTGTGTTTTAGTTTTGTTGGTCTCTGAGTCTTTGTCAGAAATTCCTTTGTTTTTATATCATGAATAATATCTGTCACACTTCTCCATTTTCCCACTTCTTCTTCTTCTTCTTCTTCTTCTTCGTTCTTCTTCTTCTTCTTATCTTCTTCTTTCTTCTTCTTCTTCTTCTTCTTCTTCTCCTCACACAAGTTTTATAAGAAAATCTATTTCTTATGCTCTTCCATCTGATAGATTAATGTTATCAGTCTTCTGATTTATGCATGACCCCTACTGTGTTTGATCGTGAAAAAGACATTTCGACAAAAAAAAGTTTTTTTTTTTCATTATCATCTCTGTACAAATGGTTCTTGGTAATAAATGCCATAATTTCATTTCCAAGTTCGTGCAGTTGAGGTAATGAACAAATTTTAAAATTATTTTCGCATGCGAATATATCTACAAGTGCACGGACAAGGCCCGTTTATAGTATATGAAAAACACAAACACATCTATATCTATATATGTGTATATATATATGTATGTATATATATATATATATATATATATATATATATATATATATATATCATATCTTACCTATGTCATTAAGATGTTAGGTGTTAATGCTGGCTAATGTCAGAGAATCGGAAAGTGGGTATTCATACAGACATTAAGGTCTTATTGTCTTGTTACCTTAAAAGTTGGACGTATTCCCTTAATATATTAGATTTCAGAGGCTCAACGTAATTAAACAAATTATTGGACAGGTGTCCAAACGAAATAAGTTAAGACCATCAAATCATAGCGTTTTCGAGCAATAACTTGAGAAATGGCATAACCAACTGTCTCAAATCAAATCGCCGATATTGTATAAAACATTCAGTTTATTGTGAGATAAACTGGAAAATTATTGCTGAGATACGTAAACTCCCTGAGCGTTTTTTTTTTTTTTTTTTGCAAAACAACACTGATCTCTACTACTATTACATGTGTAATTTCTTGAAAACAAATTGAACTGTGAGTTTAAAATTTTATGGGAAACCTTGCTAATCTTAGGCGACGAAAGAAAAGGTCTATGGATGTTTGAGGCCTCCTACTCTGAGGAAGCATACATTTGACAGAGGCAAGGCGCTCCACGGGTCATGACAGAGAAAGTGAGGGAAGGATGTAACCTAAATACGTTATTAAAAGGAAAATTCTTTCTGATGATAAACCCCGTTTTCTATTCTCAGTCATTTTTCATG
>NC_061089.1:21659234-21684234 GCF_015104395.2 Macrobrachium nipponense
CTTCCTTTTCTGCCAAAATTTCGTCAGTAATTTTTCAAAGTTTTCCATTTCATTTAAGTTTTTATAGATGTATATTATCGTATTCTGCTTAGGATCATCCATTTTTTCGTCCAGTGCGTTATCAGTTGTTTCCTTTGAACTTCTCTTTATGAAATTGGGCCACATTTTTATTGGGGTTTCTTGACTTTACAATTCCAAGTTATCTGCTTTTAAAATGATTCAAAGTATTACCTTAAAATTAGCATATGATTACGTAACAATTATTATTGTGTCGTTACCCCGCTCCCCTGCCAAAAGAAAAAAAAAATAATAAAATGGCAAAAATTGTCAACGGCTTTCATGCACTGGACTTGACTTTGCCTTTGCTTGAATTCTAATGTTCAAACACTTTGTTGTTTATCTCTTGTTCCTCCATGATTTGACAGATACCTCAGCTCCCCAATGTCGTCAGAACTCCCTCTATCACCGCCTGTAAATCACAGGTTCCTGCTTTCATGCTTCAATCAGGCCTTCTTGTCCCCCCGGCAATTTGCATATAATTCCCTCGTCTTCTACCCGTTACCCTCATCGAGAAGACTGATAAGGGTTGGAGCAAAAAAAAAAAAAAACAAGCCCCATCCAAACCGTCCCAGTAAAAAGAGAGAGAGAGAGAGAGAGAGAGAGAGAGAGAGAGAAACATTTTAAAATGATTACTTCGAAGATAAGAGAGTTGCAGATTAAGGATCTAGTTTCAAACGCAACTTGGTTTGTCCAGACTGAGTTTTGCCTGCCAGAACCTGGTCTTCTTGTTTTCTGTATAGAAGCTTAAATAAGCAGGTCTATTGCAGGTTCCAAATAGGAGGATTTTTTTAAGTAAAGGATATTATATATATATATATATATATATATATATATATATATATATATATATATATATAGTTATTTAGTTATATTTGAAATCAATTGTATACTTCCCTATTTATGGACTTCAATATATATCAGTCTTAAATTTCCTCAGATCTTAAAAATGACAGTTCAAGAGGTTTGCTAAAAATTTTTCAGGTACTTTTGCTTTAAGCCAATAAACACACACACACACACACACACACACATATAAATATATAATGGTGTTTACACACACACACACACACACACACACACATCATTTCAAAAGGAACAGAATTACGAGTAATCCTCAAACAAATGTACTACATGTGTCCTTCCTAATAATTAGCCAAACTTTCATTGGCAAGAGATATGACAGCAACCTCGTCCGGGTGATGAAGGGTACAATCATAATCATAGGATTGTGAAGTTATCGTATACTATTTAGCGACCTCAGATAAGTCATTATGGTCAGATTAGAGAAATCACGTTGTGAGAATATAATCGAAGTGATCAGTACCGCTTCAAACCACTTAGAACCGGTTAACAGCGATTCGGTAACGAGAACTGGTAACAGGTCTTGGCGAAACTCGAAAAAAAAGAAAACACTAGGAAAATATTTGGAGCGCTCAGGAATCAGGGGGGAATTCCAGAATTGCAAAGAAGAAGAAAGAAGAAGAAGAAGAAGAAGAAGAAGAAGAAGAATCCTTGATATGACAGTAACCGGTCGAAGAACGCGTTCCTTTGATAACATCCCTCGCAGGGTTCTTCTGGAGGCAAGATTTTGCGCAAGACTCGTCCAAGTTGGAAGACGATTTGGTAAAAACAAGAACGGGACAAATCGAGGTCACCTTTATTACGAGGGGAGACTTCTGGGGAGTCAGCAATGAAAGATTAAAGAGGAGAGAGAGAGAGAGAGAGAGAGAGAGAGAGAGAGAGAGAGAGAGAGAGAGGACGATGGGGAGGATGATTTGGCCAGGAAGTGAGTTTTGAGGAAGGTGAAAAGGGAAGGAATAAGATCTACGAAGTGATAGGACACTATAGACTAGATAGAAAGGTCGGGCAACGACGACATTGGACATTTTTTTGAAGGAAATGTAAATAGAGAAGCAGAACACAGCTGCGCAGAACAAGCATATTGGTTTTGCTTTTATAAAACTATAAAAAGACAAACCCTTATAAAAAACTAAAAAAGTCAGAAGTTAATGATCTGGTTGCAGAGCTTGCGCAACACAAAGGCAAAAAAAAGAAAGAAAAAAAAATGGATGGGAGGAGACAGATAGGAGTTGAGCAACAAGAGGAATCAGAATAGACTAAGGGCAACTAAAAAAAAAAAAAAAAAAAAAAGGAGTAGCAGAGGTGAAGGAGAAGGAGGAGACAGTGGACTATCAATCAGTGGGGAGCGGAAACTGGAAACGAGAGAGAGAGAGAGAGAGAGAGAGAGAGAGAGAGAGAGAGAGAGAGAGAGAGAGCGGGGTAACAGAGGCAGAGAACCGGTTGTCGTTGGGCAATGCATACGAGAAGGGGCGATTGCACGTCTTGCATCCTTTTTCCCTCCAGTGATCTTGATGGATCTGGAAACTTGTTGCAAAAGTCTTATCATCTCGGACTGAAAATTCTCTCTATTTTATTTGTGAGTGTTATTGCATGTTGACAGTCTGAGGTACATGGCGTGCAAGACATGTCTGCAGAAATACTGACTGTCCTTGGCTTCATCTGTCAGGTCGTTTCATTTTGCCGGGAGGTTTGGGAAATTTCCTTATACGGCATCGATGATACTCTGAAGTGATAAAGCTTTAGGAATCCTAAAAGGATTTTTCGTATTTACTCCTTTCTACTTGCTGTCGCCTCCTCTCTCTCTCTCTCTCTCTCTTTCTTGCTGAACATACATACCATTGCGCACAATCATAATTATGTCAATACCTGAAATATTATGAAGTATTATGGGTCTGAGAGTCATAAATATTTTTTATTATGCAAGTAATGGCACATAATAAACACATCCTACACCCATCTCTCTCTCTCTCTCTCTCTCTCTCCTCTCTCTCTCTCTCTCTTTCTGAAATGTATGCATGTATTTCAAGTTTCTGTAATATATCAACGACTCTGGTTAATTATGACTGATATTCTTGTGCATCAATTTTCTTATCTGTATGTTCCGACGTAATGCTTTGTAGCATGTAATTACATTTGAAATTAAACATTTAATTAATTGCTCCTAGTAAATACGAACTTTCCATCTCTAAATGCATATGCTTAATACAAAACATTCTCTAATGACTTATTTACTTTTCCTCATCTTCTTTTCATCGTGTCTTCTCTGCAATTTGTACGCTAGGTGATCAGCCTTTCCACTAGTCTTTTTTTTATGCGAATAGACTGTGAAAATAAACAATGGTCCATCTTTAACTCATCAGTATCTACCTACTTTTATCTACAGTCTCTTTCATTAGTTATCAGTAAATGACTTTCACTGTATATGAAATTTTGTTAAGATTCCATTCCTCATATAGCTGTATTATTTCACATGCAATTATTTTCATCAGTTAGTAATTCGTTTTGCATTATTTTTCACTGTATAAGATATTTGACAAGATTTCTTCCACTAATGTGTTATTTTATTTTCCCGTTTACAATATTTAGCATTAATTTTCACCGTATAAGATTCCCATTCTTCACTGAATGCTCTCATTTGTACATGTAATTTCAATATCAATCTTCGCAAAACGGAGTCCTGCCTCAGTTCCTCAGTATTACAATTTCGTTCTGGTTTTCTATCCAACCATTTAGCGGAACTATCTAAAATTGTGATCAACTGGGCAAAGCCCTCTGTTACGTATGGGTGTGAAAAATTAACTTAGGTTAGGTAAGGTTGGTTTAAGCTAAGATGGACTTTGATAGATCACTCTATTACAAGGTAATACTCTGCTAAGTGCAGTGACTCAAATGTTTGTTTTTTACGCTTCCCGTGTCGACATATTTCATAACGGAATAACCAATACTCTTGACAGTTTCTTCGTTTCTTCGCCACGTTACATAGCCGCTAAATTAAGCATGAAGAGAACAGCTGAGACAGACATGCAAAAATTCTCTGTCGTAAACAAATAAAAAAGAGAGAGAGAATGAAAGCTGGAGACGGACAGATGATTGTGAAGTTGTACATTATGGCGTCCAGTGGTATTTACATTTGTTCTGGGAAGACTGCTGAGTCAACGGGAACATATGGAGAGAAATGGTCAACAAACTCAATGGTTACTCGACTGACAATACAGCGGCTAATTTCTTTTGTTTTGCTAAGCTTCCTCAGGCTTCTTTTCGGTTATTTCTTTGATAAGACTTTATTTGACTGGGTTTTGTGTAGGCAATATTATGAATATGATTTTATATACACACATATAGAATATATAAATAAAGGTTTTTGCCATGAAGGAAAAATGAAAAGGTAGTCTATCTCGCTTTTCATTTTTCCTTCGTGGCAAAAACCTTTATTTATACATAGCATCACGTTTTATATACTTCGTGATCAAGTTATTCATATAGTATATATATGCATATACATACATATCTATGACATCTATCTATCATTCTATCATCATTATCTGTCTATAAATACTATAGTATAAGTATATAGATATATATATATATATATATAATATATATGTATATATATATTATATATTATATATATATATATATATATATATATATATAGTGTGTAGATGTGCATATATTTGGTTATGCAGACTAGCTTCACAATGACTGAACATAGATAAACTCACAAATACACGCACATACACAAACACACACATATATGCATATGTATGTGTGAAAGAAAAATGCCTATTTCTGCATAAATATAAATTTGTGTATTAATGCATTCCTATGAAATATATCACATAAACTACTGGGTAGGCTGACATTTGCACACGTGCGCTAGTCTTAGGAGGCGTTTAACATGCAAAACTCATATACCGGACATGCCCACAATTATCATACAAAGCCACTGAAATTCTATATATAATTCAAACTGCACAAATGGAAGTGCGGGCTAAATAAACGTAAAAAAAAGTAACAAATAGGCTGTCAGTGCAGTTGTCATGTTAATAAAAGCAACAGATATTTATTTAAACGTTTTCACGAATAATTTAGAAATAAAATATAATCGCTGATCTTGGTTACCTGGTTATACATAGTATACTGTTTAAAAAATTTTTCTTTTTATCCTTTGATGGCCTTGAGGCCTTATATAGTCGTCTATTTATATTAAATATAAATCAAACGCCAACTTTTAGTAGTTCACAAAGGTCAAAATGATCCAGACCTTTTGGTTTAGACAGGCTAACTTGCTTGATATGTTGCTTTTTGACAGCCAGAAGTAAAGCACTTCATATTGTCTATCAAGCATGAACATTTCTCTCACTTTCGTGATTATGCTTTATTCTGTCTATTTCATTTTTTCTTGTTCTATTTGGGCCTGGTCTAGGAAAGGATTGAAGTTTTCCTAAATTGGTGATTGTCGTGAAAGGGTTTAGGGACCAGCAATATATATGTATATAATATATAGTATTATATATATATATATATATATATATAATTATATTTATATATATAAATATAGGCATTAAAAAATCACAGTAGATGCACGTGACTTCATAAATAAGCGAATACCACGGGAAATGATAGACAGGAATCCAAGCGCTTTCGTCTTTATTCAGACATCGTCAAGGAGCTACAGTAGCTCCTTGACGATGTCTGAATAAAGACGAAAGCGCTTGGATTCCTGTCTATCATTTCCCGTGGTATTCGCTTATATATATATATATATATATATATATATATATATATATATATATATATATATATATATATATATATATTGTTCTTAACGAAAATAAAACTCAGTCTTCAGAAACACTCAGTTATTTCATATAGAAGAATGAACCAGATCCGGATATAGCAAAGGACTTATCTAAGTCCCTCCACAGGTAGTTATTCACAATACTTTGATATGCGCCAGAAATAAACACGCCTATATTTTGAAAGAAATCATCTGTATATTATTATATCTTTTAAGAAAAATAAAAATGTTCAGGTGACTTAATCCTGAATAAATGACGAATATTTCATGGTCAAGAGACCGGGAAATAGAAACAGAATAAGCCACAAACTGGATATGTAAAATTACCTTTTGTTTGGATTAATTTCTACTGTTTGTCCTCCGTTGTTTTTCTGCAAAAAGTCAGAAAGCTTTTTGTCAGTCAGTTTTGTTCATT
This sequence comes from Macrobrachium nipponense, assembly GCF_015104395.2. Classification (NCBI taxonomy): domain Eukaryota; kingdom Metazoa; phylum Arthropoda; class Malacostraca; order Decapoda; family Palaemonidae; genus Macrobrachium; species Macrobrachium nipponense. Next base: position 21,665,372 of record NC_061089.1, read on the forward strand.
ATTATTATTATTATTATTATTATTATTATTATTATTATTATTATTATTATTATTATTATTATTATTATCATTATATTACATTATTATTCTTATTATTATTATTATTATTATTATTATTATTATTATTATTATTATTATTATTATCATTTTGCATGTAACAGATATGCTAGCATTGCTGATAGTATATAACGAAACTTTTTGTTTTTAGTTTTTCTTGTAATTTTTTTGTTTTTGATTGTTGAATGCCTTTTATGGTCAACTGGTCGTTTCGAAGTCTCTTAAGAGAGAGAGAGAGAGAGAGAGAGAGAGAGAGAGAAGAGAGAGAGAGAGAGAGAGAGAGAGAGAGAGCTATATAAAACATTTCCTTTTAGAGAACTTGCATGGTGCCTTTGAATGATTTAAGAATAAGACTTTCAAATCATGCATTAAGATACAGCGCTCGTTCTCAGGACGGTCCTGAATATAATATAAACTTAAGGGTAACTATTCTATAAGAATATCTTTTATAAAACAGAATTTATGAGCATTTTATTTGACAGGCCATTGGTACGTCAGTCTTGGGGATAAGTTTCTGTCAGCAAAACATTGCACATTGCACATTGTATCTTCTTATTTACAGAAACGTGACTTAGCCATCATTACCAGTAGAAAGGAAAAACTGAATGAGAAATGAAAGTTAAATGTTTGGACACCAAATCGAATACGTCACAAAAATGAAACTTTGTATTCCACATGCCACCTGCACCATCTTAATGGGGAATACCTTAGGGAACTCACACCTGCCGTAGGAGAAAATTCCCCGCCAGCATTTGCTTAAATCTGTCTCTTCCTTTTCAAACTTCTCATTTTTATGGACATCTTCCTTTTTCCAGGCCTTGTGGCTTGTTTCCATTGCCATCTATTTGACTTTTCACCCCTTCCAGGTAATATTTTATAGAAAACGGAGCCAGTTTCTGCTTAATTCCTCCAGTTTTCTTTCCTTTATTTTGACCTTCCAAGAACGTTGTATTTCTTCCTTGGCATCTGTATTGTGTTTAGTTAACTTTCCCTTCAGTTTATTTTTGTATCCCTTAAGGCAGTATTCACTAGCAGCCAATTCCTGTTTCGTTTATTCCCTATTCTATATGTTGGCATATTTACGGCCTTAGAACTATGAAATTTATGGACGGCTTCGAAATAAAAATTGAATATTCATAATTGTTCAAAATCCAGAGTTCACAAAATCTGGATTCCATTATCTTAATGGCGAAGTACATTGCCAATACTCGATAGTGTTTTATCTGTTAAATTTGATCTTATGAAGCTACAATGGTATTTATCATATATGACTCACATGAGCAAAAGAGAAATTTTCCCACTGCGATAACATCCCAGTGATAGGAAGCTGGATAGTGCAAATAGAATAGTCTCAAAATAGTGATCCGGGAAGCAAGGGAATGGTTAAAAGGGCACACGTTGTTGGACAACATTCGAGATAGTCGTCCCGGATCACGGTACAGCGGAAGATCACTTCCGCCAAATAAGCGTTGATAAGCAACTCCATAAGAAGAAGAAGAAGAAAAAAAGTAGTAAATGTAGCATTACCAGCTCCTGATATCACGAGTCTCCCTGGGGCCTAGGTGACTACAACTTTCAGGGATGGTTGCTTGATTGGAGTAGTGCTTTAAAAGGCTTTTAATGTGACAAGTCTTCGCAATCACCACCAAGGGGGTGAAAGTGCGTTTTTTTTTTATTTCGAAACTGTTCGGCATTCAGAAACAGGAATTTTGTGCACTTATGGACACACGGAAGTTTCCGTACCTTTGAATGCTATATTCGTTAGGTGCCAATGTGCGGTATTTTTAGGAATATATATATATATATATATATACATCATATATATATATATATATATATATAAAATATATATATATATATATATATATATCTATATATATATATAATATATATATATATATATATATATATATATATATATATATATATATATATATATGCATTCTGATCAAGAGTACATACACACACGTGTATATATAGTATATATATATATATATATATATATATATATATATATATATATATATATATATATATATATATATACTATATATACACGTGTGTGTGTATGTACTCTTGATCAGAATGCACGATTTTTAGCATATGAACATAAACAGATTAGAAAGTATTTCCGATATTTATTGAGTAGTTTACCTATCTTATTTTGAAAGTAGATATTATACTCTGCTATTTTTCCGAAATAAAACATATTTGGTTTTATTTCAAAAAGAAAAAAATTCTCGTGTTGGTTATTATATTTCCTCGAATCAGATCTTGGGAGAAATTGAAAAATGCAAATATTTACGTGGGTGAAAATTTATTAAACGGGAAAATTATAGAAGAGACACTAACATCTGTCATTTTTGGTTATTCTTACATGTCACCCCCTTCCTATCTCCAGATAGTATGTCATATGTATACCGAAATGAGGTATGATAAACTCGTAGAGTTTATTTAATTACTACGTCTACGGGCAGATCCAGCCTCGTTTCAGGGAAGCCCTTCCCACCCCCATCCCCACCTCATTTTGTGCCCTTTGGTGCTAGTGATGCCTGACCCACGCAGTATTCTTTTCCAGAAACTAAGTTATTTGTATACCAAGTTTAGTTGTAATTCTTCAATGCACTTCAGATTTATGCTGGAACATACATACATGCATACATGCATACTTACATACGTCCATTTTTATATATGCTATAGATAATGATAATTAGATACGTATATAAAATAGCTTATAATTCCTTGCACTCATGATGTTCCTACCACTGGAGTTTACTTTAGGCAGCTCTGTGTTCAATTCAAAATCTCCTTGGGATAGCTCATCTCCCACAGCAGCATCATCACGATGATCCACTGCATAAATGCAATAGAATTAAAAACCCCATATCCATTTTAGGGAAGGATAAATAAATAAGCCAATTGCCAAAGCAAGAATTGGCAAGCAAGGTGAGCAGGTAAGATAAATTTCAGAGTTCAAGTTTGGTGGTAGGTAACGTAGTGAAAATGGGCCATTTTTTGGAGAATTTATTTCTCTGGCTGATATTCAAGGTTATACTGTAACCTGATTGAATGATTTATATCATGAACTTTTCCGTTAGTTTTGGTTGCTATGTCTTTGTTAATGCCGGGGTATATCACTCAATACATTCATGCGTTCATATATATAATATTATACATGTATACACACACACACACACACACACACACACACACACACATATAGAAATATATATATATATATATATATATACATGTATATACATACATATATACATATATGACCAGTTATGTTCATAGCCTAAACAAAAGCTTAATTTTGTTTTGTTGTTGTTTACCTGCATTGAATTTTAGTGTGATTACAACTGAGCGTTTCAGTCGAAGAAACCCACGTAGAGTGTAATCATTAATTCAGTATATACACACGATAAGATAATGAATTTTTGAAAATTTTGGCTTTGTATTTAACTGGGAGTATAACTCGATGATATCCGCTAACTGCTTGCTTTTAGGTTTTGCATTATATTTTATTTTAAGCTGCTAGAACTCCCAAAAGGAGCCTCCTAATCCTGTTGAATTCAAGCCACATTAAATCTATCAAATAAAATCATTTTGAAAATTGTACTCATTATAAACAGCACCGTAATTTATCCGACCGAAAATTCGCGATTTTCATTTATTTTTATTTACTCTTGTGACAGGTCGGTTTCACAGCTATAACAATGAGTATGTAGTCACCTTCCTTCTCTGAGCTAAAGACTGAAAGCCTTTCGATGCAAACTGAGAGGACAAAGGCATTTAAGTTGAAAGTAAAATGATCGTGAGAATTATTCTGAAATAAATAGTGAATATTTCAGAGTACGTGAGTTTGAGCACGGGATAGAGGCGAAGAGAACATTAGAAATAAAGAATGGTTACTATTAAACTACCGTCCATACCTATACAAACACAACATCCATCCTTCAAAGATTTTACGTCATCATAAGCAAGGAAACAACACCAACAAAAAGACCAGCAACAACTCTTTTTAGCTACCATGATGAACATGGTGGTTGAGCAACAACGTCACCCCACCCACTAAAAGAAAGAAAGCAAGAAAAATGGGTTTACTCATGACTTCAAATGAAGCGAAGAATTCATGCACTTAAACATGTGATTATGTATGTACGTATGCACGTGTGTATGTGTACGTGTGTATGCGTGTATGTAAGTAGGGCAAGAACGTTATCCTTGGTCTTGAGGTTCGTTTCAAGTTCTTGCTCTCGTTCTTCTTGTAGTTTCTAGAACGAGTTCTTTGGCTGCTTCCAGAAGGACAGACCTTGAAGCATGTGTGTGTCTGTGTGTGTGTTTGTGTCCCTGTTTATTTGCAGGCAAACGAAAAGGAGAAATTTGACTTATATATATATATATATATATATATATATACGTGTATATATACAGATTTAGATGCGTATATATATATATATATATATATATATATGATATATATATATATATATATATGTTATGTACACCAAGACATTTTTGCATTAACAAATATTAGGCCACAAATTTCGTTTGATATGCAATTCACTTTTCATTCGTCACCAATGGCATTCGAACAGCCGCCTGGTTGGAACAACGCATACTTAGTAACTTTGACCATTCATATTTAAATTGCTTAATATATATATATATATATATATATATATATATATATATATAGTTCCAGTTAAAATCTGTAAATCTGTGTGTATATATAAACATAATAATATACACACATTTATACACACACACACAATATATATATATATATACATATATATTCCAGTTAAAATCTGTGATATATATACATATATATACACATATATATATATATATATACATATATATATATATATATATATATATATATATATATATATATATATATATATATATATATATATATATATATATATATATAGGATATGCAGGAACTTCCATATACATTCATAACTTCAGGAAAGCCGAAGACACATGACGAGTTAAAAGGGTTTATTCGTAAAGAAACGTTTCGCACAAGGAACTTTGTGCATCATCAGTCTGTTAAAAATAAAAGTACATTTTAAATTAATAAAAGCAAAATACAAATAAAAATTACAATCTAAAATTTTAAATTTAAAAAATTATAATTTAAAAAATTAGCATAATTCAAAGTTAAAAGTGAAATAAGAACATTAAAACACGACTACTAAAACACCAACCATTCGATAAGAAAGGAGGAGAGAGAATGACTAGAAATGAGATTGAGGTCAGAAAGAAGACTATGCCAGGTATAGCGGAGACGATGAACTACCGCTATTCAATGAGGGAACAAGTCTTTTGATAAATAATGACTCGAGTGTTGTTAAATACTCAGAGTCCTTATTGTAACCTAAAATGGAGAAGTGCTGTTTCTTGACCTCGATCTTACATTTGATGGCATGATTTTTGATATTTGAATGCTCTGGTCTACTTAATCTCTGGCCAGTTCTAAAACTATACCCCATGTGGCTGCAATATCGCATTTGCAACAGCCTCTTGGTAGATCCAACGTAAATACCAGGACATCCTGGGCACGTAAATTTATACACAACATTAGACCTCATAAAAGGCTGCAGACGATCTTTAAAGCAGAACAGGGAGCCAATTTTACTCGGGTTATTTGATATTAATTTTAATTTTAAGCATGGAATTTCACCTTCAATGATTTGAGTAAGTTTCTTTGACAGTTTCAGGTTGGAAATATAAGGAATCGAGGCATACATGAGTTTCTTTGGAACGTCAACAATCGGTGGTACTGGTTTCAGATATTTAGTTAAAATTTTGTTAATTATTTTCTGAACTAAGTCTTTGGGATATGAATTTTGTTGGAAAAAAAGATAGTAAAAATTCTATTTCCCTATGGAAAATGTCCCAACTCGAAGAGTACTTCAGGGCTCTATGAACTAAAGTGGAGATAGTGTTAAGTTTAAAACTTCTTTGGCAGGAACTGTAAAAATTATTGGCTAGACCAGTATACGTTTTTTTCCTATAGACAGCTGTATTAAATTGATGGTCAAATCTGTTAACGCAAATGTCTAAGAATGGTAGACAATTTTCCTTTTCCTCTTCTATAGTAAACTTGATATTAGTGTGTTGTAAATTAATATACTGTAGGAATTCTGCTTCCTGCCATTGATGCTTAAAAAGGGCGAAGGTATCGTCAACGTACCTTCTATAAAACATAGGTTTAAAAGCTGAAGAACAAGATTCTAAGAATTTCTGTTCCAGATGAGACATAAAAAAGTTAGCAAATATGGGGCCCAAAGGGGAACCCATAGCCACACCATCCACTTGAGAGTATAGTTTTTGGTTAAAAATAAACATAGAGTCTTGTACTGCGAGTTCTAAAAGTAAATTGCTTTTTAAACAACTTTTAGAACTCGAAGCACAGAACTGAAGTATTGACGTGACAAGGATTGTGATATTCCTGAAAGCAATGACATTTCACTGTAATCTTCCGTCCTCACAATTTCTCGTCATTGTTGCGCTCGAGTGGCATAGGCCTCTGTGCATAAATTCACGGTTAGAAACTAACGCGGGAAAGTCTACGTGTGGTTTGAGTCTCTGTATGGTTTGAACTTTTGTACGTGTGAGACTTCTAAGTTTAGTCTATGCACGGTAAGAGTTCTGTGCGTGGCTAGAGTTCATGAGCAGTCACGGGACTGTGATTGGAGTCTAGGTGCTTTTAGTCTGTATGCCTTGAGTCTGTATGAGCTAAGAATCTCGGGAAGGCTAGAGTCGTTGTGCGTAAGAATTTTCTTTATGATTACAGTTCTCACTTGGTAAGAACTTGGTATTTATGTGCAGTAATAGGAGTCTAAGTTGAATCTATGAGCCGTTAGAATATTTGTGTGCGTGTGTAGGTTTGTGTAGTGTAAGTCCATGTACAGTAAGTTTCTGAGTAGCTTGTGTCTTCGGCTTTCCTGAAGTTATGAATATATAATATATATATATATATATATATATATATATATATATATATATATATATATATGTATGTATATATGTCAGGAGAAGGATCCACAGTAATATTCTTGGTTATCTAAATGAAATATCTTTGTGGAAATATTTACAAAGATTATAGCTTTCGTCCATTCTTCTGTGGACTTGATCACTAACTAAAGAAAAAAAGCACGATACGGAGTTTTTATATTGCGTATATATATGTGCATATATGTATGTGAGTGTGTGAGTGTTTGTATATTAAAACCATTTTTAAAGGTTTTAAATACCATGTAAGAAGAGTTCTCTTTTGTAGGTTACTGGAACTTCCGATTTAATTCCGAATCGTCTGAAAACTCATCTGTTTAGCTAAGTAGACTTGTTTCTTCGAGGTAAATAATATTTTGTGTTGAATGAAAGCAGTAAGTGAAGGAATTGGTATCAAAATTCCATACATAGGAATGAATTGAAATAGATTCAAAGTTCAGTTCTCTGTCATCAGAATCTATGCCAAAATCTGTGTGTGGTACAAACGGCCTTACTACAATGACGTGCACAGGTTCGAATCCCACTACAGAGGAAACGTTTGTTGACTTTCGTAAAGATTTATGTTTTAATGATCAGCGTATTCAAGACCTTTGGGGAAATCAAGAGGTTAAGAACCCATTAGGCAATTATATCTAGTAATAGTGACTAGTAGATTCTATAAATATATAAATATATATATATATATATATATAGATCATATATATATATCATATATATATAATATATATATATATATATATATATATATATATATATATGTATATCTATAATTAACCTATATGTCTATGCACTTACAATACTCGACTCGTGTACTGTATACGAGTGTGCATCAAGAAATGTTGGTAACCTCGTTCTGGTGTTAATTTTGAAGGTGACTTTGGGAACCCAGTTTTTCTAAGAATCGATAAAACAATGTGACAAGACTTGGGTTATGGGGAGGGACACAGGAGGGTTTGGGTTTGGTTGGGGGGAGGTGGCGGGACGAGGTTAGAGGTGAATGATGACGAACTGTTTCATCACCAATAAGTGGAGCGCATTTGCTTAAATGATCGTGGACAAAGTCATAGGAATTTTGACGAGATGCTGGGAATGATACGATGCATAATTAGAGTTTGATTACTCACAGGGTCGAGTTAGAAGTTTATTTCTGGAATGTTGTTTGTAGCACACATTCCGTAGCATGTATCAATCTTATGTGATTGTGATTGAGTATACTGACGCTTGTACTATTGTAAAGGTAAAAATGTCTCTAAGTTTTAGGTATATGTATCTGTAAAGTTTGCAAAGCAACTTCCAACTTCTTCCTCGTTTTATATATATATTATATAATATATATATATATATATATATTACATATATATATATATATATTTATATTATATATATAATATATATATAATATATATAATATCTATTATATAGTATATATATATATATATATATATATATAGTATATATGTATATATAGTATATTTTTATATATATATAACGAGAAAGAAATGGGAGGTTGTATCACTCCATGAATATTTCTTTGGCCTGAGATTGAATTCTATCTAATAACAATATTTTGTTGTAAAAATGGAATAGAAAAAAGATCTAGAAATGCAGGTGACGATTAAGGTCCCAAATGACTCGTAGACGACTGCATGTACTTATAAATCTTTGATCTCCCTACACACAGATTTAACCGGAATTACCTAATATTAGTGAGTTATAATGTAATTACTAGAAGGATATCAGAACACCTGACAACCTATTCCTCTCAAATTTTCTACGTTAGTCTCTGCCGTCGCTTGATTAGGCCGTTTCTAATATTCTATCCCTAAGACACAGTGGTGTCCCAATTAGACTCTCCTTCATTTCTATGGGCTTCCTCCTTTTAATAGACGTTGCCTTTCACCCTTTGTTCAATAAAAACTGATGTCATAATGTCCATCAGCTTTATATATATAATGTATATATATATATATATATATATATATATATATATATATGTGTGTGTGTGTGTGTGCGTGTGTAGAGCTGATGGACATTTGACATCAGTTTTTATTGAACAAAGGGTGAAAGGCAACGTCTATTAAAAGGAGGAAGACCATAGAAATGAAGGAGAGTCTAATTGGGACACCACTGTGTCTTAGGGATAGAATATGAGAAACGGCCTAATTAAGCGACTGCAGAGCCTAACGTAGAAAATCTGAGAGGAATAGGTTGACAGGTGTTCTGTCATCCTTCTAGTAATTACAGTATACCTCACTAATATTAGGTAATTCCGGTTAAATCTGTGTTTGTGTAGGGAGGTCAAAGATTTATAAGTACATGCAGTCATCTAAATCTTTTTTTACTCCATTTTGACAACAACCGAGTGTTATCAGATAGAATTCAATCTCAGGCCAAAGAAATATTCCTGAGGTGATACATGGCAACCTGAAGCTCTTTTCTAGCCCAAGTTTGAGGAAGACAAGTAAGAGGAAGAGGAAGGACGTAGGGTTGGGATTTACCACCAAGGCAGCAATGAACCCTCTTAAAGGAAATAAGATCATAAGAGCCAAAGAGAGCCAAGGCAGGAAGAGAAGTCCAAAGCTTGGCAGCAGAAGGAGGAAGTAGGAGGAAGAGGTAGGAAGCAGGGTTGGAAATGACCACTTAGGCTGCAATGAAACCTCTTGAGAAATAAGACTAAAAAAGCCAAAGAAAGCGTTTGTTGGGAGCAGAAGGAAACAGAGTCAGCGAGACTTGCCTGACGCTAAATGGACGAATAAAGAAGGTAATTGGATTTTAAAAGCCATTTCCAGGTAACGTTATGAAATTAACGGCTCAGGCTTTCTCTTCCGCTACAGCAATCGAAGGCGTAAAGAGGACTTCCAGAAAATATAAAAATATGGCCTTATACGGAAACTGGAATGAACAGGACGAGGACATGCAAAAGGTAACTGGAAACAAGGAACAATTTCCTGGTATATTTGTAAGACCAAAGGCCTAGACATTTCCTTTCCATCTGAGCAGCTCAATAACAAGTAATAAATACCAGACGACTGATGATACCCCTTCATTTGTTTCGCAATCTGTATCATAAAAATTCTGCTACAAACAAAGTTTTCCATTGGTCGTACTGTTTCTTTTATGAATGTCAAGGACAACCAGTAAAACGCCCGGTGTATTCAGATACAGAGAGATGCAATTATCAATTGATTTATCATGTCAACATCGCTGACATATGCTATTTCGATCTGAATATAAAAATGCAGTGTGGCATTGGTAAATAGTTATTGTAAATTGCATGGAAAAATCAAGGGGTCAAACTAGAAATTTCAGGATAGCAAGGAAGCAAATTTTCGGGTAAATCGGAGAAAGTATTTATTACCAACAATAGAACATGAATATAATTAAAAGAAAGAAAAGGAAGCTAGATGAAAAGTCATTAGTTAAAGATTTACATGGATTTTAATCACATAACTCCTTATGACATTTAATTTAAGATTCATTAAAAATTAACTGGAGAATGCCATATTATTTCGACTGATACCTCTAGCCACAGAGGTATCAGTGGGGAGGAAGTAGGTAAAGTATCTACTACGTCTCATAGACAGATGGAGTGTAATGATAACGGCGAGAGAATAAACATCAGCCACTGGATGCGAATAGATTTTCAAAGAGAGAGAGAGAGAGAGAGAGAGAGAGAGAGAGAGAGAGAGAGAGAGAGAGAGAGAGAGAGATTGTTTTCGTTTTCACCATCATCAAGACAATACAAGGAAATGCAGCCTTATATAATGCAAACATTCGCGTAACATTACGGTACTTTAACGTATTCTTTTGTTTTACGCTCACGGAAGAAGAAAGTAGCATCCTTCTACGACTCTTCCATAGCATATCTCGCTACTTTATATATCTCGCCGTATAATCTCTATTGCGCAATATCCCGGAAATGGTCGAATACAAGGATATACTGTTTTCCTTCACCTGGATCTTCATCTGCGCAGTTTTTCTTTCAAGACGAGTTTGGACAATTTTGTTCTAGTTTGACTTAATATGCAACCGGTTGGTAGATTTGCTGGTAGTTGTGTCCATCGTAATAGATCATATTAGCTCTTTGTGCAGTTTGTCTCAATATGAAACCGTTTGGTAGATTTCCAGCGTTATAGATCATTTACTCTTTGCAGTTTGGTTGTCAATAGTAGACGACATTTTTTTGTCTTATGCTATCAAAGATATGTAGCTTTTATAAGTGCCCATCTAAATTTAGCATTGTGCTCAGCAGTATCACACCTATAATTTCTCTGAGCAGAGATTTAATGCTTCTTGCACCAAACATATTACCAGCAATGCATTAGTCATGAAAGTTTATATCTATTTTGAAAAAATACATATATATGTATTATGCCTATATATAAATATACTTTGATTAATACACACACACACACACACACACAATATATAAATATATATATATATATATATATTTATATATCAATGTATGTATGTACATATGTGTACATGTGTACATATACTATGCTATGATTATCTGACTGGTGTGTTTATGCATTATGTATATGATACTGATGTGTGTATGCATGGGATATGATATATGTATATATGTATATATATATATATATATATATATATATATATATATATATCATATATATATATATATATATATATATTCAGCAGCAATTTTGATCATAAGTAACCCGAGAGCTGGCACAGAATCTGTTGACATTTTGCGCACTCTTTCTTATTCGGCCTAAAAAAAAAAAAAGAATCTCCACCATCATGAAAGAGGAGACGCCTGTGGCTTGAAATTGCAAGTGAAATTGAACAGAGCGAAAGTTGAACCGATGTAAAAACGAAAACACACACTCACACAAAAGAAAAAAGACGAAGAAAAAAAAGTAAAAATAAAATGATTCGGTGACTTTGTTGTAACGATGGCTGGTCGAAGAAAGAAAAAATCGAGAAATTCTATACTTCTCTCCTGTTTTTTCCTCTTCCCTATTATGCCTGTTTTTTGTTTTATCATATATGGGGAATTTTCCACGTGAAAGTTTGCTAGTCAAATCACTGAACTTTAAGCTTATTCTGTAATAATAATAATAATAATAATAATAATAATAATAATAATAATAATAATAATTTTCTCTCCTTTTTCATACTTGGATGAAATCGACCATAATTTGGTTTGAGTCCAAGACCAGAAAATATGCTTTCCATGGCCACCAACTTATGATCATAGATCGTTAATAGGTAGAATTAATTTCTTGCTCCCGAGAGCTCTTCGTACATTGTTTTTCATGCTGTTATGCTGTCAAATCTTCCAGCCTTCCTGGAAGAAGGTTTCAGTAGGTGATTAATCGTTATTCTTATATTCCCGTGCACTGGAGGGCCCTTCTGTGTTCCACTAATGTCTTATTAATTAATGTCTGGGGAATTTATCGAAAGAAATATCTCTCTTAATTGTGGCCTATCACGGCAATCGACTGCGTATCGGAGATGCCGTTGGAAAATGAGAAAATGTTTGTACCTCCTTCAATGAAAAGTTTGAAATTTAACGGTCTTCATAACAGTTGCTTTTACCTTTTCAGGACCCTTGTATTTCGTTGTTTGGTTTTATTTTCGATAACTGAAAATTAACTACAAGTCTATCTCGAAAGGGTAGACCGCCATTTCATGATTATAGTTACATGACACCTAACTGATGTTAAACTTCTCACAATTTTATGATATAAAAAAACCCAACTGAGAATGACATCAGATTCTCTTTCCATCTGTTGTTTATTGTGACCCGCTTCTTCAGCAGGATTTTTTTAAACACTTTTACTGACCTATTCTCCGATTTCTTAGAGGTTTATTTGCTGTTTTAAAAACATGGCGCACGTTCAGTAATAATGATAGCCGAAATCCCTTCGAAAACATGAAGGAAATTCAATTTTGAATTTAATGAAGAGAGATGGTGTTTTCAAATTCGTCTGCTAAATTTTTTGTTAAAATAACATTATCAATCCGTGTCATTCTGCCTTATCGACTTTTTAACTGATGTATACATTACTCATTCAAATGTCGTACGTAAATAAGGAAAAAAAATTATGCAAAATACGGCAGGAAAAGAGAACAGAGATTTACTGAATAATCCTCCGTGGCAACTTGGAACCAAGCAGCACATACTAGATCATAAAAGGAATTTTACTTTCACTTAACATGGCTCTAAGAAGTCTCTTCCCGAAATCTGATCTGAAATTACAAATAGTCCTCGCGCCAATCTGAGTTCTTAATCGTGCAGGAATTTGGAGAACAACTGCTTATTAAATTCAGATGTCTTTGTTTGAATATCACTCTGCTTTCCACTAAAGTGACGCAGGACCAGTTATTTTTCAAATAAGTGAACTGAAAGCTTCATGATTTTTAAAGAATACTGTGGATTTTATTCTTCATTTTAGTGGTAATCATATTATTATTATTATTATTATTATTATTATTATTATTATTATTATTATTATTATTATTATTATTATTTGGTCTATCAAAGTCATCCTATTCGACTGGGTAGTTTTTAAAGTGTGGGGCTCCGAGTTGCATCCTGCCTCCTGAGGAGTCCATCACTTTACTTACTATGTGCGCTGTTTCTAGTAGCACACTTCTTCTTCTTCTTCTTCTTCTTCTTCTTCTTCTTCTTATTGGAGAAACAAATCCACATTTACGTAGGTGTACATATACGTATATAAAGATATATAAAGATAGATCTGTACAGAGAGCTTGCGGGAATCTGTTCGATTTAAAATGGGAATTGAACAGATGGCCGAAAGCTGTTGGTACAGATTTATCTCTAAATATATGTACATATACATAACTGTGGATTTGTTTCTCAATTCCAAGACTTATGCTACTATGATTATTTTTAAATTATTATTATTATTATTATTATTATTATTATTATTATTATTATTATTATTATTATTATTATTATTATTATTATTATTATTATTATTCTGCACCCATTAGCACGAAGAGGCTTTAGTTTCTCTCTTAATTACTCTAATCACTTTTACTTCCAACCTCTTGTCTCTTCTCGTGAACGCCATCCGGGTTTTCGAAACCTGTTGCCAAATCCTGGAGAAGAAACAGGAGAGGAAGACGATGTTGAGTCACTGTTATTGTTTCTATTATTTACTATTATCTAAATAACCGTGTTTTGCGTCACTGCTGTTCTGGATCTCCATTGTTCGTATAATTTTAGAGACTTTTAGAGGCCTCTGAGAGATATACGAGAATAATCTTCGTTATATAACCAACTACTTATATGTAGGAGACATCTCACGTAATAATCTACCGTATTGTTATTTAACTTAGTTGATTAAATTCAGTATTTCCTATTTACTTACTTGTTTTATTTATTTATTTCTTTTTTATCATTTCTTATGCATTTACTTATTTATTTATTAATTTATCTTTTTAATTTACTTAGCCATCAGTTGAACAATCTTTAACAGAAAATTACCAACAATAAGTGGTTGCAGTTACACAAGTAACACACCTTCTTTCCCGGTAATAGCTGAGAGAGAGAGAGAGAGAGAGAGAGAGAGAGAGAGAGAGAGAGAGAGAACAACCATTTTAGTGGCTACGTATTATTTAAATCAGTTGATATTAATGGAGAATTTCAATCATAATAATCACTTAAGACCAGGCATTAATAGCAAAGTTACTCTTTATTTGGAAGAGTGAAACAGGAAAAGGGTTATGTGTACATTATTTATACGAACATTTGCATAAAAAAATATAATAAAGAGAATAATTGCGACTTACTGGCTTTTTAGTTTACAATCAAATAAACGTTGTCTTACATGATTTCATTTGACCGAATTATGCTCTTTCGCAAGCAAGCGATTACTCATTCAGGAAGTGATTCATTGCTGCTTATTATTGCGCATACTGTGCGTTTTTTTTTAGTAACAAATATGTAACACAACGAGGTAAATATATATGTTTCTCAGCAGTCATTTGTGGTACTTAGAACGCATTCATATACTATTTTACGCAGATGATTATTACCGCCATTTCTAGGAAGTTTTCTGATACGTTTCTCAACAATTTAGTAATATGTGTGGGTATACTTGATAAGAATAAGTGATCTGGTTCTATTTGGATGTCTTAACCCTTCCAGGGTCTTATCATGAACACATGTTGCATATGAATACATCATTTGCATAACTTTTGTTAAAATATTAAAACGATGTCTTACACGCTTCCGCTGTCATAACAGTTTGTATCGGCATCTACCTTTTGGCTTTGGCTAATTTTCTGTCGAATGGGATAGACTGAGAATTTTGGATTTTTTTTTTGTTACATTTCCATCAATTAAATCAGAATGAGCCGATTCCCACTGGTCAGGTTTCTGTCTCTGTGAAATGGTAAAAGAAAAATAGGCAGTCAACATCATACGTTCATGGAGACGGGTTGCATTATGATGAGCAGACTCTACAGATTTTATTAACACATTTTACTTAGTGCGTGATAATCTGTCTAGAATAGAAAAAAAATCAACCAACGCCTTATCATATCGTAGACAGAAAGACTGTAAGCTACTGATTTTGATTAGGTTTCGATACAACATCTCTCTTTCAGGCAACTGCCCGGATCTGTGTTGAATTTATGTGACCGTTCTGAGTCCTACTCTATAATAGGTATACATTGGAGTTCTGATATACTGGGACAGAAAACCTTGTCATTCCTAAATTACTTAAATAGGTAGGAGTTTGCTTTTCTACATATAGTTCCTAGGACTATGTATTTTGAATCTTCATTCAAAGTGACGCTATGGTAACAAACACATAAAATCTGTAATTTTTGTGTCTCGCTTACATTGTGTGAGGATTGTAAACACATGAGTCAGTCCCTCTAAACAACAATCGCCCATCCCCCCTCCCCCTCAACCTTTACCACCACCTCCTCATCCCTTAATGTTGTAAACTGGAGTTTCTTTATTTCTGTATGGAGTTCCAGTCGTGCTTCTGTTTCGTAAAATTAGGAAGACGGTCTCTCATTAGTTAAGAAGATATCATCTAAGTAGATATTCTGTTGATCTCCCTCTTTTGTTTTTACAACCTTCCTGACGGACCTGAGCTACATTTAGGCTGTATTTATAAGTATTTGTTTTTATTATGCAAAGACTGTTTACGATGTAATGTTTTTCTTTGGCCTTTTCCCCCATTTTGGTCAAAGAAATGGGCAGGCAAACCAGTTTAGATCGCGGTACCACATCGACTGGTCATAAGAAATCTATCGGCACCTGAGGGCTATCGTAAGCGCCCTTTCCTACCTGATAGTTGTGTCCGTGAATCAACGTTCATCTAGTTATTGAATTTTTCTCCTGAAGAGTGGAAAAGACGTCCAATCTTCTCAGCCCCTACACTTCTGGAAGGGAGACTGAACAAATTCATTGTATTCTACAAGATCTTAAATTCTAGGGTCGAATTTGAGGCACTGAGATATGCTTATCTGCATCAGTCAAGGATCGAAGCACAGAACTGAAGTATTGACGTGACAAGGATTGTGATATTCCTGAAAGCAATGACATTTCACTGTAATCTTCCGTCCTCACAATTTCTCGTCATTGTTTCGCTCGAGTGGCATAGGCCTCTGTGCATAAATTCACGGTTAGAAACTAACGCGGGAAAGTCTACGTGTGGTTTGAGTCTCTGTATGGTTTGAACTTTTGTACGTGTGAGACTTCTAAGTTTAGTCTATGCACGGTAAGAGTTCTGTGCGTGGCTAGAGTTCATGAGCAGTCACGGGACTGTGATTGGAGTCTAGGTGCTTTTAGTCTGTATGCCTTGAGTCTGTATGAGCTAAGAATCTCGGGAAGGCTAGAGTCGTTGTGCGTAAGAATTTTCTTTATGATTACAGTTCTCACTTGGTAAGAACTTGGTATTTATGTGCAGTAATAGGAGTCTAAGTTGAATCTATGAGCCGTTAGAATATTTGTGTGCGTGTGTAGGTTTGTGTAGTGTAAGTCCATGTACAGTAAGTTTCTGAGTAGCTTTGCTGTGTGTGTTAAAAGCTTCTGCAGGCTTAAGTATTAATAATTTTAGTCTTTGCGTAGCTCTGTGTACTAAAAATAATCTGCACAGCTTAACTGTACATGCAGTCAGAGTTTATGTATGGTCAGTCTGTATTTTTTTGAGTTTGGTTCTTAAAGCCTATGTCTAGTTTGCCCCAGTGAGACTTGATTTTCTGAGCAACATAACATTCTTTTTCAACTGATCTCTTGCCTACGGTACACCAGAGTAATGTCTCTCTTCGAGAAGCCAGTATTTCTTGACTTGGGTTTTCCCAAGACCCGTTTTTGCAACGAACTCGACATTCACTCCCATCATTTCATTGCCGTTCAATCCGCATCTTCATTCGTACGTTGTTCTAATTCGTATGGAATACAGAAGCCCATGATAGATATTTCATGTTGAGATAACGTAGCTTTGTCACTGACAAATTAAAAGAAAAATGAAAAAAACAAGGTAAAATGAAATAAATAAAACAAGATAAAATAAAATATAATGAATAAATATGAAATCTAAGTTGGGAAAAATGTTTCATTGTTTGTTTGGGTTGTGCTATATATATATATATATATATATATATATATATATATATATATATATATATATATACTATATATACGTATATATATATATATATATATATATATACGTATATATATATATATATATATATATATATATATATATATATATTATATATATATATCTATATATATATATATATATATATATATATATATATATATGTAATTATATATAGTATAATCATATACTGTTCATCTTATAATTTTTTATCGTAGATTTCTGTAGGCTTTAAGAAAAACAAATCATAATTATAGTATATATATATATATATATACATATATATATACATACATACATATATATATATATATATATATATATATATATATGTATGTATATATACAAAAGTATAGTTTGCGTGTGTGTAATAGTATATAAAAAATCAATTAAGGGATGGTATTTCATTTGCATTTAAAAATTTTCTCTATACATTTACATTCAACTCTGACATACCCATTCACATACGCTAAACATGATGTTAAAATAAATTTTCAGTGAACGTACCTTAATGCAACTAGTATTCAGCTAAGTGCTCCCTTCGTGAGCATCATGAAGCTGAATGCTTAACATTGTGAACTTTGCTCTTAAAAGTGCACCTGAAACGGCAGTGTCCAGTCTTTCTGCACTTGTGTAGTGTCGGCCAGAATCTCGAGTCCTCGTTTAGCCTCCGAGCAAAAATGGCTGACAATTTGGGGCAAACCCTAAGTCGTGGTAATCGATCGCAATTTGGTTTTGTGTAAGATATTATGTCGTGTTCTAGTTAGAATATTAATCGACGTGTTTTCATTTTTTTTTTAAATATTCTGCTTTCATGAATTGCTTACCAGCTTTGAACCTTATCAGCAATTTTTTGTTTCATATTAATTCTTGATTTAAACATTTTTTTTTTGAATGCTATGAAAACAAGCAAAAATAGTCTATGAAGTTACAACAAGATGAACAAGTAAATAAAGAAATATAGGTAAAAATGAAAACCTATTCGCATGTTCACTTTACTACTATGACAGCAGTAAATATAATACAATTGACATGATAGTAATTGTTCATTTGTATTAATGATTCTCTCTCTTTACCTATTTCTTTCGTGGTTCCTCCCTGGTCCATTTTCGCTTCAAATTTCTTATATATTTGTGATTCGTAACAACA
>NC_061089.1:21689234-21696734 GCF_015104395.2 Macrobrachium nipponense
CGTTTATCTTTTGAATCGAAGCTTCGTACCCAAAGTAGTCGTCCGTAGCAGGGGTTAAGTTGTGTACTTGGGTGGCGCCCTTTTTGGGAGTTCACCTGGTAACCGCCATGGATTCGTCTACAAGGCGCCAACCGTCCTGTTTCCTAATGTGCTGGGATTACATTTGAATCATATAAGGACGTAGGGCACATTCAGTTCCTGCCCTATTTGCTTTCTTTTATTTTTTCATTTTGTCATTTTTTCACATGAAAATTAATTTGACACTGGAATTTGTTCTCTCTCCATATATCAACCCCCCTCTATCTATCTATCTATCTATCTATCGATCTATCTATCTATCTACTTATCTATCTATCTACCTATCTATCTATCTATCTATCTATTTTATATGGTTGAAAACTTCAGTTCAAATAGAATTTACTTTTTTGCAAAAACTTACGTATACGTAATATATATATATATTCATATAAAGATCTGATAGATATATCAAATGTATAATGTATGAACAATAAGTGAAACTGAGACATAAACATGACTCATAAAGTGTTAATTAGCTTCTCTGTCCACCTGCCTAAAACCAAAACAACCAGTATTAATCATGTAAAATAGATTAAGCGATGCTTTACTGCTTTCATTCGATGATCATTAAAAAAATGGTGATTAGTGTCAGTAGGATTGGAAACCCCAAAGATAGTGTGGATTCCTAAGGCCTAATCCAAGGGAACTTTCTCCACAGTCTAGTAGTCTGATAAAGAGCTGGACATTAATTTTCTCCTAATTTGAGGCTTCTGGCCTTCACCAGGCGCTTATCTTCCTGTAAGTGGTGCTAGGTGGAGACGTCTTGGTTTATCAAACAGGCCTAAAGTGCGAACTTCATTAGGCTTCAGTCTTCCGAGCTCTCTTGGTAACAACTTTATTTTAACTGAAAGCACAGACGCGTTCTTTGTGTTGTCATGTAACTACACGCCGTTGCATATATATATATATATATATATATATATATATATATATATATATATATATATATATATATATATATATTATATATATACACACACACACACATATATATATATATATATATTTTTTTTTTTTCTTTTTTTTTCTATATAGCTGCTCAGCAACGGTGAATCTGAATAGCACTTAGACAGGTGACCGACGAGGAAAATCCCAAGTCAAATTGTCTGTGAAATCAGGTATGTGGTTAGCAAACGCATCCCGTCTTCTTAATTACTGAAAAGGTAACACTAAAAAACCGCTCCCCACAGGCAAGAAAAATGCATATATGTATACCAATACACATTAACAGGCACGGCTAAACTTCAACGGCGCGAATGAATAGGAAATTTGATCGGGTAAAAATCACGCATCCCTGAGGTGTCCCTAGGAACTTGGGCCTGTTTACTGACGTAATAAGACAGGCAATATCGAAAAAAATCTTGACTTCATGGGCGAATTACTCTGTGAATTTTGTAAACAGGAAAGAAAAACTTGTCAGTGAGGAACATGAACTTGTTTTAGATTTAGGTTCTTGTAAGCGAACTTTTACTCATCGCTTACTTGGGGAGTAAGCCTACAAACTACTTTGTTGTTGGTTGTGTTGTTGCTGTTATTGGGGTGTAAGAAAGCCTTTTGGAAAAGGCTAAAAAGATGTGAAAAAGGTGTTTCGCGTTAAGTTAAAGATATAGGAATTTTAGAATAGGATATTTATGATTTATTTATTTGAATGAAAATGTAAAAAATAAATAATGCGCAT
The DNA here is from genome assembly GCF_015104395.2 of Macrobrachium nipponense. Classification (NCBI taxonomy): domain Eukaryota; kingdom Metazoa; phylum Arthropoda; class Malacostraca; order Decapoda; family Palaemonidae; genus Macrobrachium; species Macrobrachium nipponense. The sequence continues at coordinate 21,690,991 of NC_061089.1, forward strand.
GTTAAACAGTACAGAACAATTATTTCTAATATAATAATAAAGTATAGCGTATTTATTTCAATTTTCGCTGGCGAAACAACGCGCCAGATGACCGTAGACTTTAGCAAGCGTCCTGAGTGAGCTGTAGGTAGGAGGACGCCTTGTTTATACAACATGCCTTTCTTCGGACATGGACTAGAACAGGGAAAAAGATGCCCGTTCCAACGGCCATTGAGCAGAGAAAAAATGAGATAATTATACACCAATTTGAAGCGTAAAAAATATGGCGAAGGGAAACGCGTCCTAAAACGAATACCATCTTACTCTTTATGATAACTGACTGATTTACATTATGCGCTGGCGTCACGACAGCTCATGATGACAGCCTGAACCTGCTTGTCACTCAGTGGAAAGTGAGTGAAGTAGGCGACCATTCGAGATAATGACGCTGTCATTGTTTTCACTTTTTCATGTAACAAATGCAAAAAAAAAAAAAAAAAAAAAAAAAAAAAAAAAAAAAAAAAAAAAATAACATACAATGTCTCATGTGTTATGTGAGGCGGGAACAGTGTTTCCCACTAATGAAGAAAATGCATGATTTTTTTTTTTTTTTAATTTCTTAAGTAGAAAGTATCAGTAAAAGTAGTCACTAATGGTAAGGTTTGGAGTCCTCACTGTTATACTAAGGTGTTGATGCAGACTGGATGATTTTAGATATAAATTCAAGTAAGGTTTTATGGGTAATACTGTTATTATTATTAATATTATTATTGGAAAAATAAACCCACAAAATTACTGAGTATAACCTGTTTACTTGTAAGTATTCTACATAGTATTTTACGAGTTATGATTAAAATACTATGTAAATATTTACAAGAAAACAAGTTATAATCAGTAATCTTGAGGGTTACTTCTCCATCTTCAGAAAAAAACTGAAAGAAGTATGTGTTTGGTTTGATATTATTATCATTATCATTAATATTATCAACTAGTTTAACCGTGTTATAAAAATTCATACTTCCTCTAAAGTTCAAAGCCAATTCTCCATCACGCTTAATGAGTTACTATTTAATGCTCAGTGCCAATGCAATGCCAATTTTATTCTGTTCTATGATGGAGCGAAGGTTCATTGCCCTTTGGAGAAGTTGTAACACTAAAAACAATCAAGGAAGAAGAAGAAGAAGAAGAAGAAGAAGAAGAAGAAGAAGAAGAAGAAGAAACTGTTGGACATTTTAGTAACTCAGTGGCTACTTACAACAGATATTTATCTAATTTTTGTCATCTTTTTCTGTAGGGAATGTAGCTACACAAACATTCTAAAGAAACAAAAAAAATATCTCCTTTTGGAATAGGATTGATTGTAAATAAGTATTATGATTATTATGATTATTATTATTATTATTATTATTATTATTATTATTATTATTATTATTATTATTATTATTATTATAACATCTACTTTTATTTGAAATTCTTGTAATTTTTCTTTGCTAAGCCAATCGTAAGGAGAGAGTAAATTTAAAGAAAATGTCATGAGTGTGAAAAAATTTAGTTTAATCTTTTTCTTGGTAAATATTGCCGTTCTTATATCACACACACACAAACACACGCACACATATATATGTGTGTGTGCGTGTATACACATTTGTTTTTTTTTTACATTTTTCAGAAAAGGCCTCAAGTCTATCCTGGTGAAAGTTCCTGGATTCCACGAGCATATTATCCTTAATGGGATATCGCAGGTGGGTCTTAAAGAGAAGAGATATGTGAAATGGACCCCATCAACTCTGGAATCTTAACGAGACTTTCCCGGTTAAGGGAAGCGCTGGAGCTTTTAGGTTATTTTCACCAGCGAGAGCTTATTTATGCCCTTCGAAATCTATCATCATCCTTTGTCCCAAAACAGATGTGAGAAATGGGAATATGCTTGAGATCGATTCATCTGGTAGCCAGATTAACATTCTGGAAAACCAGATGAAAGATGAACTTATTATGAAAAATCCCAAAGAAAACTGAAGAAAATAAAAAAAAATATAAAAGATTGCAATTTTGAAGAACAGGAACAAGCCAATAAGAATGACATTAAAACCCTGTAGAATACAAAACTAATACAATAACTTCCGAAGAGCAATGCAAAATCAATAAGAATAAAAGGCCAAGAAGCATAAAATCATAAAAAGTCCGAATGAAGTTGTGGTTTGACAGGTGGCCGACAGCGAGTATAAAAAAAAAAAAAAAAAAAAAAAAAACCAGACCCAACGAAGACAAAGACAGTATGTCGGGAAGTATAAAATGCTCGACCAGTGAACTTGAAGTAGCAGGTTCTGGCTGGCTGTTTCTATGCCAGTAGCCGGCCAGTGCCGGACAGAAAGACCGAATGGAAGATTCCAGATGGAGAGGTGGGATACGGAGGCGCGCTGTGTGTTGGCGTGTAATGGAACGATTCGGTGGTTATCCTTACTCTCAAGCCAAGAGATTTGAGTTCCCCCATTTCTCTTTCAGCCCTGGGAACGGGTGATTAAATAACCGTCTATGTACTTTTCCTTAGAAAAATACATAGACTGATGGGATTACACCTTAAGACTTAAGTAATACAATTTAGAATCAGGGTTCCGTCAAAATGTATACCAACATAGAAAAAAAGCAAGAGCCTTGAACAGGTAATCTTCAACTTTCCTGAGTAAAACTTGTTAAATAAAACAATCAAATTCTCTCTCTCTCTCTCTCTCTCTCTCTCTCTCTCTCTCTCTCTCTCTCCTATATTTACACTGTGTACCTTGAAATTCCTTCTTTATGAAAAAGGTATTGTTGTCTCAGGACCAACAACGCAAGAATATTTTTTCCTTTACTATTTAAGTGATAAATAAATTCTTCTCACTGCGACCAAGCAAATTTAGTAAACATAAAAACATACCTTGTGAATAACAGCAAATATAATTACAAAGTCAAAAGACACTGAGAATTTTTGATCAACTTATCATGGAAGCTACCTTCTAAGGGTCCTCATTATTAGGAGAATAATAGAAAACAACTTCAAAGGCAAAATCCCGGCACGCACCTTTTTCGTTACGATCATAATATCGTCGCGATGATGAACGTATTATCAAATCTATGAGCTGCATTGATGAAAGCAATGAGTTTGAGATGAATGACCTCTGTCATTCGAGTGTTTTTCTCTCTCGCCGTTAATATTCTTTCCTTAGCTGATTCTGATACGTGATTATGTAGCTGCAAACACAATAAATGTACAATCATGTATACATGAAAAAATGGCATACATGTACATTGACACGCAGGCAGTTTATGTGTATGTATACATACATACATACATACATACATACATACATACTATATAATATATAAATATATATAATATATATATATATATGAATGGATAAAAAGAGAGAGAGAGAGAGAGAGAGAGAGAGAGAGAGAGAGAGAGATTAAGCCAAAAATGTAACTTAATATCGAATTCACGTTAACTTGTTTTATTCGCACTTGTTGGTCCATACATCGCGTATCCAGCTTGATTTCCCTCACAAATGGTGTTAACAAATGTTCATTATTCTGTGGTTGTGTAAAACTAATAGGATTTTATTACGTAGTCATTTATTCGTTACAGTAAGGTGGTTAAGGCTAATAAGACTTTATTTGTTAGTCATTTATATTCGTTATTCTATATTCCCTGCATCTCTCTCTCTCTCTCTCTCTCTCTCTCTCTCTCTCTCTCTCTCTCTCTCTCTCTCTCTCGAGTAGGTAAATCTCGGTCTCCGTTTCTCTGAGATCAAGGAGAAAGTTCTTCCACTGGCCAGGCGTCCTTGGAACACCCACCATGTCTCCTTTTCCCACATAATCGCTGCACAAATCTGCAATCCACTGAGGGTTACGTAGCTTAATAATTCTCTTTCCTCCTACTTTCCTTGCTTTCAATTGTTCTTCCTTTTGGAGGCGGGAAAATCTCTCATTATCTTTAATCTTAAGAGCACACACATTAACGTCTTCCTTCGTTTTCCTTGTTTTCTTCGGCCCTGGGCTAGATAAGGTCATTAGGTGAAAGGGACAGCTTTCTGAATTTTGAATGGACACGTATCCGTCTTCTGATTTCTTACCATTTCACTAATAATAACCCGGAAAAGGCTGCTAATGGCTGGAGTAATCAGGAAATGGTTTCAGTTACCAGTTTCTTTTCCATGATTTGTTTCTCTACATTTTTTGATATTGTTAAATTTCAGATGCAGACTGAAGTTGATGTATACACATGCATGTGGTTCCTTATTTGTTGTCTTTGTAGTTAATGGTCGTACTGCTTAAAAACAAGTTAACTTTTCAACAAAGCAAGAAATTCACTACAAGAGGAAGTTGCTAAGAAAAGAGAAAAGCAAAGAGAAATCAAAATCACTCCGGAACAAAGGACCCTCTAACCACATAAGGTACGCATATTACACCATTCATGATATGAATTATTAACTGCTCGATAAATTCTCTTCCGAACGAGGTAAACGTCTTGTCTCCTAACTTATGTGGAAATGATTTCTTGTCGGTGTTAGCTGATCCTGAATTAGTCCTCATCACAGCAAAACAGAGCTGGGAAAAAGGCAAACGAGTTTGGAGGACAAAACCCATCAAGGATGAAAGCTCTTTCCGCGAATCTATTTTCGCCTTCGATCTTTTACGACGGAAGTCATGAAAAAATATTCTTTCCTGAAACACTTTTCATGGGGTCTAGGTTTCCCAGTCAGCAATGAATTAAAAAAAAAAAGTGTCCTTAAACTTCTCTCCTACAATTTCATTCTCTCACCCCACGTTTCCTTCACCCCACAATGAAACCTGTCTGAGGGTTATTTTCGGCTTTTATTTTTAATTTTCACAGACAACTGGTCCTTCGGGAAGCAATGGAACAGAATCTGTACTGACAGTTATTTATGGAGATTTATATCCACACGAGCTTTTCTTTCTTCAGACTTTCATGAAAAATCTTTTCTGTAGGTTGTTCTCAGTAATTTATTTTGACAACTCCTTTCCTTGATATTATTTTCTATAACTTATTTAAAAAGAACCTGCAGTTGATCCGGCAGCGTGGAACAGTCTATGCTGGAAATCCTTTTCTTCAGTTTATAGCGCCTTCGGCTATCAATGAAACAAACTCTTTCCGAGACTAAGTTCTCTAGTAAATTTTCACATGATCCACAGTTCCTTTAGTGGTCCCATCAGCTATATATATATAAAAAACCTAGTCTGTCATGATAAAGATCTTCTTTTTTATTTTACATGCAAAAAATAAATATTTCCGTCACCCAGTGATGAAACAAAACATGTCCCAGCATCCATGTATAAACAATAGGAGTTATGCTTTGAGGATTCACTTCCAAAGAAAAAATGCGCTCAACGGACCTGAATCAGACACAAGGAACTGACTGAGAAACAAATCACAAACACTGAAGAAACAGAACCGAGTGACACCGTCGGTAGATTCGATGTTATCCCAAGACAGAACTATCGTTACGAAAACGTAACATGTGTTCTCGTCTGATGACCAAAGAAAATTGCCAGGGATTGGGATATCCCTGATTTGGTTGTCTGCTCCTCCAAGATCCTGTGACGATGTTTAGTAAGCTAGAATCGGTAGGACTTTTTTGGAGAGTGAATTAAATATGGATTTTAGTTTCGATATACAGAACTGATATTTCTATTATCCAAATATTTTGTTAAACTGACAGTCAAGTCATTACGTAGGAAGGAGAGAGGAGCCAATTTGTGCGTCATTT
>NC_061089.1:21701734-21704234 GCF_015104395.2 Macrobrachium nipponense
CCGCTGGTATTTCCCCTCAGAGATCCAGTTATCTAGTGATCAAGGAAAGAATAATATAACATGCAGATTAGTCATGGCGAGAAACATGCAATTTTTGTCTACCTCATTCACATTCATTTGATAAGGAGATGTTTGTCTATTTACTTCACAAAATCATGCAGAGAGACATTCATAAGTCATTAAAACGCTAATGTCGCATGGCAGAGATACTTTACTTTTATACACACATTTTTATAGCGATTTCCAGAAGATGTCTTTATGCAATATCGGCAAGCACTTTTTGGAGAAGAGGCCCTCGTTATATTCTCAAGATAAAATTCTGTGCAAAATTGACTCCAGCCATATGACTCCAATACTTGGCCACTTCCGCTATTGTTGCCTATTTTCGAGTTTCCTCAAGCTTTCTCAAATTGTTTGTTTGTTTTTGACCTAATAATTGACACTTTTGCAACACTGATAATTATTACTTTGGAAGTTTTCAGATAATACCAGTAAAAAAAACGGGAATGAGAAAACCAACTTGTGGTTATATGGGACAATTAAGATTCATGATTGTGGGGTTTCGTATGTGATGGTACTTTTTATGGTTTTCACCCGATACATAGAAAGCCACGTCAGAATGAGAATTGTAAAATGAGCGAAGCAAATATACAGGAGTAAGTTCCTAGCTGGAATTAAGTTACCTAAGGCTTGCGTAATCCTCCAAACATACATTACAGTACCTTAAAGAAGCCTTGAGTGACCTTCTACTTTTTTTTTCTCACAACTAAAGCAATGGAAACCAAATAGTAGGGTATTAGTTCATAAGGATGACCAGAAATGAATAGATATCCATCGCAAAGTGGCACGTGCATGGAAGGTCGAGAGCCAAAGGTATGGTTAAAAATCACCAGAAACTCAAGACGAAGGTTACCTGCGGTACGGAAGATAGTTACTTGTGGTAGGTTATAGGGTGACATCTGATGGTAAAGAAACTTCTGAAATTGGCTCGTATAGCTCATCTTCGACCACTAAGTGTGGTGCGCCCACCGTGATTATGTAACGCTTTATTCTACAGTTTCCTTCCTTGCTGATTGAATGAGGAAGTAGGTTAAGAAGAATCGCGAATCTAATGTGAAATACGTCAAGACTGATTATAACTTTGAAAGTTATCTTGAAGGTTATGTATTTACTGATAAACAGAGACGGGTTATTAAGCTATTTGTGATTGATATGAGCGTGAAAATCTTAATGTGGACATATTAGATACTTTCTAAAAATGTCGAAGAAAAAATAAATATCAACTGAAATTAGTAACAAGAGCAACTAAAAAAAAAGGCAAAATAAGACTTCGCAAATCATATTATCAGAGAAGACATTTCTCAAAGGTCACCAGATAAAGTTCCGTCACTTTCTTTTGATTATCATTATCATAATGTTCTTCGATCGAAAGTGGTGAATAATTGTGAACTCCACCACCATATTTACTTTAAGGAACAATACTTATCTGGTTGGGCAAGTTAAATAAACTGGAAGAGACCAAATGGAGAGAATGCAATGTAAAAAGCAGTAAATAATTTAGCTGAGGGACGAAGAAGGGACGGAAGTGATTTCCAAATAGAGGTAAATTCCCCACAATAAGTGGCAATTTCGCACTCGGTGGTTCTAATGATGGCCTTTATGAAAGGGAATAAGAGTTAATAGAAATACACAAACATAATCATGCAGGCGTACGGTTTTTAACAATTATTCAAACAAGCAAATATGAGGCTGTGTGACTCGGCAGCTGTGTATATAAAAATGGAAAGCAACAAGATGTTATCATAAGGACACTTACAAGGGTATGCCCACTCATTCAAAATTAGAAATGCTCTTATGAATGAAACTCACTTTCAATCAGAATATATTTTTCCCCTCTGATGCTCATTTAGTTAGTCTTAACTGAAAGTGTCATTGTGCTTCTGTAATTACAGTATCTTTTGAGCATTTCCAACAGAGTTCAGTACTTTAAAGTACTCTGCAATTACTGCTCTATTTATTACGATAACAGTAAAGGTCTCACGCACTTCTGAAAATATGATTTATCAGTTTCAAACAAAAGCACTAGCCATATTACATTGTTAGTCTATCTATGCCTTCATATAGTGAAGGAAAGTTGAGCCTAATAAAATGTTATTAACTGAACATTAGCATCTAATATAATATCAAAATACTGCTGTGAAAAGATTTTGTTGCCTGGCATAATTCTGTGAAAATCAGGCTAATTGCCTGAAGCATTTGGGAACACACAAAACACCCTTCCGCCATAATCACAATCAAATATAGCAGAATGAGGTTGCAGTATATGCTGGTCTATTGGTTACCGTAGCGTCGAGTACTGGAACTTCCGCAGATTAACATAGAAAATGAATAATTTTCTGAAGAATGACCCAAAATTTCCCTTCATAAACCTTGCAATGTGTCCAGGAGTGAGGAGAGTGAGGACGCTAAGTATATTTGTTGGATATTTTCTCAAGATCTG
>NC_061089.1:21706734-21714234 GCF_015104395.2 Macrobrachium nipponense
TCTAAATCTTATATATGCATGCATATATATATATATATATATATATATATATATATATATATATATATATATATTATATATACATATGTCAATGCAAAGAAAACAGTGATTGATAGAGTATGCACTCTGTTATTATATTTACAGGGAAGAAGACATGTTGCACCATGTTAGGATACATTCGACGATATAGAGGCATTTTTTTAATTATTGTACCGTGATGTTTTTCCGAAGAAGAAGAAGAAGAAGAAGAAGAAGGTTACAATGAAAATCAAGAAAATGAAAAAATAGGAAAACTATGTGTACGTAGCCTCATTTCTGTTGGTTGTTTTCGAGGAAATGAATGATTGCAGTTTCTGCTCTTGAGTCAGAGATAAACGCTCTATGACTTCATTTATTTTCAACATTCAATGCACCAGGAAGCAGTCTGAGGTCTCAGCAGTGCCTGCCAGCACAAATAAACCTTTTAACAGATTAACTGTTTCCTGACCACATTAATGAAACTATTGTTGTCCCTTAATCGCAATACTCATGCACCGGCAATGATGTTATTCATTTTGAACTTGTTGTTAAATTGTATCACTGGCACCAAACATTGACTTGTCATCAGCTGCTGAATACTTTTTAGTAACATTAAGAATTTTTTAATGCCTTGTGTTGGCTATGATATGTATATATATATTATATATATATATATATATATATATATATATATATATATATATATATATATATCAGTGTATGCAGAGCATCATCTGAAATTTTTTTTGAAAAATTCTATCGATTTATGTAGAACATAATTCCATGCATGCAAAATTATTACGTGGAAAACGAAATCCATGTTAGTATTTCTAATCATAAATATATGCTACTTGGTTGCCAAAATAAATGAATAAATAAGTAAATAAATGAATGAATAAATGAATAAATAAATAAATAGATAAAATAAATAAATATGTAAATATATAAATAAATACATATTTAAACGAATAAATTTATTCGGAACTAAAATTCAGTGATTACCGAAGTTTCGCACAAATTAGTAGCAGTTGCTGGTGATAAATTAGAAGTTTAAGTAACAAAATCGCTTTCAAAGCCATCGCTTGTTTCCAATGTTCACGCTTAAATCTACTTATTTATGTCGGAATATTATCGCTAAAATAGACAACCGTAGTTCTGATCTAGAGTATGAAATCAATCAATTGATGAATAATCTGGTATCTCAAAAAAAGTAAAAAAGAAAAAGAAAATACGGTAAAATTCCGCGTTGCTTTGTTATCAGCATTTTGTTTTCCAAAAATGCTTCAGAGGACTGAGCATGTTGCTTTCCTGTGTTCTTTTTAATCTCTCTCTCTCTCTCTCTCTCTCTCTCTCTCTCTCTCTCTCTCTCTCTCTCTCTCTCTCTCTTTTTCTAGGGTGGAAGTTGTTTTTACTAAAGGGATGGTTTTCCTTTGTTTATTTTCAACCATCATCATCAATGCTCTGTCATTTATCTGATTAATTTTAATGATGAGGTTGATAATACCAGCTTCATCAATTGGAGACATTACCTTTGTTGACTGACTGTTGTTTAAGGAGGCTGACGGTCTATGATTGATTCTCTCGTGGAAAAGCCACGCCCCTTTTCTCTCCTCTAATTAGCAGGCCTAGTTTAGAAAAGTGTGTTTGTTTGTCCGTCCAAATTGCTTCTGCTCTAATAAGAAATATTATCATTGCTATATTTATTAAAATATATTCTCCCTAAGAATAAAAGAGAAAAATTGAGTAAAACCTAACAAGGACAACGATTGATTTTTACTTGCAAGTACCGAGGTCATCGGGACTTTAATGGCTTACTTGTTGCTATTATTACTGTTACTGATATCGCATTCTTCCTCCTAATAAAAAAAATAAAAGAAACTTCAGCAACTATTACGTACATTACCATTGTTGGTTGATTGGTTGACTGACTTTGTTTGTAAAAGTGGCGAAGCAAATCATTACTGTTTTTGTCAATGAACGAATTCTTCGTGCGGATCAAAAAACAAACGATACAAAAACACTTACGAAAATAGCAGGGACATTTATTCCCCCTTCATCACCAAAGAACGAAGCACCGAAGCGGTTAAATGTTGTCTCCTGCGAAGGTTGAGCTCGATGGTTTGGATCGGGTCGAAATGAATCATACAACATACCTCATTAACTTGATCATTTTAGTAACAGTTTTATCTCAGTACTTCTTCTGTTTATGATTAACATAAAAAATAAAGAGTTTTGAAAGTGCATTTCAGCTATCATTGCCTCGTTACGAATGGAAAATTTGTATGACTCATTTTGGACTAATTTCTTTTGCAGATTCCTACCCCAAATGTCATCTTTTATGTGATCCATGAAAAACGTAATATTGAGAGGACTATTTTCCAGCAGATTGTTTTCAGTTTTCTTCAGGGAAATTTTTTGTCCCCAACTACTCGAAATAATGGTTTCGTTTTTCATTTTTTCCCTCTAGAACTGCTACAGTTGTCCCATTGTTGCTCTGCCTGATGCTTCACGCAAAAAAAAAAAGGCATAAAATTATATAAATCCGTCGGTATTCCCCTCCTGTAAAAGAAACTCCTTAAAGTTATTGTTTTTTTCAATCGGCACAAAAATAGAGAGATTCGTGCTGCCATACGAATGTATACATAGATTGATTTTAACACCTGCTTCATGGAATTTGGATCTGCTTCGTTATTATTATTATTATATTATCATTATTATTATTATTATTATTATTATTATTATTATTATTATTATTATGTTGGGAGTAGACCCTCTTTTAAACAAGTCTTTTTAAAAAGGATTGCTGCATCAGCTCCATTAATTTTGTATAGTCTTCTCAATTTTCCTTATCAAGGATTTCTCATTATTATCATTATCCTTATTCTATTTCCCGAGTCTGTTAATCTTGGTTTTTTTAAGGCGTGGTTTCATTGCCAATTGAAAAGTTCATGGAAAATCTCTGTTACATTGTCCTCGAAATTTCTTTCCACTTAGTAGATCTCCTGTCTCGAAATACATTGCCATTCTTAACTGATTCATCATCCGAACAAAATCTAACGCTTTCGGATGAAGTGCATTGCTGAGTGACAATAAACGAAGATTAGAAGTCTCTGGGTTCAGGAGTAATGGTCGGGAATTCCAGAGTATAAGTCATGACAAAGGGAACCATTAGACGCAGTCAGGTGAAATTCCTCGTGGTTTCAGGGAGAAACAGAAAAAATCGTTACTCAAATGAACATAATAATCAACGGTCAGTCTTTAATATTCACTTTCAGAAAAGTGGAATACTAAGTCACCGAACTGCAATATATATATTTATGTATGCATGTATGTATGTATGTACACATACATACATTATATATATATATATATATATATATATAAGTATATGTATAGTATAAATATATTATATATATATATATATATATATATATATATATATATATATATTCGGTAATATTAGCATGTAATTACACTGGATTACGTTTTTACCTGATTAATGTAATGAAAAAATGTGATATCATCTATGCGAATTAGTTTCACGACCGCCGGCGTTGTTAATGCACTGGTTAATGCTTCAGGTTAATTGAGTGGTTAGCAGAGTGGTTAATTCACGGGGGTAATCACCACAATAAATCCATCGCTTTTGGTTTGATTGAACCACAAGAAGCGAAGCCGGGGAAATCAGGCTGTTCATTAAGGGTAAACAAATAAGCTTTCTCAGGGGAAAGTTCCAATAATGATTGTACTTTCCCTTGGAATTCAACAGCGTCGTATCCTTGTCATTATCGAGACTATTCTCCACAATGAAGTGAATGGGGGATAAAATTCCGTTCTACTATCTTCTTTTGCAAGGGCTTGAGCTTTTTAAGAACTTAGTCAGGCATTTGATTACGGTCAACATTTTTATTCATTTCATATCAAAAATGTCTGTATTATTTTTCAGCACTGCAGACATCATAAATGTAATTAAACGCTACCAGCAACGTTATAAATCGTATTTACTTTCTTTATTATTTCGTTATAGTTAGTGACGTCATTGTCACAAATGCTTTTAGGTGTTACGTCTGAGACACCTCCTTTTAAGGTAGACCGTTTATTCTCTCAGTAGATGTTTCCTTTGTCGTATAAGAAAATTATGAATTCCTACACTTTATATTGCACTGGCAAGTGGGAAAGAAAAAGAGCAAGGAGATATATTCGTAAACATGTTTGAAACAAACAAATATAAAACGATAAGAAAACGTCTGAAAAAAAAAAGTTGTGAAAAGCTAAAGTATTAAATCATGTCACTGATAAAACCTAGATATACCTTTCGAAAGAGCTAAGCTCCGTAAACAGAAAAGATTACATAATACATGTAAACACATAATGAAGTGACACTTTTTGTTGTTGTTGATGAATGTCAGAAGGGTTTTCTCACGGGTTAAATGTTTTATTTTTTATTTTTTTATCATCTCGTACGATAAGAAGTGAAAGTAATCCTATTGTTCTGAAACCTTTATTTTTCTATATCGTTTCACGCTATGATACACACTCGCACATTTACATTGTCATTACAGTGAAAGCAGGTGTATGACAAAAAACAAATGGGCAAGTTTACATAACAAAATAAAGTAGGTATGTGTACTTATCATCTGCATTTACTGCGCAATAGATTGGCGAACAAATCGGATGTCTGTAGGCTCTGCTTCCTAAAATTCAAATACATAACGAAATAACTCATAAATGATGATAATGTGCATCTCTCTCTCTGTATAGGTATATGGATATATATATATATATATATATATATATATATATATAAATATATATATATATATATATATATATATATATATATATATATATATATCATATATATACATATATATATATATTATATATATATATATATAATATATATAATAAATTTATATATCATATATATACATATTATATATATATATATATATATATATATATATAATATATATATATATATATAATTTGTTTGTGTGTATGTATATATGTATGTATATACATTCTCCCTACTTTCTTGAAAAGCTTCTTTTTATTTCTATAGTGAAGATCTTGCCAAGAATTTTCAGGTTATATGTTTCCCCCTTCCGGTTACAGGGAGCTTATTTACTGGCAGGACAGAGCTTGGTATTCTTAGGCCCTCACCTATCTAAGTACAGACCAAACCTACCGATGCCCAAGGTTGTTTGTCAAAAGAGTCAGCGCGTGTGTGTGAGGATATTTTAACTACTTAAGTATAATCAAAGAGTGCTATTATACGAAAAATAACATACACACGGATATATATATATATATATATATAATATATATATATATATATATCTATATATATATATCTATATATATATATATTATATATATATATATATAGATATATATATATAAGATATAATATATATATATATATATTAACATATATATATATATATATAAACAATGTGTATCAATTATGTGCAAGAATTTCGCCGCTTCTATATTACACACTTACACAAATATATATATATATATATATATATATATATATATATATATATATATATATATATATATAATATATATATATATATATATTGATATATATATATATATATATAGTCACAAAACCATGAAAAAATACATCTGTACTCTCAATGCCTTCCTTATTATATAATCTAATGCTTCCAAAAATCAAGCAAACCTTCATAGTTCACAAATGTATTAACATTATACAGGGATACGTTTTCTGAAACCACCGATTTTAGAAACAAACGAATTAGCATGACTATTATGCTTCGCGTTCCGAAGGACACAGTAGTTTTACAGCTCAGTCCTCAGCCAAATATTAGCCTTGAGAGTAGTCCTTGCCTTGGCAAAGTTAGCTATGTAAGTTTTGTAATATTTAGCTAGTAAATACTTTTTTTTCTTTAAATAGAATACCTTGAGCTGTCCATAATTTCGTAGTAAATTTAGGAAATTTTCATTCACTCAATAGAATGACCAAATTTCTCATATTCTTTTGACGAGAGCCATATGATTTCGTAACTTTAAACATTTAGGTGGGAAGTGTGTGAAAAAAAAAATCTTTTTTTGTGTTGCATTTTACGAACAAGTTTTGTATTTTGATGTATATGTTCACATACTAAATACAGCTGCCATTATCATTTTGTAATAAGGACACTTCTAATATTAATATTTTTATGAAATATTTAGTAAATGCAGAGTATCGATGGGAAAGATCAAATGCAACATTTTATGTAAAAATTAGACTTTTGAAATAGTGGCGAGTTATATGAAATCACATTGACCTCTTAATACATTCACATTAATTAGGTTGAATTTAACAGGGTTTTGAAATAATAGGCCGCCAGCCACTGAATCACGCTTGTCATGAACCTAAAAGTAAAAAAAGAAAAAAAATGATAAAGAAAATAGATGAAATAGAAGCGTAAATCTTAAAACGATGAAAAATTCAGTTAAAAATGGAAACATTTGTGAAATACCTTAATTTGGTCTTGTATTCGAAAAACAGGAATATACGTGTATATATACATACATACATACATACATACATATATATATATATATATATATATATATATATATATATATGAGTGTGTGTGTGTGTATATATGTATGTATGTATGTATATATACATATACATACATATATGCATATATATAATATATATATTATGTATGTGTACATATGCAAAGTATAATCATAAAATGCAATACATCTCATTGAAAACACTGAAATAACAAAAAGCTATGAAATCCGTCAGAAATTCTAAATTACGTGAAAGACGACATTTAATAAAAAGAAGCCAAGTAATAAAAAAAATGGAGAGAATGGACCATTATCTATTATATTTTGAAGCGCTAATTATTTCTTCACAATGGAAATAGTGACAGTATTATGCATCTTTTAATGTTGCAAGACGGATTGAAGAATATGAATCTATAATGAGGTTGAGATAAGTCTATTTATGACCTTGTTGACTCAGTGAGTCTTAACAAAGCATTTTTGTAATAACGTTGCCTTCGCATTCCATTGGGGTCACACACCCGATCAAGTTGAAATTATAATAATTTGATTTTGTTATTTCTTCTTACGACGTCAAGTAAAATAATCTGTATTGACACACACACATACACACGCAAACTCGCAAATGAAAAGTATCTAAAAATATTTTGCTATTTGCAATTGCATAGCTTTGGTAAAAGCTATGCAATACATACATACATACATACATATATACATACGTATACATACATATATATACGTTTGTATAATATATGTATATATATATATATATATATATATATATATATATATATATATATATATATATATATATATATATACGACAAAGAGAGAGAGAGAGAGAGAGAGAGAGAGAGAGAGAGAGAGAGAGAGAGAGAGAGAGAGAGAGGCTAAAAGTGGAAGTTCCTTCAGCATAAATTATTCTGTAGCTAATGTTTG
>NC_061089.1:21719234-21729234 GCF_015104395.2 Macrobrachium nipponense
AGCATTATATCGAGACCACCGAAAGATAGATCTATTTTCGGTGACCTCGATTATTCGCTATGCAGAAAACTTGGGCGGCATTTTTTACTTGTTTGATTTTCGCATCCGCGCGGAGTCAACCAACCCGCGGTCGTGGAGGAGTCCTTGTTGGTCACACCCCTTCCTTTCCTTGTTTTTTCCAGAGAGTTCTGGGCAGGACCGGTAACCTGGGACCTTAATATTGTGGGTTCGATGAAGTTTCGAAATGGGATCCTAAAATTGAAGAACTTTGTGATGTTTCGTAATGGGCGCGGTGGAACATTCCTGCACGTCTTCCATGGGATGATATGATCTCTGGCTGTACACGATGCACAGTCACGAATCCCTGTGTCATGAACTGGTTTATGAAATATGCGCATGAGTCATCTGCTCTGGTTTCATCTCGTCGTGGACGTAATGTACATATTAGGCTAAGTGTCCACACGTCATCTGAAGGTGCACATGATGTGCCTGTAAGAATGACCTATGTGGTGTCTATTGTGTGTGTTATGTAAACATGAGTCAAATGTTCATGTGTCATCTACAAAGGGTATGAGTTTTTGCTTATGTATAAATGTGGTTTATTTTGCATAACCGTGGGATGTGCTACAAGTAATTATAAACACACAATTGTCAATGGAACGTTTGCATACTTGTAAATATGTATAAAAACGAAATCGAAGAAGGATGTGGTTATATGATTCACTCTTTTCGACATTTAACACCCACTTACGGTAATCTAGATTACCGTCTAAAACAACACCGTTACGCATTTAGAACAGGTCAATCGACAAGTGCTTTATTTGTACACATGAATGATTTTAACCATAGTATAGACTGGAAAAATGCATCTGAGGTAATATTTTGTAACCATATTGTAAAAAGAAACATAATTGAATCTGCATTTATTAAGCATTTTAACGATCAACTTATGAATATGAGTTCAGGTCTTTTTAAATTAGATAGTTACCTTGTTTATAAAATTGTAGGGAAATACAATGTCACCTTTTAGCAACAGCCTGTTATACTAACCGCAGTTTCAGTTCTTAAGCACTTTTAAAGTATTCTTACTTGTTTGGTAGTGACAATTTGTAATGATAATTTGCTTGTTAACGGCTTTGATCTTTGTTCTGTGAAATTTTCTTGTTTATGTTTCTGTTTATTTATTTTACTTTGTACCCCGAAGAAGTGTACGCAATACACGAAAGCGCGTGGTACCTGGTCTTTGATTTTTCACCTTTCATGTGGCTATTTATGTATATATATATATATATATAATATATATATATATATATATATATATATATATATATATATATAACCATATTCCTATTTTGTTACACGTTTATACAATTAATTTTGCATATTTTAGTGAATGAAGACCTCAAATGAGAGAGAGAGAAAGAGAGAGATGGTGTCATCAGATCCTGTATGAACTAAGAATATGAATTTGCCTCATTTGTTTTGCTAACATAACAGCCCCGCCTGTCCCTCCTGCTTCCTCCCACTTCCGCATCACGCTCCCCTTCCAAAGAGAAGGCAGATTAAGAATAAGATAATTTCATGATAAAGAAAGTGGAGACACCCTCGTGCCGGTATGGCTGTTCACTATTAGATTCTTACTAAAACTGGAAAGAAGTTCCTTGTCGGCATGCACAGAGTTTTGAACTTCCTTCAAGTTGTCATTAAAAGGGCATGGAAGTAGTCAGGTATAAAATAAATGATTTTATCAATTTTCAGTTCATTTTGTGTGAAAGTGTGAATGACAATGCATGTTATGTTTTGAGGGAATTAGTTCTCATCAAATTCTACTCTCTTAGCCTATAAAGTCATTTCTCGACGTTCTGATGTTTACTTTGTTGACAATTACTCGTACGAACAATTTTTGAAATGATCAATGATTCAGAGATACTTTGGCCAAAGAGAGATAAATCGCTTTCTGGTTTGAATTATATATATGAGAGAATTCTACCGTAAACAATGTTTTTTTATCTATATTCAGGGACGCACACGTGTGTTTATTGGCATCCTATTAGTACACGTGAAGCAGGATGTTACTCAAACTTTCGATCACCTACGTTTGTTGAAAAAGGCGCGTACACAAACAAAAAGGAAAGTGGCCAGGAAAATCCTGTAAAGAATTCTCTCACTAGCATAATGAGGCAATTGTCTAGATCCTGTTGGGAGTACGTCGGGTCCTAACAGCTTCTGAGAGTTAGGGAGTAATGCAGTAACTTCCGGATGATGTTACACAAAAAGAACTTTTTTTTTTTTTATCAAGATATGCTGTGTTCAAATGAAGTGACGTACACATACTTGTCAACTCTTTCGGATGCACATCTGTATCACTTATTGGAAAGGCCCATAAAATCCATAGAAAATCCTTATGATCTACAAAACAAAACAAATTTGGTAATATATTATCGCTATTATCACTATTCGAAAACCGCGTGCATTCTTTATGCAATTATGTATTCTTCCTCTCCTTTCCTTCTCAGCTTAATCCTCAGTCGGGGTCACTGTTTTTAAAAAGCCTCCTCCAAATAATTCTATCTTGAAAGGTTCATTTCATAATTGGTTTTGGCAGATGTTTTAAGGATGAATGTCCTTCATGACTCTACCTCTCCCTATTTATCTATGCTTGGGACTGGCATGCAACTAAAAACAATTTATTGGGCAGCTAAAGGGCCTACCTCCGGGATTATCTTCTACAGGAGAGCCCTAGGGACTCTACCTGTCCAGAGGTCCTTCCTTTGAGGCTGACTTCTGTTTCCCAAACAGAGAAGAATAAGTCTAACATGAAGCCTTAAACGAATTGAATTTAGGCAAAAGGTCAAACGCTGGGGCCTACGAGGTCATTCAGCGCAGAAAGGTCAATTGAGAGTACAGAGATTTATAAGGAGTAACAAGAAGAAATCCCCGCAGTTGCACAGTGTAACAACTGTTAGGAAAGGGCGGATAACAAGATAGAAGAAAGAGAATATGAATGGAGGCGTAGTAAAAGGAATGAAAGGGGTTGCAGCTAGGGGCCGAAGGGACGCTGCAAAGAACTGTAAGTAATGCCTACAGTGCACCGCGTGAAGTACGCTACCCACATAGGGAGATGAAACATTAACACATGAGACAGAGAAATGAATTTACGGCATCTAAACAATGCACCCAGTTTTAAAATTTGATTGAACCAATTGCTTATGCTGTCTTTCCTGGGCAAGTCTGAAGAAACACAATCACCAAAAATACTGATAAAAGTCAGAGGTTCATCTCAATTTTCATCCAAAATTCTTTTGAAGGACTTGGTGGGAGAAGAAACTTTGAATAAAGTTTACACTGTGTCTGAGAAGTGCTGAGCTTGCGTGATCCCTATTTGCATTCAGCAATAAAAACCACCTTTTCTTTATGGTAAACAGAAGTAAAAATTAAAATGATAATAAAAACACCTTCACGCCTCAGCCGGACACAAACAAACCCCCTTCTTCTATCGCTTCAAATTTCGCTTTAATATCTTTAAAAAGTATCATTACGTAATATATTGACTTTAATGCCATCTCTAAACACACGTGCCCATTTCTAGACGTCGTGCAAGCAATATCTAAGCGAGAGGAACAACTGGATTTTCCACTGATTCTGCCTTTACCGAGAGAGAGAGAGAGAGAGAGAAGAGAGAGAGAGAGAGAGAGAGAGAGACGTCACCTCTCTGCGGTCGGAGTCGTTAAGCACCAGTTATACTTTTATCATTAGTAGTGGCAGCAGCCAAAGTGCAACCTTACATGAATAACTCTTGTCACGGAGAGCAGGAAATTCTTAAACCTCGCTAATACATTATTACATTTGTACTTATATATATATATATATATATATATATATATATATATATATATATATATATATATAGATATATATTTATATATAACACACGTCTTTTCTTATTCTTCTTGCTACATTCATCATATTAATCATATTATCCTAAAATCGACTTGGAAAGGAAATGGAATGGAAGGAAGGGAAGGGAAAGGAGAAAGAGAACTTAGCTTCTTTCTTCTTCACTTTCTATTTCCACATCACAGGCGACAAATACTTTCGCTTCTTGTTCTGATTTCTCTTTCTTTACTTTTCCTCCTTTGTTCGCTACTGGGAAAATCATACATGACGCATCAAGACATACTTACTGCCTATTTCCCTCGCCTGATTTTTAACCAAACTCTCTCTCTCTCTCTCTATCTCCTTTCTTCTCCCATCTCTTCTCTCCTCTCGTCTCTCTCTCTCTCTCTCTCTTCTCCTCTCTCTCTCTCTCTGTAAAATACATTCAACATTCGATGCTCACAAAAATTTCTCTCTCCCCCTCTCTGTGGAAGATAAAACACAATTGTGTTCTTGTTTGTAAGAACGAATGACGTTTATTTACGGAAACTCTCTCTCTCTCTCTCTCTCTCTCTCTCTCTCTCTCTCTCTCTCTCTCTCTCTCTCTCTTTGACATATATTTCAAACACTTTACCTCGTGCGCGTGTAAGTAGAATAGATTTACTTCTTCCAAAAACTCTCGCTTTCACTGGCACTCTCTCTCTCTCTCTCTCTCTCTCTCTCTCCCCGTTTGTGACATATATATATCTGACCGGTTTTTGCTGGTGGAAGTTCGATTGCCTTTGCTTCTTACCCACATTCTCTCTCTCTTTCCCTCACCGCGTGCCCTCGCCACTAACTCTCTCTCTCTCTCTCTCTCTCTCTCTCTCTCTCTCTGACAAACATTTAACAAACTTGAGCTAGGGTGAGAACGCACGAACGTCATTGCATCTTTAAACAAGGCTTATCTCTCTCTCTCTCTCTCTCTCTCTATTGCCTCATTGTTTCACGGAAATCACTTGCTTTCAATAGCTTTCACAGCCAACAATCAATCTGACCTTTCTGTCGTCGAGGGTTACGCCTGCTTGACTTTGCTTAATGCTTTCATTCTTGGGTGGAGCTGAGAACGCAGTTCCTGCTTTTTGCATGTCATTCATTTTCTAGTTTTATTTCTTACTTTTTTTTTACAACTTTTCTTTTACCCTAAAGAATTTTGTCTTAAGAACCAAACTGAGTTTGCAAATGCCTCAGATCAGTATCAGTCGTTTCTGAGATGTTGGAAAACTAATAGATAATAAACTTGCTAAATTATTTTGGAGAAAGTTTAGGTCAAAAGCAAAAACGTTGCCTGAATTGATGACATAACTTATTCAGATAGCTGTAAAAAAAAGAAACGAATAATAAATCTTGCAACACAAACGCAATACAAATACATCCTTTCATTTCAATTTAGCTTTTGTGTCGAATAAGGGAGAACGTATAATAACAAAAGATTTTCTACCCAATCAGTTGTTTGGAATTTGATATCTTTTCAATTGATTAGACGGTTTCTAAATTTTCTAAAGGAATTCTTGGTTGTATGAATGACAATACAACTCAATGTTAATTCCGGTAATTTTTGTCTGGGGAAGAACAATTCAGAAGTTTTTGCTTCTCCTGCGCGCGCGCACACACACACACACACACACACACACTCACACACACACACACACACACATATATATATATACGTTCTTATTCGGTATGATTCATTGATTAATTTATCAAGTGAACAAACTTTGACAGATTATACTTGAATTAATGTTCTCCCCTTTCTTTAAAAGTATACTTCTTTAATTTTGCATAATCTTAAAAAAACAAAAACAGGATTTGACTTGACATTCCTCTTCGTTCAGTGGACTTGAAGTTTACACCTGCTACTCAACATAATCATACCGGCATCTGCCTAATACTGCTACCATTCCTGAATAAGAGATCGACCCTGAAAGAACTTCTCTTTTGAAGTATTGTCTTGAAATCAAATAGGGAACCTTGGATAATTGCCCCGTTGTGCAATTAATGCAAAGTGTATAGAGATCACCAAGGCCTACCATAAACAAACACGGAAATCTTGTGGGATTCCACTGTGGGATTTCCGGGAGGAACTGTGCTATCTGCGGATGCGAATCAGTGATTCATGCCAGAAAATGGCTAGTTCAATAATCATAATCAATGTGCATTTACTATGAAAGACATTCTAACAAATATCAGAGAAAGGCGAAGAATATTAGGATTTTCCAAGAGTCACGTCAGCGTCGTCCTCATGATGTTGGTCGTAAGAAAATAATGTTTTGTTTGAGTGTCTTCATTGTAAGTCGATGCACTTGAGCAAGATTACCTGAAGTATGTAAATATACTTTGGTATGAGATAGGAAAATTATACAATTGCTTGTGTATAATCATGTTACCATAAAGGGGACACGCGAAAAGTGTATATCCCTTCTCTTGATGATACTAACGAAGCTGACAGTAACATTATCATTAATTAACAATAATAGCTAATCCATTAATGAATTTACTAGTCACATTCACGTAATAGGTATAGGTTACTTATTTTCTATAGTAAACCACGAAGACCGTAATGCGTTAAAAAAAATTGTTTTAGTTAGTTTATTGATAATTGTTTTCACCGCTTTTATAGCACTGTGAACGACAAATTATATATATAAAAAACTTTTCAAAATGTCTGTAGTTGTATGCCTCCAAGTCTGGTCAAGTGGGAGGCGTTATACCTTGTTTTGGACTGTTTCATGCGGCATTATCCATATCTTAAAGATATTTTGCTAAAATGAATGTTTTGATTAGTTCATTGACAATATTGTTCATCGCTTGAACGAAAAATTGTGAAAAATACATGAAAATCAAGTGTGAAAATAATTTAAGAACAAATAATTGTCACCCACTAAAATATCCCACTCCCTCTATCGAACGTGTCGGAGAAAACATTATCATGATATAGGGGTAAGTTGATATCGATATCAATGTGTTTTAAAGTCCAAATATATTGTTCTTTTTCTGTTTTCTCGAAAGCTATCTCTCCAAGAAGACAGAGCCAAATTTAATCAAACTTTTACAGAGTATAGTATAACGATATATCTTGATTCTGTCATCAGTAAATTCATTTGTGAGTGAAACTTCAATCTGCACATTATTTTTGAAAAGTGAGGTCATAATTAAAAAAAAAATGAACTTAACGAGTGAATTTCTAAATTTCCCCACTTGAGAATTATCATTATTAGCTGTAGAATAAGCGGTAAAAATTTGAAGCAAATCCCTTCAATCATAAGAAAGAAGCAGTCATTTACTTTATAATGGGGTCTTACGGCATAGGCGTGTCTCTTAAAAAATAACAGAAAAAATATAAATTTTTCCATTTTTCCAAATTAACTCACAAAGTCTACCGATAATTTGTAAGCAGTATAGTATACGCAAAGCAGTTGGAAAATAACTTGGATGTAGTGTCTAATATCCTGTGTTGCTAAGAAAATATATATTTAATGAAATTACAAATAAATTTTCGCGATTGTGTACTTACAAATAACAACATAGAGACGAAAGAAGATACAGTACTTCTTAAATTATATAAAAAAATCAATAACGAAATCACATCGGCCTAAAATCGCTGTTTTTCTTCGCGCCTGAAGCACATAAAGATAGCATTTAAACTCCCGCCAATCAAGAGCCCCGTTACAATGAACCCCAGGGGCGATTTAAATACCCTGATGGTGTTAAAAGGTTCCGGTGTCCGTTGGCTCAGCAAATGAATGGAGGGGAAGGGGACGATTTAAAACATTCGTTCCCCGGAAGAATTTAAAGGTATTCATTCAAACTGAACTGTGCTATTGGATTCAACGAAGTTAAATGGCTCTCCCCTTTTTAAAGCTACAGGCGATGTTGCCATTTGGTATTAAGTGATGATATTTTACTAAAATGTATTTTCAAGAATATTTTAAATATGCTAATAAGATTTTATAGTTTAAAACATTTTTTAAGATAATGTTGGATTTAATAGTGTTTAAAACATCTGATGAAAAGGTAGCATATATGCGATATTTCAAGTTTAACGTAACTGCCCCTTGGCATGAATTATTTCTCTCTCTCTCTCTCTCTCTCTCTCTCTCTCTCTCTCGTGATGGAACACTCAGATGGGTTTCAGAATCATTATTTATGTATTTCTATTTAAATCTGACCTCACCCGAGGTATCAGGGTATTTAGAATGGCAAGAAAGCATAAATCAACTAAGAAGCAAATCAAAATTAGCTTAAAAAAAGCCAGTTAAAAAGGTATTTCTCCTTACTACTACAGGTTCAATGCGGGAACAGATAGCCACTGAAGCTCTGTGGGCTGTATGGAATCACAAAATGGTTGTTCTTTATAATGTACAATAAACTATGCAAAACATAAATGGTCTTCTTAACTTGTAGGGGAAAGGAAGTCTGAGGTTAAGCTATATCGCGTACACAAGGCATTTGCTCTGCACTGCAAAATCATTGCAGGAGAATAAGAGCGCACACAGCGTACGATAAAGAAAGGTAGAATCAGCGGAAGTAATGCAACAAACTGGCTGTAACCTTAAGTGGTAAACTGTGACAGGAAATAGTACCTGGGCCTATGAATAAAAGGAAGGACAAGTTACAGGCATACAATGGGATTGAACCCTGGAGGATACCAGAGAACCAACTGCCGATACCAGATAAAAAAAGAAAAAAAGAAAGAAAGAAGGAATTTAATATTTAAAACGGCATTTTGCCGAAATTTCCTTCGACTTATGAATCAAAGTGCAGGTATGATTTATATATGTATGTATGTATGTATGTAGTATATATATATATATATATATATATAATATATATATATATATATATATATATATATATCGCTAATAAACATGATCATATGTTTCTTCTAGGCTATATTGGTTAAGCACGAGAAATCACAAGGAAATGATTAAATGAAAGATTTGAAACTCTCTGGCAACAGCACAAAAAGACGTAAACATTACATAATTCATTGACGCCATTAGTTACATAGTTTACGGGCAGCACGAACTCCGTTTATGCTGGAGGGGGAGGGAAGGGGGATGGGGAATGGGAAGAGGTAGGGAAGGGGAGTAGAAGGGTGAGGGGAGAGGAGGGGGAAGGGTTGCGAGGAGGGGAGGGGAGGGGTAGGGAAGAGTGATGGGTAAGGGGGAGGGGGAGGAGGCCTCCAGAGGCTTCAGGGATTTCCCGTGTTCATTCAAACACACGAACAAGACAGAGTTTTAGTACTATAATAGTAGATAGAAAATGAATGGTGTAGAAAGAAAATCTTTTTCGAGACCAGCAGTAACGTCATCTCATACTTCCGTCACAGCTTCAAATCGTGTTTTTCGAAGGTACTAAAAAAACAAAAACAAGAAAAATATTTTGCAGATACTCAAGTCGGGCAACTGTAACTAAGAGCTTCATATCTTAGGGCCCGTTCTAGCAAGTGTTATGTTTTGGTGCCCAGTTGTGGTAGAATCTAAGTTTGCTTTGAGGAAGGTTTAAAAACCAAAGATCACCAGACTAAGACAGTCTCTTTATCAAGGATGATGTCCTCATGCATCACCAAAATGACCTCCGGGAAAGGTGACGTGGAGGGATGTAAATAAAAAAATATGTTCTTTAAAGAAGAAAAACAGACCCATTATTACATTAGACATACCCGCTACTTGTACAATCTATTCTGACAGCAACGATTCCACCAAGTACTGGACAGTCGCTCTTGGAGACAAGGAAAACCAGAGAACCTGCTTGTGATTGTTCTCTTGAAACCGGCCTGAAGAACCTACCTTGCCCCCAGCTCTCTTTGCTCTCTCCCAAGGAGGGAAATAAATTCCGGCAGAAAAGCGGCTGCTTGGGTGTAGCAGGAGCCGGCCTCAACCGGCTATTTCTCGAAATAAGACCGGTGGGACGCAAGAGTCCGGTACATGATATTTTTTCTTAAATAATGCATGGAAATGAGAAGTATTAACAAGTTACGGATTTATGGGAAAGCAGAGCAATGTTGGTCGAATTTCATAAGGCATGCAAGGACAGACCTTCAGGAAAAATCTTGAGGTCACACAGTTCTCAACTTTCGTTT
>NC_061089.1:21734234-21744234 GCF_015104395.2 Macrobrachium nipponense
ATGCTTGTTTGGGAAGGTTACTCATCTTCCAGGTGTGTCGGATTCTAGGTACTAATCTCTTTATAATCCTATCTGTCAGTTATACGAATCTTCTTGTATTGTCTTTTCCCTCATTTATGTCAGTTTCTGCTTAGTAAAGGACGTTTAACGTCGAAAGGTCTCGCAGATCCTCCTTCGTTTATTTTTCCTTCGTGGCATAGATCTTTATTTATGGATTTATCACGTTCCTAACTTTCGTGATTCAGTTATATATATATATATATATATATATATATATATATATATATATATATATATATATATATATATATATATACTTCTGTTGCTGATTTTGTTAAAAGGCTGCAACTTCCATGCCCATCTTCACGCACTCAGTGGCCTACCATAGCAAGCCAGCCAACTGCCTTGTATATAAGTCACTATTATAATCAAAGAAGTATAGTTAACATTTCAGCAAATAGCATGAGACGTTTCGTCCAGCCCCGGGACTCATTTAGTGGTCAACCCAAAGAGGGAATGTGTGGGTTCGTTTTCACCCACGAAAGTAAGTTTTTTTCATTTTCCTTCATTTCTACTCGGATTCATGGCTTGTATTAAGAAATGACCCATAAAGTCTGAGGAAGTCGAATTCTAAGGGGGCACCATAGCTATTAAAGATTCGAGGTCTCTCTCTTTCTCTCTCTCTCACACGCACTCATACATACTATAAGCACTATATATAATATATATATATATATATATATATATATATATATATATATATATATATATATATATAGTATATATATATATATATACTATATACATATATATATAATAATATATACATATATATATAATATAATATATGTATGTATAAATTTTAGGATATTCGCTTTCTAAAACTATCGCCAGGATCTATTTTCTTAAACGATGGTAGAATTCTTTATTCTAACTCATTAAACGCACCAAAGAAAGATGGTGCTTAGTAATTGTTCTTTGTTACTATGTGAATGACGTGGTAACAAGATATTCAAACTTCACTGACGCTATTGATTCTTTTATGAATGCCTGGAAATTGTTCATGTATAGTAATAGGTTTCTTTTGAATAGACAGTTAATTCTTGGGCCTTTGAAAAATATATATATATATATATTTTAAATTTAAGCTAATGATGCTGTTTATTTTACATACAGTTTACTCTCTCTCTCTCTCTCTCTCTCTCTCTCTCTCTCTCTCTCTCTCTCTCTCTCCTCTCTCTCTCTTACGCAGTAAAAGCTCATGAAACTAAGATGGTGTGTCAGTGTGCGTTCTCCCTGGAACCTTAAGGAAGTTGGTTCGAATCCTGCTCGTAAACACACACACACACACACACACACACACACACACACACACACACACACACACATATATATATATATATATTATTTATATTTATATATATATATATATATATATATATATAATCTATATACATATATATATATATATATGTATATATATGCATATAATCTATATACATATATTATAAATATATATATATATTAATATATAAAATAGATATATATATATAATATATATATATATGAATATATATATATATAAAATAAAAGGAGCCCATAAAAACACCAAAATATATAGCGAGAAATACTATATTTTGGTGTTTTTATGGGCTCCTTTTATTAGATGGAATTCTGTTATAAAACAGAACATTTTTACTAGTCATATATATATATATATATATATATATATATATATATATATATATATACATATATATACACACATATATATATATATGTATATATATATATATATAATATATATATATATATATATATATTATATATATATATATATATATATTATATATATTATATATATATATATATATATATATATATATATAAATATATATAAGTAATCATTCTTCGCATATAGCTTCATTAATAGCTCCGTCTTCCCCACTTCGTCTACTAATTGGTATCAACTCAAGTCATCTGATGGCCATGAAGGAAGGATATCGAGCCGGCAAAGGCCTTCTCGACTATGGATCTTTAGATATCCTTTTACGAGAACCCAGTGTAACCTAGTGTCTTCTGAGAAATCACCGGGGACGGAGGTCACCTCTCACCTTGCATTCCATGAGTATTAACTAGGGTGAGCAACAATATAACTCCCCATAATTGATTCCCTGCGTTTTGCTCTATCCAGTATTTATCTGTATGTATAAATATATATATATATATATATATATGATGGATATATATATATATATATAATATGATATATATATATATATATAATATTTAAAAAAAATAGATATATATATTATTTTTATATATATATATATATTACCATATATATATATATATATTCATACAGATTTAGAGTTATATGTAGTTTCTGAATTAAACAATCTTCCTTAAGAGGGAGGGTGTTTAAAATTGTAGAATTTTACACGCTTTGTACCTGTCTGCTTAAACTAGTCGAATTTTACCCGCTTTCCACCAGTCTGCCTTAAAACGTTCCGATTCCTGTCCTCAGGATATCATTGTCAACCTTTTGACCACGTTTATGCACTTCTACTTTTCCCACCAGGGTGTACTTTGTCACGCGATGCCACTGGTGTCTAAAATTTTCTTCTGTCACCTTTCCCTATCGTTTAGAACTCATTCGGACACCACCTCACATACTTAGGTCAGCCAATTACGTCGTTACCATAATTCTTCATTGTGGAATTGTTATTCCTTGTAGCTCTGGTTTCTTTCCAGTTCTCGTTATTTTAATTATATTTCTCACATATTCAACAATTATCTCACTAAACATTCTTGGATTAACATTGCCCTACAGTGCTTTTGCTTCATTTACATCTGCCTTTCTTCGAGGATCTACATTCAGCAACTTTTAAAACTATTTACTGCATCGAAATTGGATAGCATAGCATTATTATCATCATTTTTATCACAAGTCAAGCTACAACCCTGGTTGGAAAACCAGATTGCGATAAGCCTAGGGGTCCAAATACGGAAAGCAGCCCAGAAAAGAAAGAAATTGAGAAGCAATGAATAAAATGTGAAAGAGAAATAACAGAAAACCAACGACGAATAATAAATAAACTATTAGATAAGGCTCGTTTTAGCCAGCTCGAAAAAGAAATAAAATAAAATAAAACAAATGAAAAATAAAAAAGTATGAACTCCTAGAGCTCCAACACTCCAATCAAAATATTGGGAAGACAAATTCACAATTTTCTCACAACAGGAAACTGTGTGGCACTGAACCTTGCAGAAGAAAGGGCAAGTATCTCTGGTTATTAAATTCACAGAAAAATATGATTTTCTCATTACGCTGCTCGCTCAAAACCACCGATAAGTTTTGAATATCGCCCCCCGCCCCCCCTCGCTTCTTGTTTTAGTTTCGACAACTTTATCCCATCCCTTGTACAACTTTACTCCAACTCTTCTTTCTTTCAACAATATTTCAGACCATCTCCCCATATCCTTCACTGTACTTCCCATCTCATTACCTCATGCATTGATTTTATTTTTTTTATTTAAGCGCATAATATAAGCATGCACTCACAATTATTCGCAGAAAATGATATACACAGGAATGAGTGATGAAGAACCTGTCTCAAGTCGATCTGTGACTTGCAGAATTGGTCAGTCTTCATATCCTTTTTGTTCTTTTATTTTTGTTCTCTTACCTACAGACACGGACTAGTTGAGGACATTGATATTAATATATATATATATATATATATATATATATATATATATATAATATATATATATATATATACATATATACAGGAAAGGAAAAACGACTTACGCGACAACTTAAATTCAGGCGAGATCAATAACAATGCGTAAAAAGTAATATAATTTTTCTCCGAATTTTAAATATAAAACATATCGAGGGTGATCCGTGATATCCTGCAAATTCAAGAAGAAAACCGATCACCATGTCAGTTACTGTAATAATGACAATAGAATATTAGAAACACTCATATCCGTGAGCTATATACATTTAAACGTTGCTACATAATTTTGTGATTAAAATACCAGATTCAGGTGCCCTTCTCAACGTATGTATGTTCTTAATATGAATTCATTATTTGTTTGAGATATAAAAAGTATTTTACCATATTCATAAAAAGATCATAGTTCAAAAATGACCGAGTTATAATATTTAAAGTAAACTCGTTATCGGTGATCTAATAAGGCAATATAATATTATGAAATGTCCCATCAGTTTTTCTAATTACCTGCTGAATACACATATTTTCAAATCACTGAAATATGAACTCCTCTTGAGTTGCTTGCAATATCGAGAATACGTTATCAAAAAGCTATTTCCTTAATATCAGTTTCAAAATTGATGAATGCTTACGCTGGTAAATAAATAATGTGGGTTAATATTTTTCGCAGACACTCGGTATCCAGTCTTTGATAGTATATCCTCAACCATCATCATGTAACGTTTTCTATAATTTCTATTAGGAAATAAGGTAAACTTTAGTTCGGCGCACTAAGAAGACATTACTGAAGCAGAAAAAATGATCTACAATAACAATAATTATTCAAATGGCGTAGAAAACGAGTCTTTCCATAATGCAACCTGTTTTATTTTCTGATATCTCGCTCTGCGGACCTTGAAACTACGACGACAAGCTTTAAACTATGCATGAAAAGACGCGTCAAATCCTCTTCCGTAGGACGCAAGAAGTCGAATTATATATTTCATCCCAGTCATAAAATAAAACTAATTGAAAATTTCTACTTTTCCTTTGCATTCAGGCATGATGATATGAAGTAACATCATGATTCTTGATCTTTACTAAGAGGATTAAGAGACTTGAATAGAATATAAAATTTAGGCCAATGGCCAAACACTGGGACCTAAGAGGTCATTCAGTGCTAAACCGGAAATTGACAGTAAATAGGTCTGAAACGTGTAATAGGAGGAGATTCTTGCAGTTGCACTTCGAAGCAATTGTTAGGAGAGGGTGGAGGTATAGTAAAAAATTTGAGAGGAGTTACAGCTACGAGCCGAAGGAACGCTGCAAAGAACCTTCAGTAATGCCTTCCGTTTTTTGCATAAGGTGCACAGTCGACACCAGCCTCCTACGGGAACTAGTGCGATAAATAACAACTAGAGTAACAAACACTGGGTCATGTCAAGATTTGCGAACCCACTATTTTTCAATACAATATTACACCATTTATATATATATACGTATATATATAATATGTACACACATACACACATATATATACACATATATACATACACACACACACACACACACACACACACATATATATATATATATATATATATATATATATATATATATATTATATATATCATATATTATATAAATATAATATAAATCAAAGTGGTATAATTTTGGCTTGAGAAATAGTGGGTTCGCTAATCTTGACATGATCCCAAACAATGAACTTTCACAGCATTAGGACCATCCACGGGTGCCTTTACTTGTCATCCGTTATTTTGTTTAGTCCTACATCCATTTCGAAGCACCTATCAGTCAAGGTCCATTCTTTCTCATTCAACATTTTGTCAGTCTATTAATTTTCAAAAGATGCCCCTATTACCCATCGATCAGTTTTCATTCACTT
This sequence comes from Macrobrachium nipponense, assembly GCF_015104395.2. Classification (NCBI taxonomy): domain Eukaryota; kingdom Metazoa; phylum Arthropoda; class Malacostraca; order Decapoda; family Palaemonidae; genus Macrobrachium; species Macrobrachium nipponense. The sequence goes on from NC_061089.1 coordinate 21,739,863, forward strand.
TGTATATCTAAGTGACCCTCATTACACTTTGGCTGGTATTCGCACGCGTGCATATATTTATTTTATTATCTTTTAGTCATGGGTTCTTCGCCCTCATCATTCACCTGCTTCATAGTACTTCATAGTACTCGAATTTTTTCTCACTATTTTTATTATTTCTTAGTCATCTCTATTCAGCTTTTGTATGTTCCCCTTTTCTGCTTTTCCCTTGTGTTTCAGGTAATTCTAATCTCTTTTAATCCACACACTCAGGTGCCCATCAAAAAAAAAAAGAAAAAAAAAAGGACTCACGATTCACAAAAACCGAACGTCTTCTTACGACATGGCCCTATCCATCCATTTCTCTAGTCATGAGCATTTTCCTTACATTTCCTTCAAAATGGCGGTCAGTTTTGGCAGGATTATCGAAGGACTAGTAAAATGGATACAGTGCATAATATGCATTACTCGTTTGTCCACAACAAAACGTACTTTCAATTTTGCCTGCCTATTAGATCTAAAATTTACTTTTTAATAGAAATGAGTGCTCTGTAATCTAAATAAATAAGTAAAAGTCAGCATGCGGTAAGGCTTCGGGACTTTGTTTTAGACAGAATTTTTGTATTTTTATCGTAACGTTAAAGGACGCCAAAGTAAGGAGACATCGAAGACCCACTTCTTCATGTTTATATTTCTTTCATGCACGAATTTAAAGGCCCAGAGATTAATAGTGCATGAGCAGTCAGTAAGATATAATTAAAAGGCCCAGCGGTCTCTTACTTGGGAGGGATACGGTACTTCCCACAGGCTGAAGAGTGGCCAAGTTATTTTCCAAAAGTAACTGCCCTTACACCAAGGAAGATTCTGCAGTCCCCAATCATCGTGAGACTAAGAACCCATCAGGAGTACATTGGAAATCGGATCCAGTAGATCCAGCTAGCAAATTCGACCCTGGTAGGAGCTAACTAGGACTAAAACAACGACAGATTAACCCATCCATCAAAGAAACAACGCCATTTGCAATTTCAGCGTCATTACTCCACACCTATGTTGTCTAAATAAATACTCTTGTCATCGACCGGCATTCTACATTCACCTATGATCAGGACTGAAATGCTGTCAAACGCGATATATAGTTTTGACTTGCTAATTATGTTTGTCTGGGCCTTTTGAATGTCACACACACACAAACACACACACACACACGCACACACATACATACACACACACACACACACACACACACACATATATATATAATATATATATATATATATATATATATATATATATATATCAGCCTGAAGGTGGATCATTGTAATTCCTTTTAATTCTTTATTTCCTACGTTTCGTAATATCTTTATTACATCTACAGGGAATTTGTTAGACAATAAAAAAAATTACTTTAAATATTACTTTAAAATTACTTTAAAAATTCCTCTAAAATTCAACATTTACAAATTACAACACAATTAAAAAAAGCACAAACACAGAAACAAAAACACGACCGAAGACCGCTAACTCCAACCCCTTATAGTTTATTCTGTCTTCTGCCTTCTCTGCATAAGGTTGGTTAGCGGTGTTTGTCTTGTCTTTGTTTCTGTGTGTGTGCGTTTTATTTATTTATTTTTTTTAATTGTGTTGTAATTTGTAAATGTTGAATTTTATAGTCATTTTTAAAGTAATTTTATTTATTGTCTAACAGATTCCCTGAAGATGTAGTAAAGATATTACGAAACGTAGGAAATAAAGAATTAAAAGGAATTACAACGTTTCCAATGGTCCACCTTCACGCTGTCTCCTCATTCTATATATATATATATATATAATATATATATATATATATATATATATATATATATATATATATATATATATAGAACGAGGAGACAGAGGAAGGCGACGGCCAGTAGGACACATCAGCGTGAAGGTGGACCATTGGAAACGTTGTAATTCCTTTTAATTCTTTATTTCCTACGTTTCGTAATATCTTTACTACATCTTCAGGGAATCTGTTAGACAATAAATAAAATTACTTTAAAAATGACTCAAAAATTCAATATTTACAAATTACAACACAATTAAGAAAATAAATAAATAAAACACACACATAAAAAGAGAAATAAACTAAAGCAGAGACTCTCATGAATGTTTCGCGAGAAGTAGAACGAATAGGATGGAAGTCATATATATATATATATATATATATATATATATATATATATATATAGATATATATATATATATACTTAAATATATGACTTCCATCCTATTCGTTCTACTTCTCGAAACATTCATGAGAGTCTCTGCTTTAGTTTCTTTCTCTTTTTATTTTCTTTCTTTTGTCTGAAAAGGCTGTCTGACCTTGGCCTGAAGAATGCTTCTTACTTCAGGCCAGCGGCTAAACTGGAATCGCTTCTTTATAATGCAGCGCTCGATACATACGCTACGGTCCTCAGGTAACTTCAAGGACACTCATTGGACTGTATTGTCATATATCAATGCTGCAATACGCTTTACGTAAAGCATTTCTTCAACAAAAGTCTCTCTTTTTCATGAGAGATGGCAAAAACTTATTACTGGGCCTGAAATGATTGAAAGTCGTCGGCGCTTATTCTGAACTCGAAAATATCTTACGAGGCTATGCTTGTGGCTCTCTAGACTGGATATAAGCAATCACAGACCTTTGCTTTCGAGAATGTCTGCAAAAGGAGCTAAATGGCTAATCGGAGAGGGCTGAAAATGGCGAATAAAAAACATAATCATGAGAAACTGAAAGGATTTTGAGAATAAAAGCCAGCTATTCATAGCGCCTGGGAAAAAATAATCTAGGAGTGACAATGAACCTTAGGCTGCCTGTAATGTTAGCCTGATAAGATAAGAGACGATATATTAGGCTTTGAAGCAATTAACTGAGTTACATTAAATTTCCGGCGACGATGACCATGGGTATGTGACTCTAATAACATTTATTTTTCTTTCCCTTAGGAGTGATGCACCAGTCAATAGAAGACCGTTTGAGAAAAACCTGGCAGGTGCTGGTGATTATGTCAGCCACTGCACTGTTGATCTACCAGGTCAGCCTCAATATCAGAATCTTCCTGGCAAAACCAACCATCTTGAAAGTTTCACTTGAGCCGATGGCAATACTTCAGCTTCCTCCCGTCTCAATCTGCCCTTTCCCGCCTTTCAGGCCGGATTTACTGAAAGATCTGGGGGTAAACATTTCTGGTAATTATATGGAAGTTGACGAGAGTCTATCATCTTTGAACAATTTGGCACCAGATGTGATTGTCTCTCGATTATGGACTGACGGGGCTTGGGCTTTAGGACAAGTCATAAAAAGCGTTACCCTCATGAAGAAAACTGAGTATTATAACACGGCACTAACCAAGTCACCTCTCTGGCGCCGATCATTTTCTCCTTTGGGGCCTTGTTATACATTTTTCCCTCCCGTGAATGTAACTGAAGTTGGTATAAACCTAAGAGAGACTCCAGAAATAAAACCATGTAGCTGGACTGACGACGATGGAGAGGTATGGACATACAATCCTTCTTCTACAAGCTGCAGGATTCCGCCGCAATTCTGCAACTCTTCTTGCGGCTTTGAGGACTATATCCACTTCAACTTGAAAGCTCATGATTACGCACATGTATTTTACCATTACTCTCCTTCAGTACTCATTCCAGATTATGAGTCCTTTGAAGCTACAGTTCTTCTTTCCAGGCAGTTATTTGATGGAAATTATAAAATGGTTACTTTACAAAAGGAGCCTAATCCTGTGTCAGTGGCTCAGTTAGTCGAAAAGCATCAAGTCAGAGTGCCCTGTATTTCTGATAGATCTTACAGTTTTGAAGAGTGCTACCACAAAGAACTGCAGGTAAGTGTCTTTGAGAAATTGAAATGCATCCCTGTAACTCACCAAACAATTCTTGAATATGTGAATTTAACTTGTAGTTCTCCAAACCTGATTAAGAACATTTCAGTATTATATGAATCTAAACAGAAATTTTGTCCTGAAAAGTGTCAATATAAACGTTGGTTCCATGAAGTGAAAAATTTGTTTATAACAAACTTTGCTATATATTTATCTTCGGCTTCGAATGAACTAAGGAAGGAAGAGGAGGTGGAAACATACCCATTGTCTCAGTTAATTTCAGATGCTGGGGGAAGCTTAGGATTATTTCTCAGCATTTCTGTTTTCTTTGGATGGAAGCTCATTGTACACTGCCTAGAATATATTTCTCGAATCATGAAATGTAATGGGATAAGCCCTTCCCACTTCAGATCTCTGATGGAATATGCTGGCATAATTGCTCTGTTCGTTGCCACTAGCACCCACTGCTTAATAGTACTCCAAAGTTACTTCTCTCAACCCAAATTAACTTTAGT
>NC_061089.1:21749234-21766734 GCF_015104395.2 Macrobrachium nipponense
AGAAGAAAGTATCTCTTATTGATGTCGCAATACCATGTGACACCTGAGTTGAAGAGAAAGAAAGGGAAAAAATGGATAAGTATCAAGACCTGAAAATAGAAATAAGAAGGATATGGGATGTGCCAGTGCAAATTGTACCCATAATCATAGGAACACTGGGCACGATCCCAAGATCCCTGAAAAGGAATCTGCAAAACCTAGGGGCTGAAGCAGCTCCTGGACTCATGCAGAAGAGTGTGATCCTAGAAACGGCGCACATAGTAAGAAAAGTGATGGACTCTTAAGGAGGCAGGATACGACCCGGAACCCACACTATAAATACCACTCAGTCGAATTGGAAGACTGTGATAGGCCCAAAAAAAAGATAGGTAATAATAATAATGAAAATAATAATAATAATAATAATAATAATAATAATAATAATAATAATAATATTAATAATAATAATAATAATAATAATAATAATAATAATAATAATAATAATAATAATAATAATAATATTCATACTCAGCGGATATAAGAAGGCCTTCGATGAAATATAACTAACAGCAAATGCAAATAGCCATCTCCTAATATAACATGAAAAATCAAAGATCGCTATGAAAACTGGGTCGAGTACTTCTGTTCCGTCATCAAGTTACTAAGTGGAATGATAAACATTCTTTTCTGTCAAAGAAAACGATAGAAGTGGATGAATTCATGTCTGCGTAGGTCATCAGTTTCCTCGGGCAAAGGGAAATTATTTTCAGTGGAAAAAAATGCTTATCAACAATTACTCACGCGCACCCACATAAACACATAATGGCAAAGACCACCACATGCCACTGGTGATTGAGTTTATTTGTGCATGAATGCTAAACATTTTCTTAAAACGATTACTGAGTTAAGTTTACGTAAAACGTTTATTGAGATAAGTAGCCATTTGAGTGAAGTAAAAGAACAGATGGCCTTGAACGGATACTTGTTACGGGTTAAAAGAATTGCTTTAGCTCAAGGGCAGTAATAAGAGTTAGAATAAAATACCGTACATGTAAAACATACATACATACATGTGTATGTATGTATGTTTTACATACATACATACATACATACATACATACATACATACATACATACATATATATATATATATATATATATATATATATATATATATATATATATATATATATATATATATATATAGAGAGAGAGAGAGAGAGAGAGAGAGAGAGAGAGAGAGAGAGAGAGAGAGAGAGATAATTATCTATAAACTTATTTTTTGTAACTTTGATAGTAGAAAAAATTTCTTTCAGTGGTTTTCACAAGTTTCCTAAGGAGATCTAATGATTGCTGTGTGGATATTCAACTCTTATGCTGTATACTTAAGATTATTTCTAGATCTGAATATGGCAAAATATTACGTTAATGTAATATCAAATACATAGCAATAGGCCATTATATAAACGTATATCAATTTAAGACATAGGCAACTATTTTAGAAAAACCGGAAATTAGAAATATATATGCATGTACAATACTTCTAAAGTGGTGGCATTTTTTTCAGAAGATGAAATACACTGATAATAAACGAATAAAGGGATGCGACAAAAAAGAAACAAATATAGAAATGTGAGTAATGGTTAAAATATCTTCGTTATCCACCCTTCCCTTGAGGTCTAAACTTTTCGGGAAAAAATTCCATTCCAATGGCCTTCAACCTAGCAATGAAGCGCCAGAAGAAAATCCCTCCCAAGTGCCCAGTGCCACATGCTTTCAGTCCTCTTTTACCTACGAAACCGACTTTTGCATTCCATTGCCAAATTTCCAAAGCGTAATGTTCACGAGTGCGGATGGGACGCGCTTCTGCTACGCGACAGAGATGACCAGAGATTCGGTTTATGATCAAGGACAGACAAACGAATGAATGACTGTCATTTTTGCACTAATAATAGTATTCGGCAATGAGAAAGGGTATGTCCCTCGACGCATGCGCAGAATCTCTAAAAGGTACTGACGGTGGTCATTGTCGAATATATAAACTGCGAGCGGAGGCCCTTGTCTACTGAATCAGGGTGCTCCGACGGGCAGCGGATCTAATCAGCAAAAAGTGACCAGGTAAGCCTTGCACGCATAAACACGCTTCAGGACTTTGTGATGAACTGTAAACAACGCTTGGTGTTTTAATTGGTTTACGTCATTGGAGAGTGATGTAATGATACGTTCTTTACTGTCATTTTGAATTCTCTTAAGACTAATTTGCAATTCACTGAACATACATTGCAATGACGCACTATTTGACTGGTAGGACGAGTTTTGTAGTGATTTTCATATTGGTAACACTTCATCTTAAAACTTCAGGGAAAGTGACTTTTTATGTGACTTAATTACTAAATAATCAGGATTTCAAATGTGGCGTTTGTTATTATCAAGTATGTTGTGCTTTTGTCAATCCAGTGTTCGACCACATCTTTGTCATCTTAAAAAGAGATGAGCCTTTTTTGAATGTTCATTGCAAACAGTTGCCATCCAATGTTATTCATTTACCTTTCTTTTTCGTGAAAAAATAAATAGCTTACTACGGGAATTGAAAAGGCTTGACGTTAGGATATCTGTCGATTTTGATAAGACCAAACCAGTCTCTATTACTCAAAGCTGTCATGGAACATAGCCATGCATACTGCAGCAATAATATGAGAGTTAAATTTGTTCGTATTTCAATCAATTTGCTTTAAAGATTCTATTAAGTTTTTCTGTAACTTTTGTGCAATTGATTTATTAAAGCAAGGTTATTGTTGCCATCCTGAAACAAGTATTTGTTGTGAAGCCAAAAGGCGTTGGTTATTACAATGAAGGCATGGTGTCATTTTTGTCATATGTTTACGTTTGCTCGAGTGTGTCCGCACTCCGATATCTGATCTGAACAACTGATCTATTAGAACAACATGAGGAAATAACCCAAGTTTGCCAGGCTAAGAGGATTGTGCAACTAAAAATCATGTATTACATTAGTTGATTATCTTAAAACTTGTTTCAATTAGTTTTTATTTCCTGATTAATCTTTATTAATCTAAGTGGCCCCTCCCACAAATAAGTATGACTTCGGTTTCATGGGCACTTTAATGAACATCAAAGGCTAATAACAGAAGCCCAGTTTTTGGAAGCATTAATCTAATGACATTTAAAAACTCTTTTTTTATCATTTCAGTGGACCAATGAACTGATAAAATGAAAGTAAAAGTAACAGCCATAGCAGAAACGAGGATTATCATGATCATTCTTAACCGTTACTGCAATGAGTTTGTTTATGATTATTGCCAACTCCGACAAGGTGGCTATGCTCTTTGTCCGGTTTATTTGTCCGCTTGCTAGTCTTTTTTTTTTTGGAGGGGGGCGGGGAGGAAGGGGGGGGGGTTAATTTTACCCAAGGTGAGGCTCTGGCAGGTAACAAAGATTCGTATCCCAATAAAGTAACTTTGAAGTGAAGCGAATTGCTCAGCCCTGTAGGACGGCTGGGTGTTCATGTCATTCCTCTTATTATTATTATTATTATTATTATTATTATTATTATTGGATACGATCATCTCTCTGGAGGTGATAATTTCAAACATAAAGCTAATATAATTTCAGAGTCCTTAGGATACTCCTCATAGCAGATTACGTCTCGTGAGCTAATTCCAGTTTCCTTCGTTTTGGCGGGAACTGTAGAACCGGGAATGACGCTTTGAGTGCTGGTCAATGACATTCACATCTACGCTGAGACCAGAAGATGATCAGATATTCATCTCAAGTAGTGCTAAAAAAAGGATTGTACCATATATATGAAATAAGTCTAAAAGGTCATCAATATGCAAAATTATCTTCCACAAAATAAAAGTTCCATATATGAAAAATTACAAAACAAAAATGCTAAGGTAATAAACAAATCATCACATGCATACCGATAAGTAAGAGAAAAAAATGCTTATCTTAAATACAGTATAAAAAAAAAAAAAAAAAAAAAAAAAAAAAAAAAAAAACAAGAAACAGGAAGTATCAAAACCTGGCACCTCAATAGAAAACGGGTAGCACGCCCCAGTTGATATGAAGCAGATGCTTAAAGAAAACGGCCAACCAAGGTATCTTCGGTGGTGAAGGTTTTATATAATATTATATAATATATATTATATATATATATATATACTATATATATAATATTATATATATCTATATATTATATATATATATAGATATATATAATATATATATATATATAATATATTAATATATATATTTTTTTTTTTTTTTTTTTTTTTTTGTTTTTTTTTTTTGACAATAGGACCCACTTCTCCAAGCAATCTTGTCTAAAGGCTAAAGATCCTAGTAAGCTGCTGATATCCAGGTACGGACAGGGGAGTATTACTCCCGTCGCTATAGAACAAAGGATCTGGCGCACGTAGTACTATCAATGTCATCATCACCTTTGTACTCTTAACTGAATCATAAGCAACTCTAAAATTGAAGAAGAATAAATTCATAACTAGTAATAGCCAAACTGGACATAAGGGCGCAAGCTGCTAAATTGAAATGAGTTACACAAGGGACTGAAGGTCAAGAAACCAATTAACTTAGAGGACTCGTGAAGGATGTACAATGGCCTGTAAATGTTGCAGTCATACTTGTAACCTTCTTGAATGGTTGACACATTGTATAACATCTGCACGGTAGGAAAAAGGCTAATCTCCTGTTAGATTTGTTACCTAGAAATAGCTAATGATATCTTGGGGTCAAGGGATTATGCCAAAAACATTTAATTTCTAGAAAGAAAAAAAATATGCGTTTACGTTTCATCCATATCGGAATTACAATACTCTCAAAATAAATATGCATGGTATTTGCGAAGACCTTTTCAGTGCCAATGGCAATAAGCATGAAGTACCAAGTCGGTACGAAATAAAACCGAACAAAAAAAAAAAAAAATAACAAAGGATAATGAGAAGACTAAATCTAATATTGAAATATTATACCAGCAACATGGTTTTTATTTTAACTAGATAATGATAAAATATGATGGTACAGTACAGAAAAAAGAAAAGAAAAAAAAGAAGAGTAGATATGAAATTCTAAATCAAGGTAACTGAAGGACAGTAGCAATCGTCAAACCACCCAGTTCAAAAAAGATTGATTTCCCCAGATAACTGCGGGGCATTTATTCAAAATGGGCACAGAAGTACGTAATTGGTTTTGCATGCCGTTCCTTAGACCAATATTATTTGTGTTATTGTTTATTAGATTATCATGCCATTACATTGAAGAGGCGCACGAATGACTTACTTAACATTTTATTTCTTCTACTCTCTACAGATAAGATGAAATTCTTAGTAATTGCCTCGCTGTGCTTTGTGGTGGCGCACGGCCAAACAAGGATCCCTCCAAAACCAAACGTTCGCACCCTGCCAGCTGATTCACTAAGAGGTTAGCAAATCTACTTTCCAGTGATACTGATCTCCCTGACATAATCCTAGAACTTTTTGCTGCTGCTCATCTTTCATGATGTTTGTAATCACAACTGAGTAATCACAACTAAAAACCTGTCTTAAAGTAACATGACACCAACTAAACCTTGCCTTCGTTTTACCTCACAGATTTCCCAGGCGCTTGCTTCGGCTCGACCGCCTGCAAGATCTTCAAAGTCGGCGAGTCCTGGCCCCTGGCGCCCTTCTGCGGCAAAGCCTCCTGTCTCAGGGACGGCAACCGCCTCATCGAGAGGGTGGAGGACTGCGGCCTCAAGCCGAAGGAATCTCCCGGATGCAGAGTGGTCAACGAGGCCGACTTAGAGAAGCCTTACCCAGCTTGTTGCCCCGTGTATGAATGCCAAGATGGAGCTTCCCTGCAGTACCCAACCCAGGAGGAGATTCAGGCTGCAGCCAGGGAAGCTGCCGCTAGGAGTGCTGCCGCGGCTGGAGGGCCCGGTCCTCAGCAGGGAGGGGGTGGAAGACCGGCCGCTGGGCCTCCAAGAAATTAAAACTTAGTTCCTTCTCTCTTTGTCTCATTTTCTTAATGAATCGTTGGTGCTCTATTCTTGTCATTATATGGATCATCATCTTTTAATGATCTATTTATTTCTGTTTTTCACTCCTGTCGTATTGTGATATTCTGTTCGTCTTCGATTTCATAGTTCCTATTTGCAGATCAAATGTGAAATGTTACTATTTCATATGAGAGTTCGATGAAATCAACATCCAGTACCTAACTGGATTAGAAATAATTCTACCAATTAAGAGGTTTTAGATCTATTTTTGTGATATTTCATATCTTGCGTCTGATCAAGACTCAAAAAAAAAGACTTAATACTTTGAAAACATAAACAGTTCCTTATCGTTTTAACAAAAACGAAAGAAAAATGTCTTGCAAAGCGTTTTTTTTTTCTCGAAGTTTTTCTGCTTTGATTTTTTCCTAAATTGTTAGAATAAAAAAAATACTGCTTGAAATTTGTTACTGTGTATATCCTCTGAGTCAGCAGTTTTCATTGCTTAGTAAATACCGTTAAGATCTTTTTTATCAAAAAGACGACATAACCTTTGTTGACCAGTTTTGTATGGTCAGCTGTTAGATAGCTATTTCTCCAACTCAGGTTCAAACCCTGACGTAGAGTTTCTTCGTGCCATTCCAGATTTCAGGATGCCGTTTTCCGTTAGAAACTCCATCATAAATATTAGGGAACCGTGATGGTACAAGTTAATTGAATCTCCGTCTAATTCAAGTAGCTCACCCGTTCCGAATTCTCGATACTTTTGTCTTATCACGGGCTAGGAGCAAATATACAATGCCCACTGGAAGACCTGTAATACATAGTAATAAAAACGGAATGGCTTGCACTACCCACTGGAAGGTCTGCAACTCTAAGGTAATGGAGTATAACACCTGAAGGAAAAGAAGTAATAAACTGGAAAAAGAAGCTTGGGATAAAGAGAGGGACAGAATCTCCTGGGATGTTAGCTCTTTAAACCTGCATTGACAATTCACGAATACTTAAGTCAAAGGAGAAGTGATTGCGTCAGTTAATGAATACTTATGCCGTTAACATTGGAATTCATTTATGATTTTATCCGTATATGTCGCCTACCCCTACTATAAAAGCTGACCCGTCAACGATGCCCATTCAGAACATCCCTTCTAACGTCCAGATTATGGCCAGGGAGATGGCCGAAACATGTCGACATTAGAGAAAATACATTTATGATAAGAAAATACCATATTAACGATTTTGTAGCGGAGATCACCATCTACAACCCCGTTGGAGTCTCCGAATATATATTAAACTACACACACACACACACACACACACACACATATAGATATTATATATAATATATTATATATATATATATATATATATATATATATATATATATAAAGGTTTTTGCCACGAAGGAAAATTGAAAAGCGAGATAGCCGAGAACTTTCGGTCTAACACGACCCTTTACTAAGGCATAAACTGAACATACAGAGGCAAATACATAGTAAAAGTAGGATTAATATCCAAACTGACATTACAAGATTAGCAATAAGGTCGATTTCACTCTATAGAAAACGAGGAAACGCCTGAGGGCAAGATTAACGATTTTAGGCAGCCACTCCTTGGAGGAGCAAAACGCGTGGTTAACAGATGATTCATCCAGAAAACAATACATTTTGAAAAAACAAAGAGGCATATACAACATATTACCATGAAATTTACAAAAATGTTCCCAAAAAATTATTGAAAAGACGAAAAAAGATATAAATACATCGAGCAAGATATATATATATATATATATATATATATATTAATATATATATATATATATATATATATATATATATATATAGATTAATATATATATATATATATAAATATAATATAGATCGAGAGGACTCGATCTCTCGATTCTGCAGAATCTCGAGAGAGAGAGAGAGCTTGAGACGCGAGGAGAGAGAGAGAGCGAGAGAGCAGAGAGAGAGAGAGAGAGAGAAATAATAACTATATACATGTGGGACTAATTAATTAGTAGTTCATTTATTTTAAGGTCCTTCATAAACAGTTTGCAAATATATGGGTCCAAATGGTACAATCCCAGACTAAAATTTAGGTTGTTTTTATAAGTGATTTGTATAATTGCACTGAATGCCAGATCCGACACGACTCCGCAAAACATTTTAGTCACGCAAAGGTATTAAAAAGAAACATTTTGGCTTAGAAAACACGTTAATCTTCTTTATGAAATGAAAAGGAGCGTTTTTGAAAAGTTTTACATTTAAATGAATAATGTTGAATGTAAGTAGGTTTCGTAGGCAAACCTGGTTTCAGAATGGAATGAAACATAATGAATGAAACACGCAACATAAGGAATTTGGATTTTGCAGACCACCGGGCGGCCATCTTAGAAAATGGCCGTCATGCCTTAATCTCATCTCTTCGGGACATTTTCCCTTTAGAATTATTCTTTGCGATCGATTTTTTATCCAAAATTCCTTCCTGTATTACCGAATGTAAGATTTGAACTTCCGCTCTCCTAACCCGCTCCCCACCCAAAAAAGAAAAAGAGAAAGGAAATCCGTGAAAGGATCCATATCACGAGCAAACAAACAAAAAATTTATGTAAAGCAATTCAAGACAGTTAAGCAATAGTTAACACAAAACACTTGAAATAACTCCAAGGATATGTAACAATAAGCAGCAGATAGTGAGAAGCACTCTCAGCATATAAATGAGAATTTAAGACATGGAAATAACCGCTTTGATGAATTTTCAAGTATATGAAGAATAGTCCAGGAAATGCGACTGAAAAATCAATACTATTAATTCCATTTTTTAATGCGTAATATATGGAAAAGAATTCAAATCATATGAAAATGGACCCAAACACGTGTAAGATTCCTGCAACATTAAGATGAGCAGTGAATAGTTTCAAATGAAGAATTAAATTAATGCACTTTAAAATAACGGCAACAATATTTTAATAGCTTCCGAGCTCATAGAAATATTTCAGTGATTCAGACCTCAATATTCCCATCGAACAAAATACTCATAAAATGCTGACAATATCTTGTTGAAGAATTTATATGCTTTTCACAATAAACACTGCTCTCTCTCTCTCTCTCTCTCTCTCTCTCTCTCTCTCATATGTGTATCTATATATATATATATATATATATATATATATATATATATATATATATATATATATATATATATATATAAAACAGGATCGCTTATAATACATATATTCATGCGCGCACACACACACACACATATGTATAAAGTATACTGTATATTCACGCGCTAGGGCACGAGGTGTTCATGTGCGTAATAATGTCGAACAGAGGTCCTCATCCATGGTAATAATCCAGGGCGAGAACGACCATTCAAGCAGTCTCCGGTTCGATCTTGTTCTGCATCGTTTTTTAGAGAGGAGGTTAAGGACAGGGGGGCGTTGGAAGCGGTGGTGAGGGGTATTGGCAGGGGAGCCTCCCCGGCATAATCTCTTTTTCGCGAGTGAGGGTTCTTCGTAAGCGGTGGTTTTTCTCGTGTTGCCACACACTTCTTGGAAACAAAGTGCCAGGGGTTGCCATGAGCACTCATATATTACGGCACAAATTACATACTCTGTGATTGTAACTGACCGTTGTGTTCTGCCGTGATAGCTCTCGAAGTGAAGGGGAAATAAACCCTAAAATGAGAGCATTCATGAAAGGTACACGGAAATGAAATGCACCAACAACGACAGAAAATTGTATTTTAACAACTGCGCCTTCTACCCAACGACTGACCCCGTGCGGCATATATAAACGAGATTCGAAGCCCAAGGTCCTGTAGGAACACTGTAGCTTCAAGTAAGGAGTCACTTGCCGAAGAACGAAAGGTAAGAGTGGCTGAAGGGTGCATGAAATCCTTAAGGTATTCTTACCGGAGGCCAAATTTTACCTGGATGACATTCGGTATTTTTCTTGTAAAATCTCAAACCTCAGCGTTTCCCCTTGATGCCCCCTTTTGACATTCTGTTTCGGTTGTAAGGTGCTGACTTTAACTTGAAGAAGAGTATTGACATATGCAAGGGGAGCGAATCTTTAAACAGTTTCTGAGTTCAATATCTTATTTCATTCAAATTGCTTCCCATCATCATTCACCTTCTTTAAGTATTGATAAACCATGGAAAGCCTACATAGAACTTTTACAATTTAACTCCCTTTTGGAGCTGTCCTAAATCACTTAATAAACACGAGTAGTAGACTTTTGAATTGAGTTTTGCATTTATCTTTTTGATTTGACCATGAGCTTTATTCTATCTTCAGGAACATGATGGGCTACAAATTTACCTAATGATCTTTGAATAATAATAATAATAATAATAATAATAATAATAATAATAATAATAATAATTCAAACAGAAATCTCCTGACCATATAATGATAAAGGACTCTGAGGCAAAATGTTAAGGGTCGCCAATTTGCTGGCTGGACCAGATTTCTATTTTGGGATTAGTGTGCTAGGGGCGGTGGGGTGTTGCGTTGATTAGGAGGGGTTGGATTGCCTAGTCTTGGCCATCATAAGTCTGAATTATTTTTTGCTTTTACTAATCAAAGTTGCTCTCGGTCTAACTCCTGAGAGGAATGAATTTACCGTTAAGAGTAAATTGGTTAACCCAGTTTTATTTTAATCGGGCCTTTTTAATTTATCTCGTAATCTTACTGTGAACGAAATACGAACTTACGTGGTTATTTGCCTAAGTCAAGGATTCAGTTGAGCTTATAACAGTAATGGCAATAGTGATGGATATTGTTATATAGATAAAAAAAATCTAACCACATTAAGCAAATGTATTTTACCACAATAACTACTGTTGCTACTATCACCAATAATAGTAATCATTCAAGACTATGATGATGTGTAAATATTAACAAGCGCTTGGAAAGCTAAAACTCATGTTAATTTCGCAAAAACTCGTTTACGAAGCTCTGAGAACTATGAAGAAAAATGTTTGACCATAAGCATTTAATTTATCGGTCTTTTGATGATTACCTCTTGTCACAAGACAAAAGTCAATTCTACAGATAATTACTGACCCTTCCTGATCATCTCCACAGCCAAGATGAAGACCTTGATCGTAGCTGCCGTCTGCGTTGCCGTAGCCCTGGGCCAATCAAGAATCCAGTCGAAACTGAGTACTCGTAATGTGCCCGCAAATGTTGGGAAAGGTGAGTGTTTGCCTCTTGAGTGGCGTGCTTCATGTTTCATTTGAGAAGCCCTCCTACATAACCGAAATAATACATCGACCCAAAAACCAGTTACTCTTAATGCTGTACATCTTTCCTGAGAGAATGTCACAGTCGTTTCTCATAATTGGATATAAGGTGTTCATACTTCACCGAAGGGTTCCAGTGAATCTTTTTTATCTTTCCTGCAGATAACCCAAATGCCTGCTTGTCGGTCACTGAAGGGAAAGCCTTCCAGGTGGGCCAGACTTGGGCCCTTCCCATCTGTGGTAAATCCACGTGCTTCAAAGACGGCGATAAGCTATCCGAAAAAGTGGAAGACTGTGGCCCTCTGCCAAAACAATCTCCCGGCTGCAAAATCGTGAACGAAGCTGACAAAAACAAGCCATACCCTACCTGCTGCCCCGTGTACGAGTGCCAGCCAGGTTCCGCCCTTCAGTACCCAACCGAGGCTGAAATCAAAGCTGCTGCAGATCGCGCTGCACAAGCTGCACCACCACCAACTACACAAGGTGCACCGGGTGCCCAAAGTACCCCAGCTGCACCAGGTGGACAAGCTCCCCCAGTTACTCAAGCTGCACCATCTCCTCACTCTGCCCCAGGTGCACACGCTTCCCAGGCTGCTCAAACTCCACAACCCACAACCTCTGGACCAGGTACATCAACTACACCAGGAGGAAGGTCATAAAAGCCACAGAATGGCTTCGGAGGAGGAGCTAAAATATGACTCGTTTTGAAGTTGTTGTTATATTTTTGTATCTATGTTTTCTCGGCACTCATCAAAGAAGAGATCGTTCTTTTGACTCCCTCTATTAAGAGTTTAAGAAACTGAAGTGCGTTGAAATATCAATCAAACTATTAGGAAATTTCATTATCTGCTGAGAATTCATTATCATCTTTGTTAAAATGAGAATACCTATTCTATGAATGGCCACAATGCATTCTGATGGGTATTTGATAGGGGAATTTTAAATCATTGTTATGAATGAGTTAGTCTTGTGTTAAGAAGATGTAAAAATAAATTTTCTTATGTACTCCTGGTCTATTTCATTACCTTTTGTCTCAAAGGTAAAGGTATGACTCCTCTCTCCTAAATACGACTCGCTTTCACATTCGAATATTTCTGAATCATTTACTGAATAAATCTGACAAATTTCTACCAGTTTTTCCAAAATATTTACGTAGCTACAAATCCAGGCTTTGGAAAAGAAATGAAGTAGATTGGCCTTATCATATACGCCATTCACAAAGTTTTAATGTCCTTTTCTCTGCCAAACTCATGGTGCAGCAGCTTTTTGTCCTGACGAAGTCACTCTTCTTAACTCGTTATTTTGAATGAGTTCCTAATACTCGTCCTTTGTCTTCTTAACAAAACCTTGCCTTTAGAAGTCCTCAAAGACGTGGAATCCTCAAAGTCAAACAAGGCTGCGAATACGCTTCGTTGGTTTTAGTTAAAATCGCTTTATGCCCACAAGGGCAATTTTCTAATGTGCCCCGTAAGTGTGAAAGGTCTTCCCTAGTATGGGCCTTTGTACAAATTGAGACGAAGGATTTCCAGTATAACCATTGGTTGTAAAGGAACCGAAAATCGGATTGAGCGGAATATATTGCCATCAATTATGCTTCAGTCTGAGCTACTTGTTTTTGCTCTTTCCCCTCATCCTTCAAATTCCATTCAATGTTATTCTACACTCATACAGCTCTCTGTCTTCAGACCAACGCGGATTTCTCACGGCAAACTTGCGGCTTGGTACAGCTCTAATACAAAGGGAGCAGCAGGGTACAAGGTTCACTACAGTGTTCCTTAGGTCTATGCCTCATTATATCTCATCTTCAACTTTTCGTTTAATCCCTTTTTTCCTCCTACTTATCAATGCAGCTTCCTCAACGCCACCCTTTTCTCTATTTCTCTTCTTAGTTATACTTCGATTTTGACCTAAAACATCTGCACTTCACTTCTTATTTACCACCTCTACTATAGTAAATCTTAGATGTTATTCAAAGGCTATATCAGTGTATAGCTCTCACTCATACGAACAGGGTAGAACATTATCAAGCTAACAAATTTTCAGGAAGGCTAATAGTATGTTAGAGATTACCAATAAATTGATGGCTTGACCTCGAATGGTATCGAAGGCTAAGGGCATACTAAAAGAATCAGTGTAAAATTAATGTTTTTATTCATTCTTTGAAATTAGTTATGCAAGTTCGATTCCAGGTCTGTCTTCAGAATAACTGCTGTACTTGATTATTTAAGCATCATTACAATGACCATTCCAAGTCTGGTTCCTCAATGACAATGTTAGGCTAAAAGAAAAAAAAAGTTTGTCTAGAATAAAACTTAAAATTGAGTTATAGATACAAGCGCCTCTTCCTTTGCATATCTTACAGGTCGTGTTCCGCGATTGTTTTCTAAACAAATCAGATCTCCCATATTGTTTTATAACCATCACATTTCATCTAGATATATAATTATTTTTTATTTTTATACTCTGGAAGAACAAGTCCAACACTATTATGAGTTAAAATGTCTTGAAAATCTACGTTCTTATCTTTAACCTCTTTGTGCAGTTTGAGCATTCCTCTGTGCGGCAGCCCTCAGTTCTTGCTCTGTTGGGTACTGGAGGCTGGCTCCTGGCTGACATTGGTACACGGGGCAGCAGGCTGGGTAGGGCTTACCTTGGTCGGCTTCGTTCACGACTCTGCAGCCGGGAGATGGCTTGGGCTCAAAGCCACAGTCTTCCACCTTTTCGAAGAGTTTGCCTTCATGTTGAATGCAGGTGGCTCTTCCACAGAAGGGAGCCAGGGGCCAAGACTGGCCCACGGCGAAGGCCTTATTAGCAGTGAATGCAAAGCACTGACCGGGAGCCTCTGTTTTGACAATAACAAAAGATGTGTTAACACTTCTTAGCTATAAGTGCTCGTCTTATGTTGCTTAAAATAAAAAGGTTCTGTTCAACTTCATTGAATAAGACAATAAGGTTTCTTGCACTGTAAGCATTTTCTATCTATATGCCATAGAAAAGAAGAAAGGATTTGTTTATAAAGTAAAAGCTGCAAATTTCAAATGCTAAAACAATTACTAACGTGGTTTGACTTCAGCTGGCAGATTACGAATGTTGGGCTTTGGCTGTATAGTTTGCTGGCAGAGAACCACTACAATGCAGACGGAAGCTACGATCAGGAATTTCATCTTGGCTGTGATACATTAAAAGAATTAAAAGATAATAGGAGTTAATCTGGTATACTATATTAAAACTTTATTAGTTACATTCTTTTTTCATCTCTTCAAAGTTACATGAGGCCTTGGAGATAAATAAATGCAGTTTTCGTTATTAGTCTAAATGCTTTCCATTATCGCAAAACATATCTATAACAAGTTGAAAACAGTCTTTAAAAATCATAGCTTTGGTTTAGACTTCAGAGCAAATTATTTATATATAATTCTTTACAATTTAATATTTCTTGATAAGACGTTGAATTTGTTTTTGTTCGACAGGATTGTCACTAAATCGAATAGCAGTAAAAGGAAAATAAATTTGGTGTCAATTAATGATTTGGTTATGGTATGCAATTTATTTCTAAAGAAAGGTGCTCCAGTGTTGCGGAACTGATTTTGGAACAGTTTTGTCAATGCTAGCGTTTTCTTAAGCAGGAAATGAGACAAATTCTCATATGAAATTTTCATATCAGAAGTAACTTCACACTCAATTTTAGCAAGAGATTTAACAGAACTTCTTCCTGATTTGTCCAACTTACCTGAGTTTCCGAAGCACTGCTACCGCAAGGAAGGTCAAATGAGTTGTGCGTGTTGTGCGTAGCATTGACCATCATTTGACTTTTTTTATATCCCGAGACTGAGGACCAGGCGAGTTGCTCAATGTTCTGCGATTTATAAATTTCCTTCCTTAGCAGGACAAATTTGGCAAATCTTTTCTGTTACTGTAGACTCTCCCTTGTGTGACTTTGCCATTGCTGGGAGGATATAAACGAACATTTAGACGCTTGGTTTGACGCTAAATATGAAATTGTTAATAACAGGCAACTGCTCTGTAAATACCCCAAGTTCTTACTGCTGGATCCCAAAATCTAGCCAATAGGTGCCGAAGGAGCTGCAAAACCAGTCTTAGACACTAAACCTGAATGCCAGATGAAGTTCAAAATACCCGAGGAATTTAAATAACTAAAAAAAAAAAAGTAAACAATCCGGCCTGTTTTTTGTTTTTTTTTGGAGGGTGAGGAGGGATCGGTGCTCGTTTCCTTTTTTACGAGTAAATGGTTAGATCTAGGTGCCAGAATTTTTATTCAATCTGAGCATCCTTGGCATACGCTAGTAGTAACAAGTATATTGACATTGGTAATGTTACAAAATTTATTTATATAATTCACACGCATATATTCATATGGAAGACGCACACATCAGCACACATTTACATATATGTATATAAATATGTATATACATATACGTAAATGTATATATGTATATATATATATATGTGTGTGTGCGTGTGTCTTCCATATGAGTATATGCGTGTGAATTATAAAAATAAATTTAGTAACCTTAACAATATCCCTATGCTTGTTGCTACTAGCGTAGGCCATATGTAATTTGTAGTATATATATATATATATATATATATATATATATATATATATATATATATATATAGTATATATATATATATATATATATATATATATATATATATATATATATATATGTATACACACACACACACACACACACACACACACACACATATATATAATTATATATATATATATATATTATATATATATATATATATATATATGTAATATATATATTATATATGAATGTACTCTGAGGAAAACTCTAATCAAGGCTCTGAAAACGCTACTACAGGGATGAACGAGTGGAAGTATTTCAAAGATAAAAAATTTAATCATACCATGAAACATGCCTCTAGTTATCAGTAAAACTAGCACTATAATGCATTAGAACCTTACTTAAGTTTCCAAATTTATTGTGACTGAACTAGCCTGTAGGTGTCATGTTTAGCTCAATGGCAGAAAGCGAAAAAATAAGATACAATATTAAAAGTAAGGAAGATTTTAAAAAAACTAAGAGATATAGCAAGAAATGGGAATCAATACATTAACTTTCTACGCTATTTACAGAAACAAAAAGTCGATTCAAAGGCAGCATTAGTAGTGGAGTGGCACTCTATACATGGAAAAACAACTGACACATTACTCAGGTAAGATAGATTCAGAATAGATAAGCACAGAAAAAGAAAATACCATACAAAGATTAAATCCTCATCATATCAGTCTAAGATAAAAATATTTTTTCCAGTCATTCCTGTCAAAAACACTAAGTTTTAGTCTTCAGCTCTGGATCGTTCCCAATGAAACACTCAGTAATATCTTGCAGCCTTTAGCAGTTTTTTTTAGTTGTTTTTAATCATTCTGATATGTTTAAATTATACATACCCTCGAAATCTCGAAATCATTAGTACCTTAACTTTGACAAATATCCTTTCAATTACTTTTACTTTAAGGTTTCCATCCAGAATACCTGAGTGCAGGACATATGTTAGAAACAATACCAGTGAACATTTCCAGATCCTACATAATGCTCCCTTTTTTCTTATATCTAAAGTTAGACTATTCTTCGTTATTCGTTTCTTTTATGTAGTGCTTCTTTCTTTTGAACGAACTCGTTCGTCCTTTTTATATATCAAAGATTCGAAGCTTCTATGTTCATTTAAGCAATTGCTATTGTAGCTTTCACATTTTTCCAGTTTAAGTATAAATGTCTCACAAATATCTAAATGGAAAGTTTGTATACCCGAGACTGTTGTCTATCTTGGAGGCCAACAATTTTTATTGTCTCTCTCTTACTCTATTGAAGAAGAACCCTGCCTAGCTTAATTAGGATAGTCTTCAATAGTCTAAATATTTTATGGAAATACTATCAGGATAAAATTATTCTAATAGAAATTAAAGACTACTTTATTACATCTCACGAACACAATAATGACAGAACAATTCACAATATTTTTTTAAGTAGTTTCAACAAATAATGTTTTAAACAAAATTAAACCGCTGACAATTATCCTGCTGCAACACATCAGATGCCATAATGATTTTAAACATGGAACGAAAGACTGAGAAGAGAACGGTTGTCTGGTCTGGAAGGAAGGAAGGCCACCTGAGGCTCTTAACCTCTCTGTGCAGCAGCTTGAGCAGCCTGTTGTGCAACAGCCTTAACCTCTTGTTCAGTTGGGTACTGGAGGGAGGC
>NC_061089.1:21771734-21854234 GCF_015104395.2 Macrobrachium nipponense
TCACTATCAATACCGCTATTTAAAAAAAATGAATAGGTGCCTGTCAAAAAGAAAGAACAAAACCAATGACTGGTGGAGTTTTTTTTTTTTTTTTTTTTTTTTTTTTTCTAGGATGGGACGGGACAGACCATTGTCAAAACCGGTCTTTGAGAAGTAAATTGTTAGGGAGATTGACATTACTGACGTTACTGGCAATACTGACGTTATGATTACTAGGGTTAACGACATCATAAACTTGGGGAGAGACAGAGAAGGAAGTAAGATCTAACATCGAAGTTAGGAATAGGAACACGCCTTAAATAATTATTTTTATTTTTATTATTATCATGAGTAAAAGAAGTTAAATATACGCATAGTAGCGTGAGTCTTGTAACGGAGAAACAAATCCACTGTTATGTCTGGGCATATATTTAACAATAAATCTCCAGAGATTTATTTTTAAATATATGTACGAAACTGGATTTATTCTCCAATAACGGTAGTTTAATGAGATTAAAGCATCGCGTTACTGCACTCAGAGGAATCAGTGAGGTATTTGATTAAAAAATAAAGGTGAAAACTGCGGTAACTGAGAGTCAAAGAAGTTTGATAGCTAAAAGAAGAGACACACAGGCAGTATATAAAAACTGAAAGGGCAGTGTAGATGATTTTAATGACAGCGGTTCAAGTCTGCAGAAGGAAAGAATTTTGTGGAACTATTGCAATGATTTTGCAAAGAGGAGTAAGTACACATTTTATAAGAAAAGGTGGTAGCTACACGAGGGAAAACTTAGAGGGGTTAATTTGTCTCTCCCCTAACTTGCATGGCTTACCAAGTCTTTCTCAAATCCAGTGCAGTAACAAAGGAAAGATGGTGTCACACGATCATGACTGCGTAAAAGTTAATTCTTTTCAACATTCTATTCACATCAATAACAACGATAACAAGAAAAAACTCGAATTAAGTAAATTTACAACAATTCTTGCTCTCTTCAATTAGTTGTAACTAAGCCCCTCCAAGATAGGTGATCAATGAAATTCAATTGATACTACCCATAGAGAATCGGGATATTTTTTTTCATTGTATTATATAGGCATGTTAGCTTGTTTTTTTACAGATGCTATGCGAATAACTAAAGCACCAACGTTCGCACACGCTCATGATCTGAAAATCTCCCTAAAAACAGACAGATGACTCAAAATCCGGATAATTTGGGTTCTTGTAAATTTACCCACCTGAGCCTCATATAATTCAGTAATACTTGTGGGTTGAAACGCGATCAATGTACAACAACTTTTTCGGTATTGCAGGAGTAGTTATGCTGTAATCACTCAAGAATTCCAATGCAATCTGCATATTGACGACTGGCAATTAAAGACCAGTTTACTCTCCATTAAAGGAGATTCTGCCCCAAGGGTCAGAACCGCATCTTACTGGTTCAGGTTTTTTTCGCTCTCTTTTTTTTAATTTCCGGCTACTCTTAAAAGGCAGAACAAACAGTATCCCGAAAGGGGGAAAAAAAAGGAAAGGCGGATGGCAAAGACTGTACAGAACGCATTATTTACACTTATCAATTTCCCGTTGCGAAATAATGGAAACTAGCAACTTTCTTTGGCTAGGTCTCTAGGGTAACTTCCAGTAAAACCCCGGTAATCTTATCTGCTCCTACCAGACAACAAGACGTTTGCGTCATCAGAGAGGAAACGGGTTCATCTTCGGGATGCGGAGGCTTGATTAATATTTTACGTTTATCCGGGCACTCTTTAACCAATGGTGGCTAAGCTCTCTCAGCTTTACGAAGGTTACTAAAAATGTATTCAGTAAATTTGCAAGAGAACTGCTGATCATGTTTCGAATGAATTATACGAGTCATTAACTTATTAGGTTGCTTAATGAATGGGTCATTGTACTTTCGTACTTTTGTAGCCTGACTTAAACACGCAGAAACACACATGTTTGTGTGTACATGTATACGCATATATAGTACATGTGTGTGTGTTCGTGCAAAGAGGAAACTTATTTGATGGACACGACGAGCTGACGAGTGACAGGAAGCTGGTCTTGTCACTACTTGCTTAAAGCTAAAGTCAAAATGGAAAGTAGTTACAACAGAGAAAGGGAGGAGGTGAAAGGTAGGGTGGAGGGGAGTTGGGAAGGTGGGGAGAAGAGAAGAGTCCAGAAGGCTGTAAATGTAACCAAGACAAGTGAGTTTGATTAAAAAAAAAAATAGACTATCAATTATTCCATGCAAGGAAATGGCTTGGGATCTATGATACCTAACTGAAAGATATGTATGAGGAGTAAATGAAATTCAAATAGGGAGCACTGAGTGTTGTAAAGGCCAATAGAAATGAGGGGTAAAATAAGTAAATAGTAGGATGATAAGATGAGAGGTTTATCAAAAAAATCAACAAAACGTTTCAACAGATGCTACAGGACAGAGGACAAAATTCTATAGGTAGTGTGAGCGGATAGGTAAATGGATCAATGAAAATTAAGAGCAAAATAAGGAGAGAGAGAGAGAGAGAGAGAGAGAGAGAGAGAGAGAGAGAGAGAGAGAGAGAGAGAGAGTTTGAATAAATATTTTAGTTTGACAAACGTTTTTACATGAGGGATGTCAACACAGAGAAAGGTTAACGATCAACCGATTTTTTTTATATAAAACGAGGGAAATGCTATCTCAAAGCATCCTGTCCAATGGTGATGGAGCAAGTAAATGAAAGGTTTTGCCAGGTAAACAGCTGAAGTGTAAGCTCTAAGTGATTGAAGAGTAGAAACAAAAGAAGGACGAACAGGAATTAGAATAATGGAGAGATGACAGGACATAAAAAGATTTACAGGTGTAATTAGCATCGTGGTGCTAATTAAATAATGTACAGAATGCTTAGAAGTAAATGTTCTAAAGAATGAAAGGAGCAATTTTCCAACTTAACCAATAGTAGGTGAATGGAGCGTTTTACACAGGTAGAACACTATGCAATATACTTCTAAAGAGCATGATCAGTATCAGCTGAGAAAGTCGTGCTCATCATTAAAGTTCGATGAAATGTTGAATAATTTAAAAGGGAAAAAGGTGAACAGAAATCTCAAAATGGACAGAGTTGCAATGAAACCAGTACCTATGTGAGAATGTGCAAACGCAAAGCAATAGTTTAAGTGCAAAAACCGTGTCTTAGACAAGGGTATCCTATGTCTTCATGACTGAAATATTCTTTGGACGAAGTGACGGGAAGAGGTAGTGTCATTATCTTTCTTCACTTTGGTTGCAGTCCTCTACAATCATCTCAATACCAAGCATATAGTTCAATGATTAAGTCAACGGAAACACAACGGATTTACCAGATTACGTTCAGAGCTTTGATTTCATTTGGCAGAATAAGACCTTAAGGTTTTGACAATTTAATGTAGGATTTACCAATAACGTCAACGTCTCCACGCCAGTCAAAAATCGTCTAGAATTTTTTAATGGTGTCCAGTGCTGATACTGCGAACAAAAACTAAAAGATGAGGAGAGGACCAGTTTGCTTGAATCTACGTCAGCTCTATTTAGAGCGAGGCGAAGTCGTCTTGCTGTTTGGGAATTTGCTCTTTTTTTCTTGTGGGTTCAGTCGTCCAATCGCGTGTCTTGTTCTGGTCTTTAGCGTGCCACCCAAAACCGGTGATTACAGTACACCAACGTTCGGGGATATTTTCTGCGTTGCGAAATTGAATTTGATTTTGGACTTAAAGGCATAGTGTTACAATTAAATACCATTCTGTCCATTAATCTATCTACCTATTTGTATGTATAAATGTATATATGCATATACATATGACTATATAGGTATATATATATATATATATACACACACACACACACACACACACACACACACACACACACACATATATAATTATATATATATATATATATATATATATATATATATATATATATAGTAATAACCATAAGCCAATGCCCTCTTAACTTTTCAGTTATTCCACACTTCTTGGATACATGCGTGCGTGTGTTTGCGAATGTGTGTGTGCGTGTTAAAATAGGGAATATTAAGTGTTTTTTAATGCTTCCAAAAATCTAATCCGTGAAATTTGTCCTATTAATTAATTACGAATTGTTGGATTACGTTTGAAGATTTCGAATTATTTAGCTCCTAAGCAGCAACGACGATTGTTTTCTAATTAAAAGCCAAGAATGAGAATATAGAGCCGATTTGCCTGTAAGTCCTGGCACTGGATATCGTAAGGGGATAGTACCGTCATTGCACCTCACGCACGGTGCACTGTAGGCATTACTTAAGGTTCTTCAAAAGTCTCTTGGGCCCATAGTTGCAACCACTTTCATTCCTTTTATTGTATCTCCGTTCATATTTTCTCTTCCATCTTACTTTTCACTCTTTTCTAACAACTGTTTCAAGGTGGAACTGAGAGGTTTGCCTCCTGTTACACCTTTGTAACCTTTTAGTTTTCCTTTTAGCGCTGGATGACCAAACATGTCCCAGCGCTTGGCCTTCTGACTATAGGTGGAAAGAAGAAGGACAAAGGAAGTGGGAGCAGAGGTAAAGTAAAAGGTTAAAAAGCGGGCTCAGCGATGGGACGAAGGGACGCTGAAAACAGCCTTGAGTAATGCCTACAGTGCGCCACAAGTGCACTGACGACACTACCATCATACAGGGGAACAGAGAGAGCTGATTTCATAGTATCTGATCTACTGCACCAAAGTCAGAAAAGTTTTAGTTTCCCTCTGTAATTTTTAATGTCATGATGAACGAGATGTTTGTAATTAAGGATGACTATTTAAAAGATGTGAACGGCAGTAATATCAATTAGGGAACATAAAAAATATCTACAAAAAAAAAAAAAAAAGCCTTGTCGTAAAATGTTCATCTTTTTTCATCTGATTCTTCTTCTTTTTGGGGTAAGGGGATTCAATGATAGGTTCCGGAGGGTACGACGAGGAAGGTAAGAAGAATAAACCTGTTTTTGCCAGGGCTTCGAACCCAATTTTCGCCGTTAGTCGTGGCGTTTCGTCGCAGTCATGCCCTGGGACTTTTGCTACAATTTCCACTGCCCAAAATTAACATATACCCCTTTTCTAAAAGGGAATGCCAATAGCAGTAATTTAACATATATGCGTTTCATTTTCTATGACTACTGAGTCGAAAAAAAGTGGTGCGGCTGCAATGATTTTAACCAAACCATTACTCAAGGTTGAGGTTGTTTATTTGCAAAAGAAAAAGGGTAAATAAAGCACGGCCTTGCAACTCGCCATTTTCAACCCCTTTCGCAGGATATAAACCGTCCCAGGATTGCCAGCCATACCATTGAAGACGAGCAGTCCTTCTGAAAGCATCAGCACAAAGTGACCTAAGGTAAGGATTAAGATGACAACACAAACGTATGTTTATTGTTCAGTGTTAATGAAAATTCACTGCTGTTCCTTAACAAGGTTTTTCATTCAAGTTTTAGGTGTTTCACGTAATTGAGAAGATGTGACAGTTACTCTTACCAAATTATATGGAGTCATGAAAAGAAGCTCCGATTCTTTTAATCCTACGATTTTATTAATTATATCATATTATGTCACCATCTGCGACAAAATTGCTATAACTTTGTTGAAGTCCGTTTTCGTATTACATTCGTATTTTGTCCATATTTCATTATAAGTCTAATCGACTATATTTCTTTCTGAATAAAATAAAAATTATATTTAGATATTTTCTTCGTTTTAAAAACCTTTAATGATTGACGTTTAGAAAAATGTAAAACAGTAGATACGTTTAACTTACTACAGCAAAAATAATTTTTTTACTAAGTAAATTCAGGTTTTTGGATCGGCACTAGACTAATCAAGGTCTTTAGACCTTGAGACTAATATACAAGAATTGTTTTTAGTACCTGAATTTAACATGGCTTTAGAAAACAAGATAACAACACCTGGCCCCAAGTAATGAATAGCATATACATTGATGAATGGCCCTAATCATTGCCTTTTTATTATGGCACAAACACTGCTATCAAACATACTTTCTTCGATCGTGCTGTGTAGTCTCTCTAATAATTATTACGTCTTAGTGTCTGTGGAGTTTTCTCCGTGTTCCACCTTTAGATCCTTGTACGGTATCCCTTTAATTTTCTGGATCTCCTTGTCACTTCCAGCCACTGCAGCTCTCTCTTTACACTGTATTTAGCACCAAGTGGCCAAAAGTGCCCCCAGTGGTTGTCTTGACAGTCTAAATTTCATAAGATTCACCAATCATGTCGGCATCAAAGTCAAAACGTCCAATTTAAGATTTTTCCTTCTTTCCCATTACAGCCAAAATGAAATTCGTCATCGTCGCCTCATTCTGCGTGGCCGTGGCTCTCAGTCAGACGGTGATTCAGCCAAAACCAAACGTTCGCAATTTACCTGCTGAAATCCACAAAGGTTAGTACTTGTCCCATTGGTATATTTCGTAAAATTTAAAGAGCCTTGGTCTAAAGTGAATGATCTCCCTCTTCATCAAAGAATTTTACGTAGCTTTTCAAAAGAAGGAGAGATTATTTGTTTTTTGAAGTAGAATAATTAAAGCTTAACTGTAAGCAATATATTTCATAATAATGTTTTTAACAGACGCTCCAGGCCAGTGCATTGCATTCACTCTGAAACAACCCCAGGCCGTAGGAAAGTCTTGGTCACTGGCTCCCTTCTGTGGAAGAGCCACCTGCATTCAACATGAAGGCAAACTCTTCGAAAAGGTGGAAGACTGTGGCTTTGAGCCCAAGCCATCTCCCGGCTGCAGAGTCAAGAACGAAGCCGACCAAGCTAAGCCATACCCAGCTTGCTGCCCGGTGTACGAGTGCCAGCCAGGTGCTACCCTTCTGTACCCAACTCCAGAAGAACTGAGGGTTGCTGCGCAGAGGAACGCTCAGGCAGCACAAGGTGCCCAAGGATAATCACCGATCACTCAGGATGCTTGTAGTCGAAGACTCAAAGAGGATTTTCATAGAAGTTGGAATAAAGTCTTGGGAATATTTCTTTTACATTTATGTCCAATGACAGTAATAATACAAAAAGGGAAAGATTAGGAAGAACTTTTTAATGCAAAAAATAATTCTATGAATATTTACACTGAAAGCGAAAAAGAATTATGTACGAATTTGCAATTTTTTAATCCCCTCAACCAAAATGGTAATTAATCAGGATATGACCGAAGCATTACTACGTCACTACCATACGAAATATATTTCGTTAGGGAACTGGATATGACTAATTGGTAAAAATGAAAACGGACATGAAAAAAGCTCTTTTTATCATCCCAATGCTTTTCAATATAATAACTGAAAAGACAACTTCTGCCATCTTTAAGTGATGTAATGAAAGTCATTGTACGTAAAGCGACTTGAATATCTATTTCTCCTGGATGCAGTAGGTATATATATATATATATATATATATATATATATATATATATATACTATATATATATATATATATATAAATATATATATATATATATATATAATATATATATATATATATATATATATATATATATATATAATATGTATATATACACACACAGCACACACACACACACACACACACACACACACACACACAATATATATATATATATATATATATAAATATATATAATATAAATATATATATATATAATATATAAACAATTCTCTGCTTGGATGACGCTAGGCATGTTATGATTTGCTTAATTATGCGTTTTTGCGGCATTAAGTGCTAATGAATATCTACGCGTAAATACTCTAGATAATAGACACCTAAATGTTCCGCCTAATTCAGTTTAGCTCGATTCTATTTACCGCTTTAAGAATTGAAATATCTAGAAAAATCTCGTTTTTGCTTGGAGATTTCTAACAACGAAAGGGACACACTCTTATATTCTTGAAAATTACAGGGAACTGGCACAAAATTAAGGGAAATTTCTTTGTCAATACGAGTACTTGATTTTGCCTCATCCCTTCAGAATTGCTATTCAAGTTCTCACTGCAAGGTAAGACAGAATGAGAAGGATGATAAGTCTTTAAAAAGTGATTAAATAGATGTTTTTGTGAATATAGTAATTAGTCTACCTAAGGTATGACCACAACCTGGTCTGATGGAAGTAAAAAAAAAATCAATAAAAAAAAGATATGTTGGAGGGTAACACTCTCGTGTTCTGACTACAAAGAGTAGAGGGGCAGACATGACTCCGTGAGTGTGTGTGTGTGTGTGTGTGTGTGTGTGCACGTGAGTGCGTGCGCACTAAGAAAGATCTGGGAGGTAAATGCGTCCCAGTAAAGGCGAAGGACACGCACTAAGAAATAAAAAAAACACCCAGACATTCAGCATCAAGCGCATTTGTTTGTCGTCACGTAAAAGGGATAAGAAAAAAAAAATGTCTCAAAAATTATTTATCGGAAAAACATAAAATATAAACACTATCGCATATCTTAATCAATTGTCGAAGGTACTTAAGAAATGCGAAAGAAGAAAACCAGGTTATAACAGATATAAGGATGTAACTTATATCAATCTCAATCCTAAGTTACGTGTTTTTATTTACCAGTAACCTTTTAAATGCCAAAGTATCAAGATCACCTTGATGAAGGGAAAATTCAATGACGTTTCTGTCAACTACATCATACATCATCCCATGGACTCACGGACAAACATCTTTGTTTTTCTTATAGAATACAGATGCTGTTGGCGAGCAGCAATATATAATCTAATTTTTGTGATTTGTGGGTTTACGTCCGGGATACATAAGGCAGCAAATACGTATATATATATATATATATATATATTATATATATATATATATATATATATATATATATATATATATATATATATATATATATATACAGGTTGCATGAAACAAAGTAATGAAGAAAAATATCTTTATTTATTTACACATGAAAAAATAAATCCCTTTTTTTAACGATCTAGCTGAGAACGTTTTGAAACATTTCTTCAATAATGATATCAAAATCTTCAGAATGGTAGTAACATGTTCATGGACATTAAATAAGTTAAAAGACAGTCATATGAGTGCTTTCGATGGATGATTTTAGTTAAAAGTACCCAAAAGTCATCGCACTTTGAGAGACTATTCATACTTCTGAAGTGTAAATCTAAAATATTTGGTATGTTTTGCGTTCATGGTTTTTTTGTTATTCAACGTAGACTTTATTTTTTTTGACTGAGAAATTATCCCTGTGCACCTTGTGCAGCCTGAGCATTCTGCTGAGCAGCAGCCCTCAGTTCTTGCTCAGTTGGGTACTGGAGTGTGGCACCTGGCTGGCATGCATAGACGGGGCAGCAGGCTGGGTATGACTTAGCTTGGTCGGCTTCGTTCACGACTCGACAGCCGGGAGATGGCTTGGGCTCAAAGCCACAGTCTTCCACCTTTTCGAGCAGCTGGTTCCCTTGCTGGAGGCAGGTGGCTCTACCACAGAAGGGAGTCAGTTGCCAAGACTGGCCCACAGGGAAGGCCCTTCTGGCAGTGAATCCGTAGCATTGACCCGGAGCCTCTGTTTGAAGGGAAAATATTCATTAATGATGTTAATCAACTTCGACTTGCAAATGCATCAAAATTCTCGGTAATTTATAACCTTAAAGTATATTCATTTATTTAATATTACTAAGCTGAAACAGAATCTTTACTTATATTTGAAACTGTCTTACCAAAAGAAAAAAAAACATATTTGACATTAATTGAATGAAGTTTTGGAGTTAAGAAAAGTTACGAAGTATTTACTATAAATTCTGTGAAATAAATGATAAAAATTACTAACCTTTGCGGACTTCAGCAGGCAAAGTTCGGACGTTTGGTCTTGGCTGAACCACATTTTGACCAAGAGCCACAGCCACGCAGAATGAGGCCACAATCAGGAATTTCATCTTGGCTGAAATGAAAAAGGAATGAATATATTTAAATGGAAATGTTATATACTGTCTTTTTGTTGGATTTCTTTATGATAAGGAAAAATTGCATTTGGAAATGCATCATTATCAAAAACTTATTTTGAACATTTTCTAAATCAAGTGATTTCTTTTAATCGAATCCTGTCAGGAATTAGTTAAAAATCTCATAAAAATACCCTCAATCTCAATCCTCTCTCCTTAAGTTGCTTAAATGCTTTTAATAATCTTAGTATACATAAACTTAGATATCGAAAATACTATGATGATGCTCACACACACAAGAAAAAAAAAGAATTTCTTACTGTGAAACAACTCAAATTCTTATTTATGACTAAAAAAAAAATCATGACAATTGCTGCAAATTCTTAAGTGGTTGGAAAAACCTTCATTTCTTAGTCATTCCAATATAACATATGAAAATTTCGTTGTAGAAGCTAATAATAAACAGCATTCAGAAGAATATTTAACAAAGCAAAAAATTGTTTATGTCTAAACTCTTACCTAAGTTTTCTTTAGCGTTGCTGCTAATCTCGAAGACAACCAGGAGTGTTTGATGCCCAATGAAAGTACCGTGATGTTTATATTGTTTGAAAATCGAGCCGGTGAGATGCCAAATACTCCATTTTGAACGCTTTTTCTCTTATTCGCCCTGAGTGACCTTGGCTTACCAAATGAATCTCTTACCTACCCATCTGTACTACTCTCCATTGCTTATTTACTGGAAACAATATTTAATAAACAAATGAGTAGCTTTATCGTTGCTATGTGTATTTCAATAGGATTAGGAATGCAATTTGGCACCTGCAAAAATCGGTAAATTCCCAGGAATTTTAGCGCTCGAATTCCGAGAGCGATAACCGGCATTTGCCCAAGAGGGACTGGTTGCGAAAAAGCGCCAGGTCCACTCATCCCCCCACCCAACCCCCGACCCCCGAACTTCTTACCCTCAATTTAGCCAGACCTTGCAGATGGGGAACACCAAGGAGCGTACATGAAATGTATCAAACGTTTTTATTGGGACGATTTCTTTTCATATTTATTCCGAGATCATCTGACTTTACAATAACTTGAGATTATTGCATCTTCAAGAGTACAGATGATTATTCAACTGAATTCTAAAAGAGAAACTTAAGATTGGCCATATTTTATAAAATGAAAGAAATAAAAGAAGAACATTGGAAATTACATAGTAAAAAAATAGAAGTTGTCCGTGTAAGCAGGTAGTTGTGCATACTCGTATATGTGTTATTTTGTTATTTACTAATTGTATATATATATATATATATATATAATACATATATATATATATATATATTATATATATATAATTTAGATAATTATATATATATATGTATATATATATATATATATATATATATATATATACGTATATATATACATATAACTGGAAGCAAAAAGCCTTAGCCTTGCTACATTATGCAAGGAAGTTTCTCGTATTTATTCAGTGAATATGACTAAGGTATTGCTTGATTACAGGATTTTGACAGACTCTAAGCATCAAGTTGATTAATTAAGATCTCCTATTATATTTCATAACTTCAGTATCTAGCATTTTCTATAGAAAATCTGTCATAGACATTGAATTTATAAATATCCCCATGCTCAAGCAAGGAGACAGTCAGGTTTATATTTCCTTTCAGAATTTATGGGAAGCATATTTAGGTATCATTTGTACGTTAGTCAACATGTTTTAAGTTTCCTCATGCCTCAGTACTAAAATATCGATAGGGAAAATATCTCCAAGCAAAATAGTCATTCCAGTAAATCGAAAAGTAATGAAAGGTTTCTTTACGTTGCAATAACCTAACAGGCGTTGAGAGTTTGATAAGAGTTTTATTTTGGCTACGACTGAATAGTGGAATTGTCTGACTGGGGCAATAGTGGAATCTTCTGATCTCTCAATATTTAAATTCGACATCTTCTGAATTCAGTTGTGTCTATACTATTTTCTATTAGCTCATATGTACTTGCTCAATCCGAATTAGGGAATGGATGTGGAAGCCCTTCCCCCCATGACAGGATTCGACCCCACAAAGGCAAATTTATTTATTCTATAACTGGACATAACAGCCGGTGATGAAATGCGATACATCATTGTTGCCATGTATATTTTACAACACAACAGGAAGAAAACTTTGGCTATTGCAAGGTTCGGGAAAACCCCCCGTGAATCTCACCTACGGAATTCCATGATTGAGAACGGGTCGATGACGCATCAGAGCCTGGTTGCTAAATAGCGCTAGGGTCGCTCCTCCCGCTAACGCCACCCTCCGTATCCAGTCCTCTCGCTCCGTCCTCCGGCAACAGATGGGCTGAGGAACATTGTGAAAAGCTTTCTATGGAAGCTTTTATTTCAACATTTTCTTTGGGTGGTTCGATGGATTGATTTTCTGATGGATTAGATTAACTTCGATTCATTAAAAGAAACCAGAATTAAAAATTATTGTGCGATTTCGCTTTCAAAATGAGTTCCAAATTGATAGGTTCCATTAACAAAAGACAAAGGAAGAAGCTAAGAATGTACCATTAAAAAAATCTATGCACTCAGTTGGTGAGAGGGCAGCTGATCTTCGTATACATGTGTATTGTACATATATATGAACACACACGCACACACACACACACACACACACACACACACACACACATATATATATATATATATATATATATATATATATATATATATGTATATATATATGTATGTATGTATATGTACTTGATGCAAGAAATTTCTTTGTGGTTTGTTTTATTTTCTTCAGCTGTTGCTAAGAAAGGACAAGCGTGTTGCCCACCAACTGAAATCCCATATTGAGAATTGTGAACTCTTTGTAATGACCTTCCATTGCACCAGGAAATTTCAGAGACAGGTTATTCGGTAGATTTCCGTACTGTTTCTCCTTTCAATTTCTTCATGAATTCCTTAAGGACTTTCTTTCTTTCTGTAAATCTTCAGCTGAAAATTCCTATTGACAGTCAAAAGCCTATAAACCCTAAAGGGTTCCAGAGGGGAATCAGCTGCAGAGAGAGATAAGATATCGGAAAAGGTGATAGAGCAATAGATAAGAAGGAACAGAGAATAAATCCTATACACCTGAATTCACAGACGTCAGAAAACAGAAAAAAATGTACTCGCTAAGCACTGGGAGATTAGAAGATTTCGAAACTGCATTTCCATTGTAGCCTAAATTAAACTCTTTATAAACTTCTCAACGCTTGTTAGGTCAGTGCCACGAAAAGGGACCTTTAATTACGTTTTCATTCTGCTGGAAAGGACCTTTGCCGGATCATCACTCACACATTTTGCTTTCTAGATATTTTTTATAGCTGTTCTTTCACTTCATAAGCATGAAGACATCCAAAACCTGGTGGCTTACACCTGACACCCAACTATGCTTCCCAGTAGTGAGGATTTTATATATATATATATGATATAATATATATATCATATATATATATATATACATACTCACACACACACACACATATATATATATATATATATATATATATATATATAATTTTTAAATCAGGATTTTTTTTATTGTTCATAAAGTTTTACCATAGAAAATGCCAAATGTTGAAATCCTAAGATATATGTAATTTTAAACGACATTTATACCTATGATATATAACCATGCTTCCTAGCAATTCTAAAAGGAAAATAAACTTAACTGCCTCTTTGAATGTGCACTAGGAGAAGGCTTTTGTACATAAACACGCGTAAATAACTGCTAGCATAAGCAATTTCTATTTTTATTATTGCGTAGTCTCCAGCTTTCCTCTTTCGTTCCGTATTAAAAAAAAATATTCAGTTTAAAGTTTCTCTGATAGATATAAGCCATATAATTATCTATACTCTTCAACATTTGGTAAACTCAAGGTATTATAATTATCCATAATCTGGAACACGCAATAAACTGAAGTCATTTCAAGTACATGTAAAAACTCGTAAATTAATCGAGTGATCGTGGGATAAATAGCTTCGTGAAACCTCCCTATGAAAAGAAAACGTCCTCGTTAAAACGTTTACAGTTCTCGTACGCTTCTTGGTCTTCCCATCTTCTATGAAAGCATGGGCCGCGGGTACAGGGGTGGGGTCGTTGGGTGTTCTGTTGGGGGATGAGTGGACCTGACGCTTTTTCGCAACCAGTCCCTCTTGGGCAATCTACCTGCTCTTGCTCCTGGAATTCGAGCAATAAGATTCCTGGGAATTTACCGATTTTTGCTGGTGCCAAATTGCATTCCTATTCCTTATTGAAACTTACGTAACAATATCACAACTTATTTATCTATGAATTACTGTTTTCAGTAACAAGACAATGGAGAGGTATGGTGAGTGGGTAAGCAAGACGTACATAATGTTAGTTGTGTTCACTCAAGCGAGGTAAGAGAAATAGTTCAAAATGGAGTATTTGGCACCTCAAAGACCCTATCTTCATATCATATAAACACTACTCCACGGTCGGTGGGTATCAAACACTCCAAGTTATCTTCAAGAGTAACAACGACGCTAAAGCTAACTTAGGTATGGGTTTGCATAGCAAAATATCATATGTTTAGTACTCAGTATGTCTTAATGTTATTTATTAGTAGCCTCTACAACAAAATTTTGATATATTAAGCAGAAAATACAAAGATGTGAATGTTTTTTATAACAAGAGTCATGGTTTTTTCATCATAAATTAGAATTTGAAGAACTGTCTCACAGTATAAATTTGATTGATTCCTTTAATGTGTTAAATTTCATACTATTTGCAGTCTCTAAGTTTATAGATCCTACACATGTCTTAAGCCTTCTATACTGAGTCATTACTAGATTTTTTTGGCAATTTCTGACTTAATCCGGAGAGAAGAAACATTTGACGTAGAAAATTTCCTAAAGAAGTTTTTGCACAAATATAAAAAAAGCTATTGAAAATTATGCATTTTCAAATATAATTGTTCATTATGATGAAATTCCACATAAAGACAACATATAACATTTCCATTGAAATATATTTATTCCTTTTTCATTTCAGCCAAGATGAAATTCCTGATTGTAGCTTCATTCTGCGTGGCAATGGCTCTTGGTCAAAATGTGATTCAGCCAAGACCAAACGTCCGAACTTTACCTGCTGAAGCCCGCAAAGGTTAGTATTTTTTATTATGCTAATTTATTTAAAGATTCTTCAGTAAATATTCATTCAATGACTGTCAAATATATTTTTTAGGAGGACTGTTTCAAATATAAGTAAAGATTCTGTTATTAGCTTAGTAATATTATATAAATAACTTTAAAGTTATAAATTACCGGGAATTTTGCTGCATTTACAAGCCAAATTTGATTTCTAACATCATTAATGAATATTTTCCCTTCAAACAGAGGCTCCGGGTCAATGCTACGGATTCACTGCCAGAAGGGCCTTCCCTGTGGGTCAGTCTTGGCAACTGACTCCCTTCTGTGGCAGAGCCACCTGCCTCCAGCAAGGGAACCAGCTGCTCGAAAAGGTGGAAGACTGTGGCTTTGAGCCCAAGCCATCTCCCGGCTGTCGAGTCGTGAACGAAGCCGACCAAGCTAAGCCATACCCAGCCTGCTGCCCCGTGTATGCATGCCAGCCAGGTGCCACACTCCAGTATCCAACTGAGCAAGAGCTGAGGGCTGCTGCACAGCAGAATGCTCAGGCTGCACAAGGTGCACAGGGATAATTACTCAATCAGTAGTCAAGAAATATTCATCTGAAGCATTCCCTTACGATTCTTTAACTTATTCATTGTTCTGGAGAATGTTACTGCCATATTTCTAAAGAAATGTTGCAGAAAGGTCTTTGTTTGGATTGTTAAAAAATATATATTTTTTCATATACAAATAAATAAAATTATTTATCTTATTCTTACAGCTTTCTTTGGTCCTTTTTGAATAATTAAATCTTCAACAGGAACTCTATTGGAATATCATCAACATACTTATAAAATTAATAGAAACGAATTTGATTTACCAAATGATCAATTGAATTTAAACACTGATACAACTGCCGAAGAAATTTTAGGCACCCCTTAGGGTTGCACACATATTTGCACAAAGCTATAGGAAATTTGGGGACCAACTTCTTATGTTAACATACATAAACATGCTGGTGTGAAGTATATAAACACACACACACACACACACACACACACACACACACACACACACACACACACACACACATATATATATATATATATATATATATATATATATATATAGGGGTATATATGGTACAATACCAGTATACATCTCAGGAATTTGCAACCGGGATAAAGAAATATGAAGTCAAATAAATCAAATAATGTGTGAACTATATCAAACGAGAAACGTCAGAGCTAAGATTCCTAAACATTAAGTCACACGCAGAAATTAACTGTCTTGTTGACTGCTCAGTTCTTCCACCACCGTGTGCGGACAATCCCCAGGCGGACAACTTCCATGCGGACAATTGCTAGTATGGACAATTCCCAGGCTGACAATTGCCATTCGGACGATTGCCATTGTTTCGAAAAATTTGTTCCTTTCTAAATTAGTTGCTTTGGAAACTACCCGAAATTACTTGTTTTCGAAAATATCCAAAATTAGTTGTTTTGGGAAAGTATTAGAAATTAGTTGTTTTGGAAAATTACTCGTTTAGATGATATTCAGCTAGGTGAATTGAAGGAAAGTTCATAGCCAATACTTTATTACTTTAGGGGTTCCCTCTGTTGTTGTACTAACTTCAAGAGACTTGGATAGCGAACATTTCTTTCATTTTCTACACCCCTCAGAAATGGCTTCAACTATTAAGAGTGAACGTGGCAACGATATTTTAGTGGATGATCTTCAGTACATGTATCATCGAAATGGATACAATAGTGACAAATCCGTAATTTACTGGGAGTGTACCCAGAGGAAACAGAAATCGTGTAAAGCTAGAGTTTAGACAAAATCAAAAGAAGAAAACTGCGAGTTGATAAAGACCTACAGCGAACATAATCATGCAGCCTCTAAAAGTACAGTTGAAGCAAAAAGTGCTGTTGCAAAGCTAAAGGAAGATGTCTCCTCGAAAAATTTATCTACAAGATCGTTAGTTTCAAGCTGCTTGTCGCCGTTGGATGTTTGCACACGAGCTGAAGTACCTCGTCGATGGAGGCAGCAGAACTTCTGTGCTCCTGCAATCCCTATGGAAAGGTCAGAGTTTTGCATTCCAACAGAATTTCAACATCTTTCATCAGGGGAAAAGTTTATACAGTATGATTCAAGAGCCGATGACCATAATCGCATTCTGATATTTGCTACTGATGTAGGGTTTGAACATTTAAGGAGGTACAGAAACTGGGCTGTTGATTGCACCTTTAAGTTGTCACCAGCAATTTTCTATAAACTTTTTACCATCCATGTCCAAGTAGAGAAGTTTAGTTTTCCTGGTATTTATGCCCTTCTTCCAAACAAAACAGAGGAAACTTATAAAATGCTTTACAAAAAAATTCAAGAATTGCTTCAACAAAATCCATTAACTATAATGAGTGACTTTGAAAACGGATCATTTAACGCAATTAAATGTACTTTTCCTGACACTGATGTGAGTGGATGTTTCTTCCACTTCTGCCAAGCATATTACAGGAAAATTGTTGATTTGGGGTATAAAGTTTGATACCACAATGATGCCGAATTTTGTCTTAAGATACGTTGTCTCTCTGCTCTTGCATTTTTACCAATTGAAGATGTGTCTACAGGTTTTGAGGAACTTTCGGAGGATGAGGATATCCCTTCAGAATTTCTCTCTTATTTTGAGGTAAATTACATCGGAGTCATCAGAGGAAGAGGTGGAAATCGCAGAAAAGCTAGTCCATTATTTCCAATTTCCCACTGGAATATGAACCTAAGAACTTAACGGTCTATGCCTCGAACAAACCACAGTCTCGAAGGATTTCATAGTGCTCTCAAATAATGCTCAACAACCTCACCCTAACCTATGGAAACTCATAGATCGTCTCATGAAGGAGGAAGTTTTGTCCCAAACAAAAGTGCTTCACATGGAAAGAGGAGATGAGAGATCTACCACCACTAAGTATAAGAACATAAACAAACGCTTACAGCAGGTAGTCACGCGCTATAATCCTAACGATAAAATTATTTTTCTACGTTTCATTGCCTATAACTTACATATATTCTGAAGTTTTATAATCTGATTAACCACATTTTATCCCCGTTTATTTTTTCTAATTGAATGTGATGTTTTAAATAAAACTCTTTACATAAATTTTTACTAATTGAATGCGATTTTTTAGATAATTTTTTTTTTCATCTGTTATTAGCATTCATTTTTTAAAACTAAATGTGATGTTTATAAATAAAAGTTTTTTGGAACATTTATTTTGATACTGCTTTACCTTTGTTATTTTCCTTTTATAAACTATAAGTGATTTAGTAAATGAAAAGTAATCGTGAAAGAACCACCCAAACAACAATTAAGCTGTTATTCTGAAAAAAAAAAAAAAATAGCCAAAGAAAAAAATTAACTTATTCTGAAAGAAACGGCGAGAAAATCCTAAAAGAAATGGCCAGAAAATCAATAACTTTTGTCTTCATTTTAACCAATATATTTTCGAACCAATGGCAATTGTCCGGATGGCAAATGTCAGCCTGGCAACCGTCCATACTGGCAGTTGTCCGCATGGAAGTTGTCCGTATGGAAATTGTCCGCCTGGGAATAGACCGTTGAGTTTTTAGGTTCATATTCCAGTGGGAAATTGGAAATAATGGACTAGCTTTTCTGCGATTTCCACCTCTTCCTCTGATGACTCCGATGTAATTTACCTCAAAATACGAGAGAAATTCTGAAGGGATATCCTCATCCTCCGAAAGTTCCTCAAAACCTGTAGACACATCTTCAATTGGTAAAAATGCAAGAGCAGAGAGACAACGTATCTTAAGATATTATGTAACCCCACTCCCCCCCCCCCCCACTCCTCACCTCCCCACCACCCATCCATCCACACTACCACCACCCACCTCCCCTCACACCCCCCCACTCCCCAACCCCACCCCTCACCTCTCACACCCCCCCTACCCCCCCACCCCCTCTCATCCCACACCCCAACCTCCCCCCACCCCCCCACTCCCCGCTCCACCCCCCCCCCCCCCCCCCCCCAACCCACCCCCACAAAGTCTCCTGCAGCCCGAACAAAAACTTAAGTGTCAACAACAGAACGACAAGTAAAAAACGGGCCAAAGCTTCTTCGACACAACCGTGTTTTCTGTATAGCGTATAATGCTGTAAGAACTACGGTTAATGAAACTTTCAGCCATGGCTAATTTTAACCTTAAATGAAATAAAAACTACGGAGGCTAGAGGGCTGCAATTTGGTATGCTTGATGATTGGAGGGTGGATGATCAACATACCAATTTGCAGCCCTTTAGTCTCAGTAGTTTTGAAGACCTAAGGGCAGACGGAAAAATAGGGACAGAAAAGTGTGGACTGACAGACAAAGCCCTCTCAATAGTTTCCCTTACTGAAAACTGAAAAAAAATGTACTCACTTTATTCTAGATGCTTCCGGAATTCAACAAGAGACAATTCCTTCCGCTTCTCAGGAAATCTTATAGGATGGGTATGTGAGCCCCATGCCCCTCTCCGTCTTAGTTATGACACATCATAGTCGATTAACTACCAGTGATAAATTTTTGTCCTACTCATACTAGCAATAAGGATCAAATAAAAAGGACACAAATTAAACAAGTTCATATATTCTCAGTTATGAGTGGAAACACGAAATTAATTGAACGGATATATAGCCTCTAAATTCAGTAAATCAAATAAATTAAAACACGCTAAAATCTGCTGACGGATAGGCCGTTGTTTCACGAACGAAAATAAAAAAATACGATATATTTTATTATAATTTGTTTTTACTGTTTAATATGCGCATTATTAATTTTTTACATTTTCATTCTAATAAATAAATCATAAATATCCTATCCTGAAATTCCTGTATCTTTAACTCAACGTGAAACACTTTGTTCAGACCCTTTTTGAGACTTTCCTACCAGCCACCCACCCCACCTCCACAACAACAACAAAGTAATTTGTAGGCTTACTCTCCGAGTAAGCAAAATGAAATATATTTTGATGACATATGACGCCACAAGATTTGAACCAGGTCTAGTCTACGCAACAGAAGCCTCCGAGTCTCCGTCACGCCTTGCGAAACTGGTCGTAATAAAAAAAGGAGATAAAAAAATAGAAATAAAAAAAGGTTCCTCCGCCCCAGAGGAAGACGACATAAACGTTTGCCCTCAGTGACCCAACGTCGTTGTATAAGAGTGAGAGGATTTTTTTTCCCCTCTTGAGGACCTTTGCCCACAAAGCAGGGTAGTCTTAGCCCGGCCATTTCAGGGGGCTGTCCAGGGGATTTACCAGGGACTACCATCTATGACTGTAATTATGGCCTAAATATTTCGGGTCGAGTACCTGTAAATGATACCTTTTTGCAACATTTATCCTTTCAGCCCTCTGGATTATAAACCATATATTGTATGGTCAAGCCGTGAGGTATTTCGATTGCGTTGAAGTGAAGCAATACCATGATAGCAAGAATTTTGATTGTTTAAAAGACACATTTATGCGTAATAAAGTCCCCGATTGTGATAAATGTGTTAAATTGAAATGTAAAAGAAAATGAAAATATATAAAATATTTCGTACTTACCTTTCCGATTTTGAGCTGTGAATGATGAAAATAATTAACGAATTATATAAAACTATTCCGCGGTCGGAACAGATTCACACTATAGCAAAAATAATCTTATCTAGAACATTAATAACTACGACGAAGATTGTAAAATTTTTTTTCAAAACTACGTTACGAATGAAATATAAATGTGTACATGCGTGTTAGGGAATGAAGTAATTTTTAATAAAAAATCGTGAAGAAAAATAAAAGGATAACATTCTCATGCGTGCATTTACTTTCTTTTAACTGTGAACGAAGTACTCTAAAAATAAAAATATTGCAGTTCACTTCAAATAAAGACTTAATATATTCAGTTTTACTTTTCTAAAAGAGAACTATCACCCTATTAGATTGACCGTGATAACATTCGAAGATTTCAAACCTACTTGTTGCTATTATCTTCACCATTAATCATGAAGTAGATAGTAAAACTAGGAATAAAATACGATATATTATCATTGGAAGGCCATGGGCTTCAGGCATGATTCAATAGCTAAGTTATGAATGCGGCAGTGATTTTGTGTTGTTTATTCATCAAACTCTTGAGTGGAAATGAAATATATATATATATATATATATATACTAATTAATATATATATATATATATATTATATATATATATATAATATTAATATAATATATATATATATAATATATTATATATATGATATATATATATATATATATATATATATATATATTATATAGATATATATATTTTTTTATAATAGTTATATATTATTAGATATATTACCATTATAATATAATATATATATTATATTATATAAAATATTATTTTTATAAGTATATATATGTGATATCATATAATTCATAAAA
The DNA here is from genome assembly GCF_015104395.2 of Macrobrachium nipponense. Taxonomy (NCBI): domain Eukaryota; kingdom Metazoa; phylum Arthropoda; class Malacostraca; order Decapoda; family Palaemonidae; genus Macrobrachium; species Macrobrachium nipponense. Next base: position 21,793,225 of record NC_061089.1, read on the forward strand.
AAAAAAGATAGGGAGAAACGATTCTCCAACAACCAAGTGGCAGATCTCACGTTCGCTTCTTCTCCAGTTGCTATGAGCAAATGGGGCATGATGATGGGATAAGAGAGTTGTGGTGGGGGGGAGGGGGTTGGTTACTGCCGGCATATGAGTGGACCTGCTGCTCGTTCGCAGTCTGGCCCACTTACGCAATCTATGGAATTCCAACCGTAAGATTCCTGGGAATTTACAGTTTTGCAGGTGCTAAATTATATTTTCCTATTTCGTATCGAAATGTACTGCACGATGGTAATAATTTACAGCATTTCTTCATCACATATTATTGCTCCCAGTTCTAGAACAGAGTCGATGCAATACGATAGAATGTGCTCTCTTGACCTGCGTAGAAGAAAAAGAATAAACAATTGGGTAAGTGGCATCTCACCCTGTCTGGTTTCCGTCTCAGGATATAAACAACTCGACATCGTCTGTCTGTATCAAAGACCTTCTTGTTCTCAATAGCAGCAACAACGTGAAGACGACTTGAGGTAAGAATTGAGACAACAAAAAATCACATGGTTACTGTTCAGTATTTCTGAGCTTCTTAGACGAGATTTAATTAAACACGTTCATCGCATATTTAATATAAATTGTTGATCAATAAAACTTGTATTTACAATGTGATATTTTCCACTTGAAAATGAACATAATTTGACATACTTTAAGGCATTTAAAGCCATTTCAGTACTTCTGAGATTATTATATTACCCGCTGACACTAAACCCCATCGATTCTAAAAAATTCTTTTGACTGCTTAAAAATGTGAATGAAGAAGATTGAAATTAGATATTACATCCGTTTCAGTCCTGTTTCTATGCTTCTTATTTTCTTTTATTCTTAACGTATCATGTTAAAGAGAGTGAAATGTCGTCTTACCGTGTTGTTTATGGATTTTAAGTGAGATTTTTCATTTTTTAAGAAAATTTCTCCTACTATGAGATTCAGGGTCTCTGTAACACGGTTTTTTGGACTTTGCTACTTGTCAAAGCATCGGATGTAGCTGAAAGTTGACATATGTATATTTTACAACCACACACAAATTTTGTCAGCATTATCAATAACCTAAACCCGATAGTTTTAATTTTTATAGAGTAAAAATGATCCAGCCGACGCCATGGCCAATGATTACGAGCCAAGAGTCGAAAAACATTCATTACGTAAGCAAGGTAAACAAACACCTTTTGACTAAATGTTGCCCCGCCCATCCACCAGACAGAAATTCCATCGGCTCTGAAACCCAAAGACTTTATGAATGGCGGAACGATACATAGATGTGGGTGGGGTATCAGTGCTAGCATAGTAATACTACTGTAGCAGTAGTGCCGCAACAGTATAGCAGTAATATATATGAATTAAACGTTTAGACCAACTGCTGGGATCCTTGAGGATCATTTAGCACTTCTTACAACTACTCGAAAAATTAGTTTTTATAGCCAGAAGTTAAATTTTCTAATCCAACAATACCCATGGTAGCCTTCAGTGTTATCCTGAATTATAACGAGGCGAAAGTGGGTGGAGCCTCATGGTTATCATTCTGACGATAATTATTGGTGAAGGTTTAAAGCCAATATACGGTAACGGCTATTTTCCTTCAGTAAATAGGTAGATAGCCAATAAATAAAAATTGCTTGACATTGGATATAGCAGTTATCAAATCAAGCTTGTCTACTATATTTTTGGTAATTACCAACTATTCCCTACATCTTGTCAATCTGATTGTGACCTATAAAGTAGACTGTAATTTCTTTTGAAACTTATTTTGGGAGTTAGACTAATAATCGAAGTGTTTTTGTATTTATTAACATATTTTGTTGGTTTGTTCATTATGACAATTATCAGTGGAGAGGTTCCAGAGTTCATAAAGGTGTACTGCTTTGCTTGTATTTAAATTTGTATGTCATTGTTGCCAGAGGTTTAGCCTTCGTTACGTATAGCCAATCATCCATCGAGAAAGAGGGAAGAAATGATGTAATAAGTTACGTAACGAGTGCGTTCGAAACCTTTTCTCTGAGTAAGTTGGCCCGTTTTCAAAAAAGGTCACTTTTACATTATAAGTACCAAATTTATTCAACCTACGTAGTGCAGAATACACTCAAAATTTATGTGTTGTATAATATGTATTCTGAATAAGAGTTATATTTATGAAATGCATAGATAAAAAGTTATTGCGAAAAAACCGTGTTACAGAGGCCCTGAATCTCATAGTAAATTCTTGCGCATCAATGAAGAAAATTTATTGAGAATTTATTGAGAATTTTAAAAATTCATAATTTTACTCTCGGAAAAATAACAGAAATATTCGGATATACGGTTTGGTATATTATCCCGAGAATAGTTTCGCTATTTCCAACTAGACGCTAAAACAGATATATTCCTCCAAGTTCTTTGACAAGTGAAAACAGAACATTTCCAACTAAACATTTCCTATCTTTTCCATTACAGCAAAGATGAAGTTCCTAATTGTAGCCTCCTTCTGCGTTGCTGTGGCTCTTGGCCAGAATGTGATTCAGTCAAAACCAAATGTTAGAAATCTGCCTGCAGACGTCCGTCCACGTTAGTATTTTTCATAATTGTTTCTATAATTGATAAATTGTCAAGAAATACATTACAATAAGCCTTGAATTAATCGTCCCTGTTCATTTCATAGCTTCCTCCATGAAACAACCTCTGTTCTTGGGTTGTTTCCAAAATATGTAAAGTAAAGTAATTGAATATCTATATTTCATGAACTGTCTAAATAATGGCACAGTTTCGTGTATTATCAGGACGAATGTGCTTATCTAAATCATTAATGAATATTATCTCGTCGAACAGAGGCTCCGGGTCAATGCTACGGATTCACTGCCAGAAGGGCCTTCCCTGTGGGTCAGTCTTGGCAACTGACTCCCTTCTGTGGCAGAGCCACTTGCCTCCAGCAAGGGAACCAGCTGTTCGAAAAGGTGGAAGACTGCGGCTTTGAGCCCAAGCCATCTCCTGGCTGCCGAGTCGTGAACGAAGCCGACCAAGCTAAGCCATACCCAGCCTGCTGCCCCGCGTACCAATGCCAGCCAGGTGCCACCCTTCAGTACCCAACTGAGCAAGAACTGAGGGCTGCTGCTCAGCAAAATGCTCAAGCTGCACAGGGTGCACAAGGATAATTACTCGGTCACAAAAAGTCAGTCTTCAAGGAGCTTCAATGTACCAAGAGTGTAACTTTTATGACCAAAACAGTTAATTTGCACAGAATCTTCATTCTTCAAAGGACTAACTAATTTCAATAGCACAATAAGCCTTGGGTATTTTATTCAAGGAGCATTCATCGAAAGCATTTCTGTAATCTTTTCTAACTAATATAATGTTTCAGAACATAATCCTACCATACTGATGCATTAGAGTTGATTGTTGAAAGAAATGTTGTAAAAATGCATTTAGCATAGTCTGGAAAATATATTTTTCATACATTAATAAAGGAAATTCCTTCTCTTAATTTTATGTTTCATGAAACCCTTTTTAAATATTCAAGCTTACGAATATGGAGAGAAATTACTGGGATTGTTGCAAAGTGCTTAGAAAAACTTATGGAATATCAATAATACATTTACACACACACACACACACACATACACACACTTCGACTAAAAATCGCGCATTACCTTAGATTTATGGAACTTCACCTTAAAATGTAAAATATTGTTTACCACAAATTAAATACAAGGGCGAATAGGACCAAGAGTGTGAGAATCACGTCATCTTGACGATTGAAAATCTTAACAATATATATATATATATATATATATATATATATATATATATATATATATATATATATATATATATATATATATATAACACATATGATTGCTATTACCTATTTTTACCGTTAAACCGGGTGGTTCTAGATGACATTTACCCTCCGATTTCATCAAAACTTTATTGTTGTAAAGTTGCTAGTTCCATAAGATCCTCTAGATACCTACCACCTTCACCTTACTCACAATTCAGTTGACTTAACCTATAAGGTAAATAATGCACTTCCCAGTTTATTAGTAATAAATGGAATATCAGGAACTGCTCCATGGATGGCTTTAGGTAGATAACACTGAGCCCATGAGGACTTAAATTATCATATATATATAATATATATATAAATATATATATATATATATAGATATAAATATAAATATATATATATATATATATATATATATATATATATGATATATATATATATTTAATTATATATATATATAAATATATATATAAATATTATGGTGTATATATATATGTATATATATATATATATATATATATATATGGGTGGTATATATATATATATATAGTATATATTATATATATATACATAAATATAATATACATATATATATATATATATATATATATATATATTTTATATATATATACATATATATATATATATATATCTATATATTATAATATACATATATATATATTATACAATATATATAATAATATATATAATATAATATATATATAGACATATATATAATAATATATATATATGAATTTTATCACATCACCGTGATTCATATACAACCATTAAGCTACAAATGTCCTATAATATCCAATTCGCTCTACCTTGGAAATAATATATTTTCATATCTGTTAACCGAAGGGGAATTTTTTTGGTTGATAATAAGTTCATCGTCTCGTGGGATTGAACTAATGCATAGAGAAGAACTCAGGACTGCAGTGACGCCTTAATTAAACGACTCGGAGAAGAAGGGAGGTATAAGGTGATATCGAGTCCCACCTGTAAATCAATATCGAACTGAACTCAGGTTTTCTAATTAGAGTCGATATCAACCCACCTCTATCATGTTAACCTTGTAGTGCGTTTGTCGCAAGTAACCATGTATATAAATATATATATATATATATATATATATATATATATATATATATATATATATATATATATATATGTGTGTGTAAGTGTGTGCGTGTGTGTGTGTGTCAAAGGTGATGCGTGAAAGAAAAGATCTAAACTCAATAAATCACCCATCACCCTAACGAATGCTGTTTTGTTTTTCGCTGGTATGCTCTTCGACCCAGCCTATATTAATTCTAAAGAGCAATCAGTCATCTACCCCTCTCTCGACCTAACTTAAACACTAACAATAAATTAAAGACGTTTCTTCACTACTCTCGTACCTTCCTTTGACTTATGGTTTCTAAGAACTTTTCTGGGATGGAGTTGCAAGCCCCATGCTCTTACCCGTCATCATTATAATCCACTACAGTCGACCAACTACTAGGTAATTAACTCGTGGCTGAAATCAAGAGAGATGCAACTTGACCTAAGAAAACCATACTACAGAATTCTTGCTCACGTGAAGTTTGATGGTGAGTAAATAACTAATCGATATTAGAACAGAAAATAACATACATTTTAATAACTTCCGAAACAACGCCGAGTTCTATGCGAAAGAAGTCTCAAAGTATCTTAGTCTAACCTTGAGAAACTGGTCATGAAATAAACGCAAATGAAAAAAGTGAAAAAAAAAAAATCCTCCGCCCCCAAAGGAGGGTACGTTTATTCCCAGTACTTCGACGTCGCCATATAAGGCAGTTGATTTTTGTCCTTTTTTGGGTTAATTGCCCGCCAAGCAGATTTATCTTTGCCCAGCCATTTCGGGGGTGTGTCCAGGGGATTTACCAAAAACTACCGGCAATTACTGCAATTCAGAATTCAAATACCATGGCTCGAGTGCTTGTAGTTTGTAGCCTTGTGTACCTTATCACCCTTATGGATTTTAAACCAGTTACTGAATGGTAAGGCTGTGACATATGTTGATTGCATTGAGGTGAAGCGATACGACAGCTGCATTGATTTAAACTGTTTGAAGAACAATTCGGGGTTTATTGCAGTCCACAAATCATGTTGATTTATAAATCAAGAACAGTTCTTATGATGGAAATGATAAAAAAATTTATGAAGCAAATGTTTACGTAGGATATATATATATATATATATATATATAATATATATATATATATATATATATGTAATGAGGTTATTTCCTCATTATTCATTTGGTAAACGTGTAACTCGAGCGTCAAGGCAAACTAATACACACAGCCCCCCCCCCCCCTCTCTCTCTCTCTCTCTCTCTCGGCAACTCCTCTCTCTCTCTCTCGACAATCTCTTTCTCTCCATTCTGTCAGGTAATCAAAATGACAGTCAAGTTATATAAAAAATAACCATTTATTTAACATTGGAAAGATAGTAAATCAAGTCTAAATCAAGTCTCACAGACTAACTTAATTCAAGTTACCCCACTATCAAAATGTCTAAACAGTAAATATAGTCACACCAAAATGTCTATTATCCATCGGGGACTCTCTGTCCCCCTAAGACTCTCGGTCCCCCTTTGCCAGAACCGTCTGTTTCAAAGACACGAGAAACACACTCGTAAGTACACACACAAGTTTAACAATCAGAGATTAAAGATTGAATATCCTCACAAAAATGTCAAACAGATAACAAGCCACCCCTTTGGCTAAAGTAATTTAACTCACCCATGCAGCCGGACTATTTAAAACACTATATTATAAAAAGACTCCCGGTGAGCACCACGGCATCTTGCCTTTCTTCCAAAGACGCCTCTATCAAGATCCCCCATAGACTTGGGTATCCAACATTTTCAATAGAAGAGGCGCACACGCACATACGAACGCACACTTCGTTAGCGCCTCACAATTACTGGCCGCAACCGGTTTCACAAAGGCACTTTGAGAAGAGTTCACGAGCTGAGTACATTGACTTGTCTAACTATGAAGTTTTATCTCACGCCACCCACAGAAACTATTCGTCAGCTTTCCTCGGGTCGTTGCTTCTCCACATTCCATAGGTCACAGCGAAAACATATTGGCAATATATTATTAATCAAAAACCCTACGCCTTTCACCGCTCGGCCACCTAACCAATGCTAGCCCCCGCCTAGCAAAATTGTTAAATAAAATAGCTTCTATAATATAAAACACATTGGCCGGCATAAATAAAATATAAGTAATAACTGCACGTCTCTGGCATTATAAAATAAAGACTGTTACGCTTTTATCTCCAAATAACACTAGAATTTTCTCTCTTCGGGTTCTTGAATATCCCTCTTTGTCAGCAACTAGCTGAACAGACAGTAGCAGGCTGTAGCAGCTGTAGGAAGACGGAATGCCTCCCTCATTGTAGAAGACCTCTAACGACTTCTGCAGATCCCCAAAAGACACGCTGTAGGATTCTGTAGACTCTCGTGATCACCATCGTGGAAACTCTTGTAATCACTACGGACAAAACGACAGCAACCTCTCTGCACGGCTGGTGGACGTCTTGCTAGTGTTGGGAAATGACTTTTTGGTGTGTTAGTATGTCAGTCAAGTCACTGGTCAACCTAAGAAAATTAACCCAGAAATACTACTTCTATCAAACAATGATCTCAAAAGGTCAGAAAACTCCTTTAATATGACTGCTAAATCATAAGTCATTATCATAACTCTCAAAGAAAAAAAAAACATCAAGTTCTCCAACTCAATTCTCCAAACTCACACATCAGCACACACACAACCCAAAAATCACAGCAACTCCACGGACTTCTGCACTCACATTTCAAACTTGAATGTTATCATAAGTAAAAAAAAGAAAAAAGAAAATAATGAGCCCAAGGAAAAAAAAAGAATCACGTAACAAGCCCAGACCCAAAAAATGTTCTCTCAAGCTCTGATATTTGAACAACCCACAAAATCAGTAAAAATCTCCAATGTTTAACAGCAAAAACCCCTTTACTGCCCATACAATTAATCACAATGAGACTTATTGTCAAACTCCCATTAACGTAAGTAGCAACTCCCGAAAAATTACATCTCCCGTCCAAAAAGAAATGCTATTTAAGCTCAATCCCCAATTACATCTCTCATAGGAAAAGGAAGAAAAAAAAATAAAGATAACCACAAGTAGATTTCCCCAATCACAAAATACATAGTACATGTATAATATGCATAACCCCCCGCGTTTTTCCCAAGAAATGTCCCATGTAAAGTTACGGAATTTCTCGACATCGCAACTCTATCGACCAACAAGGCCAGAAAGCAAACTCTTACCCATGCGCTTTCATGAAATGCTATTGTCAACATTTCCAGATATTGCAAAAACTTTGATCAGTCGCCACTAAAGGAAAAGAGTCAGCACACGGCTCATCAAATCGCTTGTCAGCAGAAAAATCCACCTGTGGACGTGTACTCAAACAGCAGCACAAAAAATGTCTAGTCAGACACACAAGTTTGGAAACTCATGATTCTATAGAAAAAGGTCTATCTAATGTATTTCACAGAATTAACTCCAGGATATGACTAATGTGTTCAAACATTTGTCTTAAAGACTTAACTCTCAACATGACACAGCCCAATTATATGCCTCCAAAAATAATATACTTGTGAACATAAAAAATGCACCCATCTCCATAGGACTCGTAATGCAGTAATGCCACTCGCCTCTAAATAGTCACGAAATCAAAGAGAAAGAACCACAGAAATCTTCTCTTGGCTCGAAAAAAAACTCCATAACCACAAAAAAGGGTCACCCGCCAAAGATTAATTCCAACTCCATATATAATTATGTGACACCATATTAATAAGAAGAGCACTCCGGTGAAAAAGAAATATTTCCTCCATTTGGTTAAAAACCACATCCACATATATTTTTCTCTTATTTCTCCGATAGCCATATGTTAATAAAAAAACACCACTCCAGGAATAAAGAATAATCACCTCTATTTCGGCAAATACAAAATATTTACCTCTATTTCCCCAATACTCCATGTGGAATAAAACAAGGCTCCAAAAAATATATCTCCAAAAAGGAATATAAAAAAATTAAATCCTATCTCCAAAAAAAATGTGCACTCAAGGCAACTAGCTCACACACTCACAAATATTGCCCCATAATCTCCAAATATGTGTCTCCATTTGCAACAAAGATGGCTGCAAAATAATTGAACTAAACATAGCTCTCATCACCATTGGCAAATATCAAAATGGCCAAAAATATATCTCCAATATATTATATCTCAAATTATAACTCCAAAATAATATACCTCAATTCTCCTGGGAATAACTCAATATTATAGTAAAAAACTATAAAACTCTTTCCGTTTAGCATAATTGCTAAAAAAGGGCAAAAACTCGGCAAATAAAAACTGTCTAGAAAATTCTAGAAAAAATCACCAATGTGCCACAACTCATTATAACAGAACTCCAAATTCAAAGTGTCTTAGCCAAGACTTCTCCATATGCACTACGACATAGGCCATTAGAAAACTTAACCAAGTTTCCTATCTCTCACAAAGTTGTCACAAATACAATAAAGGTATTGTGCAAGAAAACTCACAATTTCTGGAACACAAATATCCAGAGAAAAAATAGTGCCATTACGTATGCATTCAAAACATGCAAGAATTCTCCCGTAAATCTCACTGCAGCATCAAATAGCTGAAACACAAACATGTTCCCGAATAATGACTCTAAGTCACGAACTGAGATATTAGAAAATATTCACACCAACTGGAGAGAAAAAATAAATTCAAATTCACCCTTGGTAAAGAAAACTTGTGTGAGCGATGGCTAACTTCCAAAAAAGGAGAAAAGAAAAATCTACGGCATTATTAACTATCTCTCGTAACTCACTAGATGTCAAGCAATTATCTGCTGAACTCATAAAAAAAAGAAAAAACAAAAATAATGTGTTGTTAGTTCCTCCCAAATTCAAAAAAAGATTTCACCTCCCTTGATAGCATTACAACACCCACGTATTAGTATAAAAAAAATCAGTATCAGAAATATCATTATCACAAAATCACCAATAAATTCCTATTATCAAAATCACCAGTATCAGTATAAAAAAAAATATCACCAATGTTAATGCTTGTCCATTCTCCAAAAATTCAGCAAAAAAATTCAGCAAAAGTTCAGCAAGATTCAACACAATTCACCAAGATTCAGCCAGATTCATCAAGATTCAGCAAAACTCATCCTCGTGAATGACCAAAATATTCTCCAAAGTTACAAAAACTCAACAAATAATTAAGATAAAACTTTTCCCATTAATTCATCGTAATAATTCTCCATGAATAATTATCTGTAATAATTATAAAATAATCTCCCATGAAATATCTCAAATCTCTCGTAAAACAAGTCTCCCGTAATGATAATTATACTTAAGCAACCCTCCCGTGACACATCTCAAGTATAATAATTATTAATAATAATAATAATTCTCCACAGCAATAATTCTCTTGCAAAGATCTCAAGTAAGGGTGTAATTCAAAATAGCACACAACAGTAATGCTGAACCTCATGACACACAATTTCTCCAGATGCAACACCATGATATACCACCATTGCCACACCCACACAGACACAACACCATTCACGGCATCGGGCATCACCATACATCACCACTCGGCACCATTTTCAAAGTAATCTCTCCAACACAATAAAAAAAATAATAATAATATGTGTATCCCCATTATATTTGTGTCTTCCAAGGCATAAGGAAAACGTACACCCATACAATGCATTTCAATTCTCTTTTTATTTCCTTTTCTCTTCATCCAAGAGAGAAAAATATCTTTTCTAAAAGAAAGACTCTACGGGCGTTTCACTTCATCAACTAATCAATCAGCTGATGTCTTAGTATTCATTGTCAAGGCCAGACTTGTCTTCAACAGCCCGACAAAGAAAAAAAAAGAAAGGAGGAGTTCACCCACTGAGAAAAAAAAAGTTTCTCCCCCCCAATGAGCATTGAAACATCCCTCAGTCAAGGGACAGAACAACCTGAGGCATGCCAGTTGTCCCCTCTCCTTGCAATCCCCTCTTAGGGAGGCCAGTAGTCCCCTCGCATGCACTATCCCTTAGGCAAGCAGTACCCGCCATGCAATGCCTTCCTGCGCCAGTTAGCAGAAATGTGCTGAGCCCATAAAATTGTGTGGCCGTTCTGTCTCCAAGCGAAATATGCTATCCAAGCACAGTTCACATGCATGAAAAAAAACATCTTTATACACCCTTGTATTAAACAAAGACGAATACGTCTATTATAAACACGTGCAAATAAAGAAAACACGTCACTTCTGCTACTATGGGCAAAGAAAAAACAAATTTTTTTTTTTTTTACCTCTTAAACCAATCCCATAACCCTGAAATATTTAAAAAAAAACCCTCCCCCACAAAACCATAGTTTTTAACACTCACCACTCCATAATGGGAACAAAAAGAACTCGGAATTCACGTAATGCACTAATAACAACACCCGCACGGGTATCTCGGGATGCACTCGACATTACACACAGAAGTCATACTGAGTGCTGCTGCAACTAGTAGGCAGACTGCATGGGCCAAATGCTGAGTCCAATAAAATCCTTCCCACTCCCCTTTGCGCAGTTAACAGATAGATATTTCTCATTTTTTCTCACTAGTAACTGAAAACTAACAGTTTAACAACTTTCTACAATCCCACAAAGGCTTTGTCGTTCGAAAACTATCGCTAAGCCATAACCCCTTTATTTTCTAACTGGTCACCTATCTCTTCATTGGCGTTCCCAGGCATAAAAAAAAAAACTTTTATACCCCTTTCTCACAAGCTGCCACCAAAACCCTGTAATGAGGTTATTTCCTCATTATTCATTTGGTAAACGTGTAACTCGAGCGTCAAGGCAAACTAATACACACAGCTCTCTCTCTCTCTCTCTCCGCAACTCCTCTCTCTCTCTCTCTCTCCGACAATCTCTTTCTCTCCATTCTGTCAGGTAATCAAAATGACAGTCAAGTTATATAAAAAATAACCATTTATTTAACAATGGAAAGACAGTAAATCAAGTCTAAATCAAGTCTCACAGACTAACTTAATTCAAGTTACCCCACTATCAAAATGTCTAAACAGTAAATATAGTCACACCAAAATGTCTATTATCCATCGGGGACTCTCTGTCCCCCTAAGACTCTCGGTCCCCCTTTGCCAGAACCGTCTGTTTCAAAGACACGAGAAACACACTCGTAAGTACACACACAAGTTTAACAATCAGAGATTAAAGATTGAATATCCTCACATAAATGTCAAACAGATAACAAGCCACCCCTTTGGCTAAAGTAATTTAACTCACTCATGCAGCCAGACTATTTAAAGCACTATATTATAAAAAGACTCCCGGTGAGCACCACGGCATCTTGCCTTTCTTCCAAAGACGCCTCTATCAAGATCCCCCATAGACTTGGGTATCTAACATTTTCAATAGAAGAGGTGCACACGCACATACGAACGCACACTTCGTTAGCGCCTCACAATTACTGGCCGCAACCAGTTTCACAAAGGCACTTTGAGAAGAGTTCACGAACTGAGTACATTGACTTGTCTAACTATGCAGTTTTATCTCACGCCACCCACAGAAACTATTCGTCAGCTTTCCTCGGGTCGTTGCTTCTCCACATTCCATAGGTCACAGTGAACATATTGGCAATATATTATTAATCAAAAACCCTAGGCCTTTCATAATTATATATATTTTTATATTATAATCATATATATATATATATCTATATATATATATATATATATATATTATATATATATATATATATTGTCAGTTAATCTAAAGTACCAGTGCGTCAATTGATTTCATTACTGACAAAAAACTAAGAAATTACAATTTTCCTACAAACGTTTGGCTGATCCCACGTACGCTTCTTCTTCTCCTCTTGCTAAGAGAGGTATTAGGGTGGGGTACTGAGGGGTACCTACCGGAGGGTGACTGAGTGGACCTGCCGCTCTTTCGCAACCAAGCCCACTTGTATAATGCTTGGAATCCCAGCCGTAAGATTCTTGGGAATTTACAGCTTTGCAGGTGCCAAATTATATTCTCATATTTCGTACCGAACTGTAATTCATAACAATAATAACTAATTGCATTTCTTCATCGATCATTGTTCCTAGTTACGGAACAAAGACGATAAAATACGACAGACTGTTCTTTCTGGCTGCGTGAGAACAATAGAGTAAAAAAATTGGGTATGTGGCATCTCGCCCGATCTTTCTTTCGTCTCAGGATATAAACAACCGGGCATCGTCTGTCTGTATCAAAGACACCGTTCGTTCTTCAGAGAAGCAACAACGTGAAAACGAGCTGAGGTAAGAGTTGAGACAACTAAGAATCGTGAGGTCATTGTCCCATGTTCCTGACCTTCTTAGACGATGTTAATCAACTAATTCATTACATGTTTATCATAGATCAATATTCTATAAAAGTTATTTTCCCGAGTCTTAACATTTTTTATTCACGTTGTGATATCTTTCCACTTGAAAATATGAATACATATAACTACTCCATGGCAATAAAAAGTCCATGTAGTTATTTAGAAACACGTTTGTTTTCACTTTTGCTGACACTGAATTCTATGGTTAATATTCCTACTATTAGCTGTTTATAAATGGGAACGCAGAAGATTAATTCTGTTGTTATTCAAGGAAGCTAAATGTCCTCTTTCGGAGTGTATTATGGAATTTCAGTAAGATATTTCACTGTTTAAGAGAGGGGCTTCGAATTTCTCTTTTACATCAATAGAAATGATAATTTTCTGATCTTAAAACTTACTGATCTTACATTACTAAAATAACTGTTGAATTCGGATATTGTTTATTATATTACACTAGAAAGTGTTTGGTTATTTTGGACAATAAACGACAGGAAACATTATTGCTGCAGGAATCAGTGCGCTTACAAAGACGCTTCAGACAAGCATGTGTCATAAACACAATAGTTCATTGTAATACATGAATTCCATAACAAAGTGAAAACAGAACATTTCTAACTAAACATTTCCTTTCCTTTTCATTACAGCTAACATGAAGTTCCTAATTGTAGCCTCCTTCTGCGTTGCTGTGGCTCTTGGCCAGAATGTGATTCAGTCAAATCCAAACGTGCGAAATCTGCCTGCTGAAGTCCGCAAAGGTTAGTATTTTTCAAAATTGTTTCTATAATTGAAAAATTATAAAGAAAGACAAATAATTAGTCTTGAATAAATCGTCCCTGTACCTTCCAAAGCTTATTCCATGAAACAACCTACTCTTGGGTTGCATCTAAAATATAGAAGGTAAAATGATTTAATATCTATATTAAATGAACTTTCTAAATCACAACATAATTTCATCCACTATCTAAATGTGCTTATCTAAAGCATTAATGAATATTTTCTCGTCAAACAGAGGCTCCTGGTCAATGCTACGGATTCACTGCCAGAAGGGCCTTCCCTGTGGGCCAGTCTTGGCAACTGGCTCCCTTCTGTGGTAGAGCCACCTGCCTTCAACAAGGAAACCAGCTGTTCGAAAAGGTGGAAGACTGTGGCTTTGAGCCCAAGCCATCTCCCGGCTGCAGAGTCAAGAACGAAGCCGACCAAGCTAAGCCATACCCAGCCTGCTGCCCCGTGTACGAGTGCCAGCCAGGTGCCACCCTTCAATACCCAACTGAGCAAGAACTGAGAGCTGCTGCTCAGCAAAATGCTCAAGCTGCACAGGGTGCACAAGAATAATCACTCGGTCAGAGAGCGTCAGTTTTCAATGAGCAGGACTATAACTGAGCCTTAATGTACAAAGTGTGTACAGTTTATTACCAAAACAGTTAATTTATACAGATTCTTCATCTCTCAGAGGACTAACTAATTTCAATAAGTACAACAAGCCTTGGATAATCTATTCAAGAAATATTCGTCAAAAACGTTCTTATCGCATTTTCAATAGCTTGTGTAATGTTTAAGAACTTGATCCTACCATACTAGCGCGTTAGAGGAAATTGTTGAAGGTTTTTTCTAAAAATGTTACTTTTATTGTTAAAACATATTTTTCAGACGTAATTAATAAAGAGATTTTTTTCCTCATTTCATTGTTTTACGAAATCCTTTCCAAACAATTAAACTTCTCAATTGGGAGGGGAACTACTGAAGGCGTCCCTATATTCTCAGAAAAATAAAAGCAACTATTTTGGTTCGTTAACTGATCAATAGATAACCTACTATACAATTACATAATTCAACGAAAAACACTATAATTGCAATAGATTTTTAGATTCCTTGAGATCAAATCTAGAAATTTTACAAAATAGTAATGGATACAAGGGCGAACATGACGATGGAGAGCATACAAAAAGATATATATATATATACATATATAGATATATAAATATATATATACATATATATATATATAGATAATACATATATACATACAATACATACATACATCATACATACATACATACATATATATATACATATATATATATATATATATATATATATATATATATATGTGTGTATATATAGCTGACCAACCCGGTGCTACTTGGGAAAGCTCTGAAGGACTCAGAAAGAATTTCCTACACCTCCTTGTACTGGTTGTTTCTTTTAATCAGGAATTCCTGGGGTGACTCTGATTCAGGTATGACTGAGCTGTCTCATTTATCGAGGTATTACTGTATTGGCGGTCATTACTGTAGTAACTGTCCCATCAATCCAGTTATTATTGTGGTGGCAGTTCCGTTTATGCAGGTATTACTGTGGCGACTGTCTCATTTATCCATGCATTACTGTGGTGTCTGTCACCTTGAATCAGCTATTACTATGGTGACTTTGCCTTTTATCCAAGTATTACTGTAGTAACAGTCCATTTTATCCAGACATTAATGTAGTGACTGACCTCCAGGTGTTACTGTTGTGACTGTCCCGTTTATCCAAGCATTACTGTGCTTTCTGCTTCTTTTATCCAGGTATTACTGTGATGACTGTCTCTTTATGCAAGTATTACTGTGGTGGCTGTCCATTTTATCGACTAACTACTTAGGTAGTTAATTCGTGGCTTAAAGCAAGAAGACGCAACGGGGACCCAAGAGAACCTGGCTACTGAGTACCTGCTCTTGTTGAATTTTCAATATAAGTAATTAATTAATCGTTCTTATAATATAGACAAAAAATACCTTTTAACTACATCCGACGCTCGCGATAGAAACCTGAATGGTCTTCGTTACACCTCCAAAAAAAAAAAAAAAAAAAAAAAAAAAAAAATATTCCTAACCAAGAAAGGCAACGTTTATCCCCAGTGACTCAACGTCGTGAGAGGATTTTTTTCCCCCATCATTAGGATAGTTGCCCGCCACCACGTTCATCTTAGCCCGGTTATTTCGAGGGTGGAGGGGGGGGGGTGGTTGGTTGTCCAGCTCTTACTGCAATCAAGACTCCAATGACCTTGACTCGAGGAGTTGTAATTTGTGACCTTTTTTCAGGCTTTATCTTTTCACCCTACTTGACTAGAGACCAATTGTTAGATGGTCAAATTTAAAGAATGGATCTATGTTTATTACAGTAATTCAAACGTCACCTTGAGAAAGGATTTTTTTTTTTTGTGTAAAGTATGCATTAATTTAAATTTAGCAAAATCCTTACATGTTCCATTATTACTCCACCGATTCAATGTTGCAAATAATGACAATAGCACTAGCATTTAATTAAACAAGGCTTGATCCAACTTCCAGCTTACTCGGGCGCGTGTAATATTTTCCCCTTACATATAAGTTATAAACATTATATTCCTAACTTTTAACGTAAATCAAAACGTGCTAATGTCTACAGTCAAATAGCCTTATTTCACCAACGAAAATTAAGATAAATAAGCTTTATTTCATTGGAAATCATTTTTCTGTACTGCTTAACATGCACAGTATTTTATTTTACATTTTAATTCTAATAAAAAACTCATAGATATCCTAACCTAAAATTCCTGTATCTTAACTCAACTCGAAACAACTTTTTCAGACCTTTTTAGTCTCTTCCATAGACCTTTCCTAACCCCAAACAAGATCAACAACAACAAATTAGCTTGCAGGCTTACTCCACAAGTAAGATAAAATTGGTAAAATAAGGTTATTTTCTGAAAAAAATTATAACGACGAAAAATACTGCTTTATTTGTTTGCCGTTTGGCTCCTCGAGCCAATATTAATTCTAAATAGCAATTAGCCATCTACCGCTCCCCTCGAGCAAAGACTTGAGTATTAACAACAGAATAAAGACGTTTGTTAACTGGTCTTGTATCTTCCTCGGATTGGGTTGCAGGCCCAATTCCTCTGTCATTCCTGGTTGAGGATTATTAAAGTCTAATTCATTCTAACTAATTCGTGTTTGACAGAGGAGGGCATAATGGACCTTTATATTTAGGAGTTATAGCTAACCTGAGAAGCTTGATTGCAAAGAGTTAACAAAATTAAGTTTTAATTAAAAAAAAATAACGAAAATTTTACATAAATCCTACGCAACTCCGACTAAAACTAGTTTTGTGCCAGAGAAACCTCAGAGACTCTTCGCCCCACCTTCAGAAACTGACCACAGGAAAAAGCCAATAAAAAATAAACGATTTCTTCGCCCCAAGGAAGACAATGTTTATTCCCGGTGACTCAACGTCGTTGAGGGAGAGAGAGAGAGAGAGAGAGAGAGAGTTGATTTTACCCCTACTTTGAGATCATTGCCTACCGTGCATATTTATCTTTGCTCGGCCATTTCGGGGAATTACCAGGAGCTGCTAGCTAAAGATGGGGAAGAGTTGGAGCGTCTGCAGAGGCTTTGACGCAATTAAATGAAGGAACTGATAAACAAAGTCTTTATCAGTAGCGAAATATACTCGTTAAACGCAAAAGAAGGAGAATAAGCCTAAAGCTGTTGAGATAACTAAATAGTTACCAAAGTATATGTTCCGTGAGTTGAATTTCAAGGTCGAGGGATCTTCGAATAAGTAGTAGTTATGGAGAGGATTCCGTAGTTGAAAGGATGGATCACAGTGATTTGATAGTGTTCCGTCATTTGGAAAGACTGGCGGATAAGAGGTCGGTGAAAAGGTGTACTAGGTGGTTGTAAAGGTGTTAATTAAGAGGACCGGTTGACCTGGAGATGACTACATAGATTTAGTGTAATCAACATTAGAAACTAAGGGATTTTAACACAGAATAATAAGAGTTCATGCAGGCAGGGCTCGACGCATAGAAGATGATGCTGCTGTGTATGAAGAAGTTCCAGTTATGGAACTTTTTTGCAATGGGTTCCATGCACTATTCAGCAATTATGGAATATATATATATATATATTATATATATATATATATATATATATGTAAATAATTCTTCTGTTAAAACAGGATACGTCTCAATTACAAAAGGCCCATTAAAACACACCGGTTTAAAACTGACTATACTTCGGTGGTCCACCGAAATATAGTCCTTAGTTTTAAACCAGAGGGTTTTATACTTGAGATATGATATGATATATATGATATATATATATATTATATATATATAAGATATATATTATAACTATGATGTCTATATATCATATATATTATATATTATATGTATATGTATATATATCATTATATATATATGTGTGTGTGTGTGGGTGTGTGCAAAGCTAACGTTAAATTCAAGTATCTGCTTGTTAATTAATCTTACATCGGAGGAAAAATAAGAAAAATACAATTTTCCTAGAAACGTTCGGCAGATCTCACGTACGCTTCTTCTTCTCCCGTGCTGCACGGGGTATGACGATGGGTACGGGGCGGGGGCTGGGGGGCACGTTAATGGATGTGAATGACTGGACCTGGCGCTCTTTCGCAACCAGGCCCACTTGCGCAATCCATGGAATTCCAGCTACATGATTCTTGGGAATTCGCAGTTTTGCAGGTGCCAAGTAATTTAATACTTCGTAACGGAATGTCTTAGTCATAACATTAAATAATCGTATATCTTAATCGATTGTTGTTCCCAGTTTTGGAGCAAAGACGATAAAATATGATAAAATGAGCTCTCTCAGGCGACTCAGGAGAAAATGAATAAAGAATTGGGTAAGTGGTATCTCACCCGATCTTCCTTCCTCATAGGATATAAACATCTCGGTATCGCTTGTCTGTATCATAGACATAGTTTGTTCGTCAGAGAAGCAACAACGTTTTAACGAGCACAGGTAAGAATTCAGACAAGGGATAATTACATAATCATATAATTCTTTGCCTATGCATCTGAGCATTTTAGACAAGATTTCATTAAATTTGTTTCTGGCAAATCTAAGAGAAATTACTGAGAGGTTATTCATCCTGTAGCTCTATTCCGCCCATGTTTTTAAAACTCTGGAGATCATTCTATTACTCCTGACATTGAAACCCTTTGGTTCAATACCTGCTGTTAACTGTTTGAAAATGGGGATTCAGAAGATAGAGAATTCGATATAACAGTTTTGATTTCATTTGTAATGCTCCATATTATGATATTATATTCATCCAGTCATATATTTTAAAGAGATGAATATGTCCTCTGTTTTTATTGTTTTATGGAATTTAAGAAAAGCTTCAGTTGTTTAAAAGAGGTTTTTGGAACTTATTTTACGTCAATGAAAACATTATTAAAATTCATTATTTTCTTCTTGTAAATAAAAAGTTAACTCAGGTACTCGGTTTGATATACCATCCCTGGAATTATTTTCTGTTTTCGACTAAAATTGATAAAAAAAAAAAAATAATAATGCTCCAGGTAGATTGCTTAAGAATATTTTTGCATATATAAAAGCAAGTATGTGCTTACTGTTTTAGTTGATCATTGTGACAAATTTCCATCTAAATGTTTCCTTTCCTTTTCATTTCAGCCAAAATGAAATACCTAATTGTAGCCTCATTCTGCGTGGCAGTGGCTTTCGGGCAGAACACGATTCAACCAAAACCAAACGTCCGAACTTTGCCTGCTGAAGTCCGCAAAGGTTAGTATTTTTCATAATTCTTTTATGACTGAGAAATTGTCGGGACAGGCTATAATTTGTCTTAACTAGAATCATTAGTGAAGTACAAAAGTTAATCCACTGGATGTATTCTGTTTCTTGCATAGGATTAACTCAAATGTGACTTAAGAATCTATTATCAGTTCATTAATGTTAAATATCTACACACTTTAGCTTTATAGATTATTGAGCTATTTGTTGATTTATCAAATCTAATTTGATTACATCTATCATTAATGAACATTTTCTGGTTAAACAGAGGCTCCAGGACAATGCTACGGATTCACCGCCAAAAAGGCTTTCCCTGTGGGCCAGTCTTGGTCCCTGGCTCCCTTCTGTGGCAGAGCTACCTGCCTTCAACAAGGAAGCCAGCTGTTCGAAAAGGTAGAAGACTGTGGCTTTGAGCCCAAGCCATCTCCTGGCTGCAGAGTCGTGAACGAAGCCGACCAAGCTAAGCCATACCCAACCTGCTGCCCCGTGTACCAGTGCCAGCCAGGTGCCACCCTTCAGTACCCAACTGAGCAAGAGCTGAGGGCTGCTGCAGAGCAGGCTGCCAAAGCTGCACAAGGTGCCCAGGGATAATTGGTCACCCAGAGAATTTCTTGTCTACAACTGAGATGAGAATCTTAGTAGAATGAATGACAGGACATATTTATTAAATGTATTTTCTCATCCTTTTGTCAAGGACCATATTTTCCGATCAAGTTTTTGAATGTTTTTAAATCAAGAAGGAAAATGGAAAGGAAAAATAATCTTACCTGAAGAGGATCAATATGGATCTCAATATGTATTATATTTTTATACTCATTTTGAAAATATAGAAAATCATAACTATCTTCTGAGTTTCTCTGATCCGTTCAATGGAAATACCAGTTTTTCAAGAAAACTTATTAATAACTAACTTTCCAAAACCATGTATAAGAAAACGTATTTCATGAAGTAATGTAAATGAATTATTGTCTATAATCTTTGTGCTCAAACTTTCTTCACAAAGATGGAATGATACTTTGACCAAGCGAACATGGTAATACGAGGTGGATAAACGCTCGTCATTCTTAGATAAATAGTTATATAATAATATACAAGTATACTCAACCTAATTCACGTATCACTATTCATGAAACATGTTGGTTGTAGAAGATTCCCAGTCACCATTATGACAATTATTTCCGTATACTTTGAAAATGAGAAAGAATCAGCATCTGAGGTTAAGTGTACTATACCTGAGCTTTAAAAAAAATTTGCAAAAATGTCTGCAATTAACAGATTTATTACCACACAACAGACAAATAATGGTTTTTATGAATGCAAAGTGAACTATACCGCTAAGAATTAAAAGCGAAATTTCTCAACACACACGCACATGTATATATAGTATATACATACATATATATGCATATATACGTAAATATATATATGTGTGTGTGTGTATGTATGTAAATAAAAGTAATGCCACGGAGGAAAATGAAAAGACGAGAAATGCCGATATCTTTCGGGAATTCTCGTCTTTTCATTTTCCTTCGTGGCACCACCTTTATCTATACATAGCATCACATTTTATATATTTCGTGATCAAGTTATTCATATATATATATATATATATATATATATATATATATGCATGTATGCATGTATGTATGTATATATATGTATGTGTGTGTGTGTGTGTGTACTAGCTCCTCACCCCTCACACTTTTTTCCTGCATAAAATGTAAAAGTGGGATTTTCAATGTATTTTACTTTGATCGAAGTAACCCAAGAACATTTACACACTAATCTACGGGCATATATAAATGCAAAAAGTGTATATTGATAAAACTGATTGATATTATCATGCACAATATTGACAGAAGTTCTGTTAACTTGAGGAAATTATGATCATATATCAGAAAAAAAGTTACCTTTTAAAAACTACAGAAAATGCAATAACAACAATTCTTTTATACGACTTAAATCTATGATTTTACAAGTCTGCAAATATTAAAGTTAGTTACCTTAGAGACAATATCAAGAATGGAAATACATGCACGCGTGCCAAGAAGGACGATTTGAAAAATTTGCCACAATAAAATCAAATGGAATATAAAAAATCGATTGGTCCAAGATGCCAAGCCTATGAGCGCTGAAACACTGTCAAGGACGTCATCTGTCAGGAACTCTCATTCATACGCAAAGACCAGATCTCGTTTTGACTGAATCATTTGAATTCCCAAGTCATCGATATACTTCTTATTGGTTACTGAAGAATCAGTGCATACCCAATGAGAGGAAACTCTGATATGCTACAGGAAGTTGTTCTGGATTATAGAGTTACTTCATATCTACAGCTGTTATTATTTCCTGATCGACTGGTCTAAAAGAACATTAAAGGAAAGGCATAAGTAACACTGGTTTCATTTATCCTATCATATCATAGTTATAATTCAACATACCTAATTTAATCTCATAGAATCCTTGATAGGAATATCGCGGTATCTGGCATCTGCCAAAAACGCTCTTGCGTCACTGGAGGTGAACTTGCTTACCTCCGGGCACTAGGCGCTGTTTTTTTACTTTTTTTTCTGCACAGCCTCAGAGCGAGATGACGTATAATAGTTTCCGTTGCAGTCATTTATAACGTAACCGGAGGGAAGTCCGTATTTGGTTGTTGCATTTGTCCTTCAAGAGAGTAACGAACCTCAGCTTTTTATAACTTTGTCTTGAAAAGAAGTGCGAACGATGATCTCTGGAAAGAGAGAGATGGAACTGGTTTTACGAATAGTTCCTTTAGCCCACCAGATTTAAACTTGAGAATTTTGCCGTTTGATTTAACATTTTTTTTGAGTTTCTCAACAGCGTAGGGTCTGTCGTTTTGTTATTGTGAAGCTAAGTGATAAGAAAATGTATCTGAAATCTTTTAAAGAGAATTAAAAGTTTTGTTTTATATATAATGAAATTTCTGTCCGTTGGTTTGTTTGTTCGCTATGCACGCCCAGACTATGAAAACTGAGGCTACCAAATTTTCACCATAGACTTCCCTCTCCCCAAGGAAGGTTTTACTCAAAAGCCAAAATTCGAGGGCCGTTTCTACGGGGGTCATAACCCCTCTTTACCATACCCCTTCATTTTTAACAACTTTATATGTTAACAGCTGAGCTACCAAATATTTACCACAGACTCCCCTCCCCTCCCCTCCCCTCCCCTTTCCCTCCCCTCCAGGAAGGTTTTAGTCAAATCCGAAATTCGAGGGGCTGTTCCTAAGGTTGTCATAACCCCTCTTTTTTGTACCCCTCATTTTTTACAACTTTCGGAGTTGACATCTATGTAGAAGTGTTTCTATAGTTACAAACAGGCTCCCCAGAATATGTGGCCATAGGGCACCCTCAGTAGTAAGGAGGGCAACACCTCCTGGGAAAAAGGGCCCGAGGGTATTCCACTATATTAGAGGCAGGAGGCCTGTGCCCTTTCGACTTACTGACCATGGGAGAAGGGGGTTGTAGCCTACTAGCCATGACCTTGATAGTAGGGGGACACAGGCCCCTTTGAGAATTAGGGCCCAAATTTGGTACCATGAGTTAAGATAGATGACTACAAACACTTTTAACATCAATATCAGAGTTTAACTATAGGCTGAGTTTCATCAAGAGCCGCTTAAGGGAGGCCTCACTATGAAAACCTTTCCCGAGCAACCTTTCGTAACATGTATGCGCCTGCCGTCGGCTGGCAGTGCCTGACTGAGCCGGTTAGTGACGCAGGGGCATTGGCTGCGGAAAGATGTACGTCTACGTCATATAGAAGTGAATGTGAGTTCGATGACACGTCCAAAGGACGGGTACAGCTGCTAGCAAATATATATATATATATATATATATATATATATATATATATATATATATATATATATAATATATATATATATATAGCGGTAAGGTTTAAATGGAGACGTCTGTTTCATATTGGCGCTTATTCAAGGCAACGTTTCTGGGACCAGCCCATTTTTTAAGCTGAAAATTACGATAATAAAATAAAATAAAAATAATTACTCATCTAAAAAACACAATTACAATATATAAAGCAAATTACAAGAACACCAACGAAACTCATGTACCATTTCCAGTACAGGAAGGAATTCGAGTGACTAAAAATAAAAAACCAAACCATCGTTTTTATAAAGAGCGATTCGAAGACCACCAGCTGCTGCATTCAATATTGCCTCTGCATTCCTTTATAAAAACGATTGTTCCGAAACTGAACAACCAAAAAACCTCCACCCCTCTGTACTTGGCGTTAACAACAGAGATACCTTCCTGTTTTGTTTTTGTTTTGTAGTCACTCGTCTTCCTTCCTCTACTGGAAATGGTACTAGAGTTTCTATGGTGTTATTGTAATTCGCTTTATATATTGTAATTGTGTGTTTTTTAGATGAGCAATTATTTTCATTTTATTTTATTATTGTAATTTTCAGCTTGAAAATCGGCTGGTCCCTGAAACGTTGCCTCGAATAAACACCAATATGAAACAGACGTCTCCCTTTAAACCCTTACCGCTATGTATCCCGTTTGAGGCTTCCCCTTCGGTTTATATATGTATATATATGCATATATATATATATATATATATATATATATATATATATATATATATATTTATATGTAAATATGTATATATATATATATATATATATATATATATATATATATAAGCCAGTGGCCATTGAAATCGTACTACAACAGGATTAATCAGAGTAGGTTTTCCGAATCTAAGCAAGCTCTATGCCCTTCAAAGCACCATACATGAACCACCTTAATCAAGCAAATGTCAGATACATAATTTCTAGTATTGGTCTTATAGGTGCCATTTACTTTACCCTACATGGAGCGGACACACACACATATATATTATATATATATATATATATATATATATATATATATATATATATATATATATATATAAAATATAATATAACATAATATGTGTGTGTGTGTCCGCTCCATGTAGGGTATATATATATATATATATATATATATATATATATATATATATATATATATATATATATATATATATATATTCGTATATATAAGATTGTGGAGTGGTGCACCAAAATAGATTATATTTTGGTCTCAATGTAAATGAGTCAAATCATTTGATAATAAGAGAGAACACAAAAGCTTTAGCCATTCTAGGAAAAGATTCTTCCACAGTGGTATGTGGTAAGCTGATTAGACTAGCGGGTAAGAAGGCAGCTGGTCTTCTGCCGGTTTTTGCAAGCTCTTGCCAGCGGACTTCGACATGGTTTAGGGATGCGATTTTGTAACTGACGTTTCTGGGAATTTACTGAACGTTGCTGGTGCCGAAAAACAATTATTTTCTGCTTAGTGAAAAGTTCATCTTTAATAGCAAGTTATCTTTTACTTAAACTGGTTATTTGTCCAATTACGAAATGAATTGAAAAATTATCAATCTCTGATAAGAACGGGACATGGATGCCAAGATGGCGTAAGAAGAAGAGAGAACATTGGAGTATCTGGCATCTTCCAAGATCGTCCAACATGGGATATAAACAGTCGCAGGATCTTTGCTCGGTACAGAATACATCTACTACCCTTCAGTGTAGCATCAAAACTACAGTGACCCAAGGTAGGTAGTCAAAAGGATGGTTAATAGATAGTTAAATTCAGAAGAAGTTATGAATATTTACGTTTTCATGTACTGTTTCAACCCTGAACAATGAATATGTTCAGTATATATATTTTTTTATTCTATGTTGGCAAACATTGTTAAATGATGGTTCTGAGCAACTACTTTTGATATTGGACCGTCTTCATTCAATAAAATTGTATAAAAATAAGATTTTATTCTGAGTATTTCAATAAGGACGAAGAATCTTATAATTACCCTCAATCAGAAGTAACATTTAAATCTGCCAACAATTTCAGTAGGAAAATAAATTATCCATAGGTAAAGATTTTTTCCCTTTCTGTTCCAGCCAAAATGAAATTCCTAATTGTAGCCTCCCTCTGCGTTGCTGTGGCTCTTAGTCAGAACGTGGTTCAGCCAAAACCAAATGTCCGAAATTTGCCTGCTGAAGTCCGCCCAGGTTAGTATCTATCAACAATTTTTAATGCTTAAAATATGTCTTAAAATAAATAGGGATATTATTATTAATCAAATGCAATTAGTTTTTTATTCTTAAATAGTGAATCACGATTTTGCTATGTTGCTAACAGTCAAAGATAAAAAATTAACCTCAGCAATTAACGTATGCTAATGATTTCTTTTCCTATTGAACAGAGGCTCAAGGTCAATGCTACGGATTCACAGCCAAAAAGGCCTTCGCCGTTGGCCAGTCTTGGTCCTTGGCTCCATTCTGTGGAAGAGCCACCTGCATTCAACATGAAGGTAAACTCTTCGAAAAGGTGGAAGACTGTGGCTTTGAGCCCAAGCCATCTCCCGGCTGCAGAGTCAAGAACGAAGCCGACCAAGCTAAGCCATACCCAGCCTGCTGCCCCGTGTACGAGTGCCAGCCAGGTGCCACACTCCGGTACCCAACTCCAGAAGAACTGAGGGCTGCCGCACAGCAGGCTGCCAAGGCTGCACAAGGCGCCCAGGGATAAGAGGTCTCTCAGAATCGATCTAGTCCAGTTACCCACCAAAAAATCCAACGAAATCATTTATCAATTACTGTATAACTTGACAAGAATTCAAGGAGTTATGAATGAATGAAGTGCCAGTAAGCATATCATGAAAATGAATGGAAAGAAAAATTACCTTCGAAAGATCGTAGGCATTTACGATTACTAAACAGAGAATTTATATTTGTATTAATAAAGAAAATAAAAGATAATACTCAAATTAATCACCTTTTTCTAAACCTTTTATTACAAATCACTTTATTTAGAAATATCTATGAATTTTAAGTTTATCAACGATCTAAAACTCATTTGCAAAGCAAATATAAAAAAACATTTCGTAATGAAATAGATGCATATAAGTATCTGAGATTTTTTTTTGTATTGAATGACTTGTCTTTCACCTTTCCTCTTGTTTCTTTAACAACTTTTTTCATTTGAAAATTAGTATATCATCACTGAATTTATAAAAATAATTATTTCAAAAGGAATATAATCCGATATAAAGGAAAGGAAATTTCTAGCTTATAGTTTGCGATAATTTAAAATAATTTTTGGGTTATTAACCACAATCATTTGATGAGGCAAATGGAGAAATAACTATAACCCAATGGCATTTATTTATGTCCAATGTATTTGTAAACCTATTGAAAGTATGATAAGACTATGATACAGCACACACAAAAGATTAAAAGTTTAAGGATTAGTTACGCAAACAATTTATTTCATGATAGGCAGCTATGGTAGTAAATGAACGTCCTCCATAGCAGTAAGGTTGTGAGTTGTTCCAGGTTTATGGGTTTGCTGTTTGTATCCAAGAATTGTTCGCAACATCAGTAAAAAAAATAATAATAAATAAATCTTTTTTAAATTCCGCACAAAAATTTTGAAATTCAGGAACGACTTATTTGAGCTTTCATAATTAAAAATAATAATCTTTTTGTCACTTTTCGAAATCAAGGAAAGGTCAAGAGTACGTATAGGAGAGAATAAAAAAAAAGAATGTCAAAGAAGGCTTTCTATATTGATTTTTAATATCTACGAAAATTCCTTCAATTCTATTTCCCACCAAACTCCTAAAGAAGTTCTTCAACTGCCTCTTTCCTCACATCTTTCCCTGCTTTCGTGTTCTTATAAGTTTCCGTCACTGAGAAGCTAACGATTTTATTCTGCAAACGAAAACAATACCATTATTCACGATAAACAGAAAAACAATAGTGACGTGGACGATGGCACTTCTGGAACTTCTGAATTCAGACATTCATATAATATTATTCAGCTACAGTTAATAATGACTTATATTTGAAGAATATTAGGTTTATATAACAGAATGCGCAAGGAATAGCTCAATGGAAACACTGGTGGACGCTATGGCCCGCTAAACCATTTCCTAGAATTGACTACTTTGTCGCTTCAGCTGTGCTTGGATGGGAGGGGTGTGTCATCTTCGCTTAGCCCTGTGATATGAAGAGAGAGAGAGAGAGAGAGAGAGAGAGAGAGAGAGAGAGAGAGAGACACGGGGGTGGGGGGAGGAGTTATATTCCTGCTCTCAATTATTAATTACACCGTGGATTGCTGTAGCACACGGAAGGATGGGAAGAATTTCGTCCTTTTTTGTTCATCGTCGGTAGTTAATTCTGTATATTCTCTGCGCCTAGAACTGTAGCTATGACGTCAAGGTAGCATCTAAGATTTCAAGTGACTGCAATAATGTATCAGGCCTAAGTTTTTCTAATGTTTTTCTTGAATTGCTTCAATATTGAGCTCTCCTATAGATGAGAAGAGAAACATCAGGGAAGACGAGTTGTCCTCATCATGGCGTATAACTGAAGATATCCTTTCTTTTCGGCATTGAAATCACTACGACATTCGAATCTTCAAATATTGGGGAAGAGCGGAAGAATATTTTAAATCTGCTACTTTTACAACTATATCAGTTAACTATATCAGTTAATAATGATAGTAAAGACCCAATCACCTTCAGATTATTATTCATGAAATAATGAGCTGGAGGAAACAAAAGAAATCGTAAGTAGATTTTAGATTGCTCATATTTTTTTCAATGGAGTGTTAATTTGTGTCTATCCCATGGAAAGAAACTTCATAATCCATAGTATATATATATATATATATATATATATATATATATATATATATATATATATATATATATATATATATAAGTATGCATAATTATCGTCATTATTATCTTTACAGCCGTCTCCAACGCCAGGTGGTAAAAAAGGAAGGTTTCATGCCTTTCTTTTGCTGTATATACCATAAATCATTCATATCCATCTTATATTCTAACGCTTCTCAAGGAAGTATACAAGAATCTTGCAACTCTTCTGGTACCCATATCATTTGAAACTTAAGTAAAGCATGTAGCTGAAAGTAGAATACATGAAAGGTTGTCAGCTGAATCACCTGACAAATATGAAGAAAATTCAAATTTACGTGCAAATTTTCCCAAAACGAAAAACTAAGCAACTTTTTACCGCGCCATGCTCAGCAAGGCCTGGATGTCTCCCAGGGCAGACTCCGGGGAGTGAGCAACTGGACCTGTTTTTTGGACGGACGCTATTTTGCGCCACCTACTGGTTTTGAGTCACACCATTTCGTCACTAGGATTCCTGGGAAACTGGAAAAGCGTAAACATGGGGGTGTCTGGCATCTCTCTAGATCTTCACCTACTGGATATAAACAATCATAGGAACATTGTTTAGCACAGAACACACCGATCGCCCTTCAGTGTAGCATCACCACTACAGTCTCCTAAGGTGAGTATTCCATAGACCAAACAATGCCGTTATTTGTTACCGATAAAACTTTTGGAAGAAATTTTAAAGGCAACTTAGATGGCAAGTTCTCATTGTGAATTCTACTTATTACGTTTCACAAATTCCATATCATGTGAATTATTTGTAATATAGTAGGAAAGTGTAACATTTCATTATGGAATATTTCTGAAAAGAGTATTACCGAAATGAAGACATTTCTGATGAACAGCCACTGCTAAATAACGATACTATTTCGAAAATTTCCATCTAATAATCACTATTGTCTTTCTCTTACAGCCAAAATGAAATTCTTCATCATTGCCTCATTCTGCGTAGCAGTTGCTCTCAGCCAGGGTGTGATTCAGCCAAAACCAAATGTTCGAAATCTGCCTGCTGAAGTCCGCAAAGGTAGGTATCACCTAGATCAGTCTTGTGTTAAGAAATACATTATCCCTTCATACGGAAAGATAATCATTAGTTAACGAAATCATTGAGTAATTATTCATTAGATTTATAAACTGACTAGTCACTTCATTCAAAGGAAATAAAAAAAATACGATCCTCATTAAATTAATGGAAAATTTTCTAAAACATTCATGCATATCTTTGCATTCTAACAGAGGCTCCTGGTCAATGCTACGGATTCACTGCCAAAAAGGCCTTCCCTGTGGGCCAGTCTTGGCCCCTGGCTCCATTCTGTGGAAGAGCCACCTGCATTCAACATGAAGGCAAACTCTTCGAAAAGGTGGAAGACTGTGGCTTTGAGCCCAAGCCATCTCCCGGCTGCAGAGTCAAGAACGAAGCCGACCAAGCTAAGCCCTACCCAGCCTGCTGCCCCGTGTACGAGTGCCAGCCTGGTGCCACTCTCCAGTACCCAACACCAGAAGAACTGAGGGCTGCTGCAGAGCAGGCTGCCAAGGCTGCACAAGGTTAAATATTCTCTTATAAAGGTTCTAGTCTGTAACTGAAATGAATTCATGATGGATTGTATTTATTCAATGTATTTTCTCATCCTAATGCCAAGGACTATATATCTGCGATCAAGTTTAGAAAACAAAATCAATTCTGCAAATGGACTTTAGGAAAGAAAGGATTTTATTAGTGAAAGAGTGAATTTTGCATCTCATTATATATTATATTTTTATACATATTTGAAAATAAAAAGAAATTGTTAATGGACTTTTGAGTTTTTCTGATCCATTTAAACAAATGATAACTATGAAGAAGGAATATGAAAAAATAGTACTTTTGTTACCATATATAAAGAAAACGTGTTCCAAAACTCTTGTCAACACGTTTATATCAATATAATGCCACTTCTCAGTACACACTCATAATTATGCGTTACTACCGAATTGTGGATGTGCTAAAGGTCTGAGAATTTGATGCACTATGTCAGAAGTTAGGAAAGGACATATTGGTGGGTCGTGAAACCCTCTCTTTCATTCGATGATTATCATAGAATCACTGTGACTCTTACCTATATGAATGATTTTTTATTTATAATAATATTTATTGCAAAATTTAAATTCCGATGTAAAGGAGCTTAATAAGAAAGTGAAATTTTATACCGAATATTTTGCGATAATTTCAAGTATTTTTTTATTACTACCCAAAATCATTAAAAACAAAATATTTTGCTTCGATGATACAGAAGAATGAATAGTTATCACCCAAAGGCATTTCTTTATATCAAATATATTTACAAATCTTTTGAAAGTATATTAAGAATTTATGGCAATATGCATACATAAGAGACGAGATATATCTATTACGGGTTAAAGCTTGAGGGTTAGTGACAAATGCCGCGATTTCATGGCATAGTCAACGATAGTAGTAAATGGCTTCATTAACAACAATAATGTGAGTCCTTCCAGGTTTATGGGTTCCTGATTGTGTATCACAAAATTGTCCGAATCTCAGTAAAATAAAAAAAAATAAAAAAATAAAAATTCTTCAGAATAATTTTGATAGATCTCTCATCATTAAAAATGTTTATCACTGCGTCACTTTTCGTTGTGAGGCAAAGAAAAGAATAAAAAGGAAAACATTGAGAGAAATATGATTGTCAGAGCCAGTTTTTTTTTTTTATTAATTTTAATATCAGTGAAAATTACAGCAACTGTATTTTCTCACAAACTCCTCCTGAACTTCATCAGTTGCTTCTTCCCAGACGTCTCCCGCTTTCGTTTCCTTCAGTCAAAAAAGAAATAAGTGTTCCACAAAATTTCGATTTTTCTGTACGTGAATCATGGGCAATAATCGACGTGGATGGTGGCGCTGGTAGAACTCCACACTTCATGTATTTATATGATATTATTCATCTACAGTTGATAGTCATTTACGCTGGAAGGATATAAAGTTTGTGTTACAGAATGCGTACGGGATAGTTCTGTGTCAGGTCTAAAACTTGTGTACGAAATCTCCAAAGTCGATGGGTTGTACGACTCGACCCACTAAACCATTTCTTGGTGACGACTTCTGAAATGGAACAATTGCTTCAGCTCGGCTACGTGGAAGGCGATGTGCCCTCTTCTTTTACCTTCATGATTAGGAGAGGCAGGGAAAGAAATATTCCTCACGTCAGATACTACTGCTGTCGGGAAACGGAAGGATGGGCGAGAATTTCATCCTTCGTTCTCATTGTCGGTGGTAAATTTTGTATATTCAGGGACTCTATGCACTATGGTGGTCACAGGTAGCAACTAAGATCTCCAGTGACTTTAATGGTGTATGAGGCCCAAGCTGTTTTGATGTTTTTCTCTGAATTGTTTAAATATATGTCCTCCTGTAGAAGGGAAGAAAGACGTCTGGAAAGATGGGTGTTCGTCATACCGACGGATAACTTAAGATATCCTCTATTTTTGGCATTTGAATCGCGATACGACATTCGTCAGTTCAAATCTTATAGATGATCAGCATATTATTTTTAATAATATTTGCAGAGATTTTAAATCTGTTCCTTTGCAAAGGTGACACCCGGCTACTAGAGTAGTACGTTAACGACGAGAATAAAAGACTCAATCGCATTCACAATTATGATTCATGAGTTAATGAGACAACGAATACAATAACATTTCTGGCATGAACGAGCATTTATTGTTAATGTTTTTAGATTGCTTATAGTCCTTTCTATAGAGTGTTAATTTGCGTCTATCGCATGGAAATAAACTTCATGAAATATATATACACCAGAGGCAATGTAAGCTATATAATATATATATATATATATATATATATATATATATATATATATATATATATATATATACTATAAATACATACATATATATATATATATATATATATATATATATATATATATATATATATATATATGTTACGCAAAATGTGGATAATTGCCAAATGTGTACCTTTTGCGAGAAAGTTGCAAAATGTACACATTTGGAAATTGTGCTTGCCAAATGTAGATAATTATCTCCACATATGGCAAAATTTTGCCATATTTTAAAAAAAAGCAACGGCATTTTGCCCGATTGTACACAATAGGCAGAATGAAACAAGAATCAAAGAGAATTAGTATTTATTGTTCAAACTAAAATTATATAGTATTTATTAGTATTTATTGTTCAAACTAAAAGGGATTGACACTACTTTAACACTTAAATATTGCTACAAGAACGACCAGGGTGGCAACGAGAGTTACATTTTAACAGCTTATTTGTGCAGGAGCATCTGGAAGCTGTGCAATTTGTTTTACAGGCACACATCACATACCCTTGGCCTCCTGTGTACCTGGTTACAGCGGTTCTCAAAGCCATTTCAACGTCGGGAACCTCATCTGGGGTGAGGAGCTTCTCCTTAACGGGGTCCATGTCAGCTGCCGTGTACCGGGTGGTTATGCGTCCTTCTCTGCAGCCTACCTGGTACAGGTCCTCGTCTCTCTGCAGTACCGCAACCAGGAGGTTCCTGCTGTCACTCGGCCCACGATCAAACTCGGGAACTTTCAGCGTCGCGTTGTCACCCACTTGTAGGGCACTTAAGAGGTGTTTTGTCTTCCTTGTCATTCTAAGTGCGGTTTTTTCTTGGCCGGCTGCAGCCAGTTGCCGAGCTTCAGCGAATTGCAGCGCCTCTTCTCCATCTCGTTCCTCTTCTCCTTCCTGTTCCTCCTCTCCTTCTTGTTCCTCTTCATCAGCCGCCCCTTCGGCTTCATTTTGGAGGATGGTGTCTAAATATTCTTCAGTTCTTATATTGCCGAGCATATTAGGTGGAATAACAGTGGATGATAGGCCTACCTTGGGTTCGATCCCGAACATGACTTTAAACGGACTTGTTTTTATGGTTTCATGTTCCGAAATGTTTATTTGCCACTGGACAAAGTGGACCCCAACCATCCACATGCTGGACTTGTTTTCGTGCATCCAAATTTTTAATTTGTCTTGAATGACTCCATTCAATCTTTCAACTGCACCTTGGCTTTGTGGGTGGCGCGGCCGACCAGTGACGAGCTTAAGTTCAGGCTTATCCGAGTGCAGGATAACGGGAGCGCCAAAGGTGAAAAATATTGGGAGAAGCGTGTTAGCAACCTCCTCAGCTCGTTTTGATGTAAGGGGCCGCAGCACACAAAACTTCCTGAAATGGTTGATGAAGGTCAGAATATATTTAAATTCCCCATCAGGTAATGTTTGAAAATTGATCAAGTCAATTTGGCATCGAGAAAAAATAGTCTCGCTTCTAACAGGCTTCACCACCAGACCATTATGTACTCTACGTTTTTTCTTCTCTTGACACTCAATGCAAAAACTTATGAACATCTAGCAGCACTGCATAGTCAAATTAGCCCACTTCTTTTGTCCTTTGAAAGTTTTCTTTTCACCGACATGACCCACAACTGAATGCGCGGACCGAAATGACCTGATGAACTTCCTCAAAGCACACTATAAACTTAAATTCAGTTTCCATCCTTTACGCTTCCGAATAAGTCGGTCATCGTCACCAACTCTGAGAATTTCGAATCTTTTTTTTCATATTATAGTCATCGATGGTTTTAGGCCCTTCCTTTTCAATTTTAAGTAGCTGAGCTATCCACTGTGCACGTTTCTCTTTCCGAGGAATGACCACATTGCCATTCTTAGACTGTAATAAGTTGTCCAACTTCTGCTCAAACTGCTCTTTAAAATCCGACATGACACTTGTGAGTTGGTAGGACAGACCTCTGTTGTAGCAGGGAAGATGAGTGGGCGAGACGGTAGTTGCTACTGAGCTGGTAGATCTGGTTTAAGTGCCCTCCTCCTTGCCCAACTGCACGATTTCAGCTCGTACACAAGAAGTGTTTCATATTAGTCTGTCTTAGTCTGAGAATTTCGAATCTTCTGCTCAAAATCTGTTAACATTTGGCAAAATACTGTTGCAAAATCGTGTTAACATTTAGCAAAATGTCCTTGCAAAAAGTAGAAAAACTGCCAATTGTGTACATTTTGCATTCAATTTTGCCTATTGTGCACAATCGGGACCAAGCGCTGCAAATTGTACACAATAGGCAAAATTAATTGCAAAATGTACACATTTGGCAATTATCCACATTTTGCGTAACATATATATATATATATATATATATATATATATATATATTATATATATATATATATGTGTGTGTGTGTGTGTGTGTGTGTGTGTGTGTGTGTGTGTGTGTGTGTGTATGTGTGTGTTTTATACGATCATAAGTAACACGTGAAGATTGTATATCAAGAGCCAGCAGGAAAAATGAAAAGCAGCAGTACCTAGCGCTTTCGTGTATTCTTGATACACCTCATCAGAGTACAATATATAAAAGAATGAAAAATAGCTTCGAAATATGAAAGGTAAACAAAAAACAAAAAAGTAAAATACAGAGCAATCAAACAGCCTAGTCAAGAATCAAATGGTCCACAGCCTAGAATTACACTTTGATTGTTCTGTATTTTACTTTTTTGTTTTTATGTTTACCTTTGATATTCGAAGCTAATTTTCATTCTTTTATATATTGTACCCTGATGAGGTGTATCAAGAATACACGAAAGCGCTAGGTACTGCTGCTTTTCCTTTTTCCTGCTTGCCCTTGCACATTTTACTAGGTATGACTCTTGTAACTTTTCTTGCACCCATTTCATTTCATCTTGAGTATTGCATGTAACTGAAGGTAGAATATTTGAAAGCTAATATAGTGAATCACCTGACAGATATGGAGAAAGTTCGAATTTCCACGACAATTTCCCATAACGCAATACCACTCAACTTTTTTGCGGGCCAGCCCAAGCAAGGACTGGAGGGCTCCAAGAGCATGCTGGGAGGGAACAACTAGACCTATTTTGCCAACATAATATTTTGCTCCACCTACCGGCTCAAGTTAGTCCTACAGTTTCGTCACTAAGATTCCTGGGAATTTAGGAAATGCGTAAATATTGGTGTATCTGGCATCTCTCAAGATCTTCGCTCATCAGATATAAACAGTCACAGGAACGTCGGTCAGCACAGATCACACATAACTTCATTCAGTGTAGCATCAACACTACAGTCAGCTGAGGTGAGCATTCGAAAGCCCAAACGATTCCATTATTTGTTTTACATAAATTTTTAGAAGATATTTTATTGGCAGCTTATTTGGCAAGTTCTCGTTGTGAATTCTACTTGTTACGTTTCACAAAAGTGTATTTCTGCCATGTAAATAACCACACCTGACAACGGTGCGATTTCGTAAATTTCCACCTAATAATCACTAATGTCTTTCTGTTGCAGCCAAAATGAAATTCTTCATTGTCGCCTCATTCTGCGTGGCAGTTGCTCTTAGCCAGAATGTGATTCAGCCAAAACCAGATGTT
This sequence comes from Macrobrachium nipponense, assembly GCF_015104395.2. Classification (NCBI taxonomy): domain Eukaryota; kingdom Metazoa; phylum Arthropoda; class Malacostraca; order Decapoda; family Palaemonidae; genus Macrobrachium; species Macrobrachium nipponense. The sequence continues at coordinate 21,829,326 of NC_061089.1, forward strand.
CGAAATCTGCCTGCTGAAGTCCGCAAAGGTGGGTATCACCCAGATCAATCTTGTATTAAGAAATACATTCTTCCCTTTATATGGAAAGATAATCATTAGTTAAGCGAAATCATTGAGTAATTATTCATTAGATTTATGAATTCACTAGTCACGTCATTCAAGGAATATAAAAAAATGAGGTCATTATCAAATTAATGGATATTTTTCTGAGATATTCTTTATAACTTTATGTTCTAACAGAGGCTCCAGGTCAATGCTACGGATTTACTGCCAAAAAGGCCTTCGCCGTTGGCCAGTCGTGGCCCCTGGGTCCCTTCTGTGGAAGAGCCACCTGCATTCAACATGAAGGCAAACTCTTCGAAAAGGTGGAAGACTGTGGCTTTGAGCCCAAGCCATCTCCCGGCTGCAGAGTCAAGAACGAAGCCGACCAAGCTAAGCCATACCCAGCCTGCTGCCCCGTGTACGAGTGCCAGCCAGGTGCCACCCTCCAGTACCCAACACCAGAGGAACTGAGGGCTGCTGCAGAGCAGGCTGCCAAGGCTGCACAAGGTTAAATATTCTCTCATAAAGGTTCTAGTCTATAACTGAAATGAATTCATGACAGAGCGTATTTATTCAAAGCATTTTCTCATCCTAATGTCAAGGACTACAATTCTGCAAACAAGTTTAAAAATCAAAATCAATTCTGTAAAGGAACTTTCTGAGATAGAAATGATCTTACTAGAGAATGAGGGAATTTTGCATCTCATTATATATTATATTTTTATACATATTTGAAAATAAAAAGAAATTGTTACGGACTGTTGAGTTTTTCTGATCCATTTAACCAAATGACAAACTATGAAGGAGGAACATGGAAATAGCATTGTTGAGCGCATATATAAAGAAAATGTGTTTCTAAACTCTTGGCAATAAATTTATGTCAATATAACCCCACTTCTCAGTACACACGTACAATTATTCATTTATTACCGAATTGTGGATGTGCTGAAGGTCTGAGAATTTGATGCACTACTTCAGAAGTTGGAGAAGGGCATAGTGGTGGGTCGTGAACCCCTAGTGAAAAAAAAATGACCTACAAGTGGCATATGAGTCTCTCTTTCTGGAGACCAACAACAACAATATATGTCATTTTAAAGAGGACTTTTCTTGTAGTGGTAGAAGTGACATGATCAGAATATCGCTGCCATAGCAAGTGCCACGTTTTTGGGTATAAATATTTTTGCAGGAGTAAATGTCACTTCAATGGTAAATAAAGCACTTCTCCTGAGGACCAAAGCAACCAACGGTAAATAAAATGAACAGCATACTCTCCGTACGAACAGCATCCTCACTATGCTGCATGGTGTACAAGGTACCAAGTACGAGCGATAAGTATAACAGAGAAGGAGGATAAGAAGAAGCATAAAGTGTTTTATATACTGAATGAAAACGGCTTTGGATAGCTCATCCCTCCCACTTTTCTTAAAGATAATATACAATGTTTTTCTTTAAGCAGCCTTAAACACGCTCACGCCCATCCTCACACTTTTGTAAATGCTTTGCAATAAAATCAAATGGAATATTAACTTATTGGTCCTAGGTATCAATCCTGTGAGCGCTTATTAAATGTCTATCGCGGACGTCAGCTGTCAGGAATTCTCATTCATACGGAAATACCTGACATCGCCTTAAATGAATCATTTGAATTTCCAAGTCTGCGATATACTTCTTGTTGATAACGAAGGGATCAGTGCATACACTATAAAAGGAAGCCCGGTTTTGCTAGAGGCTGTTCTGCTTCTTGTTACTTCATATATACGGTTGTTATTATTTCCGGAACGATTGATCTTAAAGCATAACAGAGGAAGAGCGTAAATAACTCTCTAATTTCATTTGTTCTATTATATAGTTCAATCACAACTATGATAAGATATCCCTATGTATTTTATCTAGTAGAATCCTTGATATGGATATTGTCTCATGTGGCAACTGTCTCATAAGGTCTTGCGTCATTGGAACTGAACTCGTTTAGCTCTGGGCACTTGACGCTTTTTTTTTTTTTTTTTGCATAGTCTCGATGCCAGTTGACTAGTAATACCTTTCTTTGCAACAATTGATAGCGTAACCGAAGGGTAGTCCAGATCTTGTTTATTTGTCCTTGAAGAGAGTAACGTACCTTAGTTGTTTATCCTTATTGGTCTTAAAAAAGAAATATGTTGATCTTAAGAACGAGACGAATTGAACTGGTTTAGCGATGATATTACTTTGAGGCACTTGATTTAAAATTTGGAATTTTGCCATCAGATTTACCCGAATTATTCATGAATTTCTTCAACAACATTTGGTCTATAGTTTTGTTATCGCGAAATTAAAGGATAAGAAAGCTTGTCTGAAATACTTTCGCTTGAACGTGAATTAAAAATTATATGTTTAAAAAACTCGAATGATAAGAGGGTAATGTTACGATAACAAAGACAGCTATCACAGTGTAAGTTACTGAATATTTTTCCTAATATACTATGTATGTATGTATGTATATATATATATATGTGTGTGTGTGTGTGTGTATTTTATACACACACACAAACACAAACACACACACACACACATATATACATTATACATATATATATATATATATATATATATATATATATAGTATCTATATATGGTTAGCAAATGTTAATGGTTATAAGAGTAAAAGAGTAAGGTTCTTGGATACGAAAAAGTGCTTTGTCCATCAACGCCCCTTAGATAACCAACCTTAGTCAAGCAAATCCCAGATATGTTACTTTTAGTGTGATTTGGTATATGTGCCACTGATATTTTAGCAAATTATCATATATCACTTCTTACTGCGATGAATATATATATATATATATATATATATATATATATATATATATATATATTTATATATATATAATATATATAACGTATATATATATATATACGTATATATATATATATATAAATATATATATATGAAGATAATATAAATTATATATTATATATTAATATTATATATTATATATACAATATATATATATAAAATATATCTATATATATATATATATATATATATATTATAATATAATATGAAGTATTACATTCATACGTTGTAAAGAGAGTGCACCAAAATTTATTATAATTTGCTATTAGAATGAATCAGTCGAAGATTTTGATTTTAAGATAGAAAATAAAAACTTTAGTCATTCTAGGAAAAGATTCTTCTACTGGGGCATGCGGTACGGTGATAAGACTAGTGGGCAGGGAGGCAGCTCCTCTGCCGGTTTTTGCAAGCTCTTGCCAGTGGGACTTTGACTTGCATTTCTGTATGCTATTTCGTAACTGACGGTCTTGGGAATTTACTGAACGTTGCTGGAGCCGAAACGTCGTTAATTTCTACTTCGTGAAAAGCTTGTCTTTAATAACACCTAATGCATTAATCCAACTGTTTGTATACTGCATTACAAAATGAATGAAAAATTTCTCAAGCTCTGATATGAACTGGACATGGATGCACAGATGGCGTAAGAAAAAGAGTGAACTTAGGAGTATCTGGCATCTCCCAAGATCGTCCAACATGGGATATAAACAGTCGCAGGATCCTTAGTCGTTACAGAACAAGACAACTACCCTTCAGTGTAGCATCAACATTACGGTGACCCTAGGTAGGTAGTCAAAAGGATCGCTAATAGGTAGTTAAATTCAGAAGTTTTGAATATTTGTTTTCATATATTGTTTCAACCCTAAACAATTAATATGTTCAGAATATACATTTATTTTATTCTATATTTGAAAACATTGTTACCTGATGATTCTGAGCAACTACTCTTGATATCATGGAAATTATAATAGACATTTCTGACCGTCTTCATTCAATAATATTGTATAGAAATGAGTTTACTGAGTACTTCAATAGGGATGAGAAACATTCAGAAGTAACATTATAATTTGCCAACGATTACAATATGAAGCTAAATCATTCATTAGTAAAGATTTTTCCTTTTCTGTTACAGCCAAAATGAAATTCCTGATTGTAGCCTCCCTCTGCGTTGCTGTGGCTCTTAGCCAGAACGTGGTTCAGCCAAAACCAAATGTTCGAAATTTACCTGCTGAAGTCCGTCCAGGTTCGTATCTATCAGCAATATCTAATTTTTAAAATAAATTTATTTTTAACATAAATAGGAATATCATTATTAATCAAATGCAATTAGCTTTTTATTCCTAAATAGTGAATCAACATTTGGTTATGTTGCAGTCAAAGATAGAAAATTAATGTCTACAATTATCGTATACTAATGATTAATTTTCCTATTGAACAGAGGCTCAAGGTCAATGCTACGGATTCACAGCCAAAAAGGCCTTCCCTGTTGGCCAGTCTTGGTCCTTGGCTCCATTCTGTGGAAGAGCCACCTGCATTCAACATGAAGGCAAACTCTTCGAAAAGGTGGAAGACTGTGGCTTTGAGCCCAAGCCATCTCCTGGCTGCAGAGTCAAGAACGAAGCCGACCAAGCTAAGCCATACCCAGCCTGCTGCCCCGTGTACCAGTGCCAGCCAGGTGCCACACTCCAGTACCCAACTCCAGAAGAACTGAGGGCTGCGGCACAGCAGGCTGCCAAGGCTGCACAAGGCGCCCAGGGATAAGAGGTCTCTCAGAGTCGATCCAGTCCACTTACCAAAGAGAAATCCGTCGTAATAATTTATGAATAAATGTATAACTTAACAAGAATTCGAGGAGTTATGAATAAATGAAGTGCCAGTAAGCATGTCCTGAAAATGAATGAAAAGAAAAATTACCTTCGAAAGAGAACAGGCATTTACGATTACGAAACAGAGAATATATATTTGTATTAATAATGAAAATAAAAAAGATACTCAAATTAATCACCTTTTTCTAAATCCTTTATTACAAATCACTTTATTTAGAAATGTTTATGAAATTCAAGATTATCAACGATCTAAAATTGATTTGCAAAGGCAAAACATTGAAAAACATTTCATTATGAAATAAATGCTTATAATTAACTGAGAATTTTTTTAATTAAATGACTCGTCTTACACCTTTCCTCTTATTTCTTTATCTACTTTCTTTCATTTGAAAATTAGTATATCATCACAGTAAATCTTACAATAACTAAGATTTTTAATTTATAATATCAATAATTATTTTAAAGGAAATATAATCTGATATAAAGCCACTGAATAAGGAAATGAGATTTCGTAGGATATATTTTTCTATGATTTTAAGGAATCTTTTGGTTATTACCCAAAATCATTAAAAAGGAAACCTTGCTTCGATGAAGCAAAAGGACGAATAACTATCACCCAAAGGCATTTCTTCATATCCAACATATTTGTAAATCTATTGAAAGTATATTAAGACTATGGAACAGTACACATAAAAGATTAAAAGTTTAAGGGTTAGTTACGCAAACAATACGAAAACAATACCATTATTCACGAGAAAAAGAGAAACAGAAAAATAATGGTGACGTAGATGATGGCACTTGTGGAACTTTTGACTTCAGATATTTTATACAATATTATTCAGCTACAGTTCACAATGACTTACACTAGAATGTATTCTCTAGTGTCTTTGGGTGGGTGCAACGGCCCGCTAAACCATTTCTTGGAATCGACTTCTGCTTTGCTTTAGCTGGCCTCGGGTGGGAGGGGGCGTGTCATCTTCGCTCACCCCTTATCTAGGAGAGATCTGCTCATGTGTCTAACGTCGCGTTTTGCTGTAGAGACGTAAGGATGAGTAAGAATTTCGTCATTTGTGTTCATCGTCGGTGGTTAATTCTGTATATTCTCAGCGTCTAAGAACTGTAGCTATAGTGTCAAGGTGACATCTAAGATTTCAAGTGACTGCAACTGTGTATAAAGCCCAAGTTGTTCCGATGTTTTTCCCTGAATTGCTTCATTTTGGATCCTCCTATAAATGAAAAGAGAAACATCTGGAGAGACGAGTTGTCGTCATCCCGATGTATGATTGAAGGTATCCTTTGTTTTTGGCATTGAAATTACTACGACAGTCGAATCTTCAAATCTTCGGGAAGAGCGGAAGAATATATTCTATTATATAATATTTGTAGATATCTTAAATCTGCTACTTTTACAACTATATCAGTTGACTATATCAGTTAACAACGATAGTAAAGACCCAATCCCCTTCAGATTATTAATAAAAAACCACAATGAACTGTAAGAAACAAAAACAAATCGTTAGTAGATTTTACATTGCTTGTATTTTTTTCTATGGAGTGTTAATTTATACTTATCCTATAGAAAGAAATTTCAAAATACATAGTACACACACACACACACACACACACACACATATATATATATATATATATATATATATATATATATACATATATATATATATATATATATGTATATATATATATATATATATATATATATGTATTTATGTATGTATGTATGTGTGTGTACATATGTATATACATATTTATACTTATCGTTATCATTATCTTTATACTCGCCTCAAACGCCATATGATACAAAGGGAAAGTCTCCTCCCTTTCTTTTACTTTGTGTACCATAAATTACTTATATCCATCTAATGTTCTAATAGTTCCATATGGAAGTATGCAAGAATCTTGCAACTCTTCTGGTACCCATATCATTTGAACTTAAGTAAAGCATGAAGCTGAAAACAGAATTCATGAAAGGTTGTCTGTCAGCTGAATCACCTGACAAATATTAAAGAAGTTCAAATTTCCACGCAAATGTTCCCGAAACGAAAACCAAATCAACTTTTTAACGGGTAGACTTCGGGGAGGGAGCAACTAGTAGTCCTATTTTTTGCAAGCACGCCACCTACCGGTTTTAAAGTCGAGACATTTCGTCACTAGGATTCGTGGGAATTTGGAAAAGCGTAAACATTGGGGTGTCTGGCATCTCTCTAGATCTTCTCCCACTGGATATAAACAGTCATAGGAACGTTGTTCACCACAGAAGAAAGAGATCGCCCTTCAGTGTAGCATCACCACTACAGTCTCCTAAGGTGAGTATTCCATAGACCAAACAATGCCGTTATTTGTTACCGATAAAACTTCTGGAAGACATTTTAAGGGCAACTTAAATGGCAAGTTCTCGTTGTGAATTCTTCTTATTACGTTTCACAAATTCCATATCATGTAAATTATTTGTAATAAAGTCAGAAAGTGTAACATTTCATTATGGAATATTTCTTAAAAGAGTATAACAAAATGAAGACATTTCTGATGAATAACCACTGCTGATAACGATACTATTTCGAAAATTTCATTCTAATAATTACCATTCTCTTTTCTTGCAGCCAAAATGAAATTCTTCATCATCGCCTCATTCTGCGTAGCAGTTGCTCTCAGCCAGGGTGTGATTCAGCCAAAACCAAATGTTCGAAATCTACCTGCTGAAGTCCGCAAAGGTAGGTATCATCAAGATCTGTCGTGTGTTAAGAAATACATTCTTTCCTTTATACGGAAAGATAATCATTCGATTTATAAACTGACTATACTCTGTTTTTTTTCCATCTGTCCATCCGCCTATGGTGTTTTTGTATGGTAACACTGCGTCCCGGGCTTTAGATAGTTGTATTCAGCTTACATTCAACGATTATAGTAACATCCTATTTCGAATATTAACGGTGTAATTCACATACAGTAAATCATTAAAACCCTTTTCAGTTGCAAACGTACGCCCAGATATCCTTTTATTTACCTAAAACTTACACATAGCGTAATTATCTAAAGCCTGGGACGCAGTGTTGCCATACAAAAACACCACAGACGGATGGACAGATAAAAAAAACAGAATATAGTCATTTCATTTAAGGAAGATAAAAAAAATACGATCCTCATTAGATTGATGGAAAATTTTCTGAAACATTCATGCATATCTTTGCATTCTAACAGAGGCTCCAGGTCAATGCTACGGATTCACTGCCAAAAAGGCCTTCCCTGTGGGCCAGTCTTGGCCTCTGGCTCCCTTCTGTGGAAGAGCCACCTGCATTCAACATGAAGGCAAACTCTTTGAAAAGGTGGAAGACTGTGGCTTTGAGCCCAAGCCATCACCCGGCTGCAGAGTCAAGAACGAAGCCGACCAAGCTAAGCCCTACCCAGCCTGCTGCCCCGTGTACGAGTGCCAGCCAGGTGCCACCCTCCAGTACCCAACACCAGAAGAACTGAAGGCTGCTGCAGAGCAGGCTGCCAAGGCTGCACAAGGTTAAACATTCTCTCGTAAAGGTTCTAGACTGTAAATGAAATGAATTCATGACGTAAAGTATTCTTTCAATGTATTTTCTCATCCTAATGTCAAGGATTATATTTCTTCGATGAAATTAAAAATCAAAATCAGTTCTGTAAAGGCACTTTCAAGGAAGAAATGATTTTATTAGTGAAAGAGTGAATTTTGCATCTCATTATATATATTTTTATACATTTATGAAAATAAAAAGAAACTGTTATTGACTTTTGAGTTTTTCTGATCATTTAACCAAATGACAAACTAGCAAGAGGGCATATGAAAAAAAAAGTACTTTTGTTACCATATATAAAGAAAACGTGTTCCAAAACTCTTGGCAACAAGTTTATATGAATATAACGCCACTTCTCAGTACACACGCACAATTATAAGTTAACTACCGAATTGTGGATGTGCTGCAGGTCTGAGAATTTGATGCACTACGTATGAAGTTAGCGAAGGGCATAGTGGTGGGTCGTGAAACCCTCTCTTTCATTTGATAATTATCATAGCATCACTGCGACCCTTCCCTATAACAATAATTTTTAAGTTATAATACAATATTTATTTCAAAATTTTCGAATTCCAATGTAATGGAACTGAGTAAGAAAGTGAAATTTTATACCGAATATTTTGCGATCATTTCAAGTAATTTTTTTATTATTACCAAAAATCATTAAAAACAAAATATTTTGCTTCGATGATACAGAAGAATGAATAGTTATCACCCAAAAGCATTTCTTTATATCAAATATATTTACAAATCTTTTGAAAGTATATTAAGACTTTATGGCAATATGCATATATAAACATGGGGGGATTATCCCTCCAGTCATTCATAAGGTAAGCGTGGACACGAAACGGAAGGCAGACCCCATAACTCCATTACACACACAACTCTCTCTCTCTCTCTCTCCCGGCAATCACCCCATCTCTCTCTCTCTCTCTCTCTCTCTCTCTCCATTCTAACAGGTAATGAAAATGAGAGAGTTGCATCATAACATAACGTTTATTTACAAGAATAAATCAATTAACTAAGTAATCCAGTCTTACAGACTAACTTAAAACTACTCATTGTCAAGTCACCCCAAAAGGTCCACACCTTTCCCTGGGAACTCTGTCCCACCGAAATCCAGAACCGTCTGCCAAAGATACAGAACACATCCCGGTAAGTACACACACAAGTTTAAAGACAAAGTTAATAAAATGGAACATCTTACAAGATATCAAACAAGCCACCCCTTTAGCTAAAGTAAAGGTAACACTTACCCATTTCCAACCGGACACCAAACACTATGTCACAAAAAACTCCCCCGGCGAACGCCACGGCATCTTTGCCTATGACTCGAAGCCCTCTGTCAAAATCCCTCCCATAGGCTTGGGTATGAACGCTTTTAACAGAAAGAGGCGCACACGCACATACGAACACACAGTTCGCTAGCACCTCGCGGTTCTAGCTGCATCTAGTTTCACAAAGGCACTTTGGGAAGAGTTCATAAACTGTCGTACATTGACTTCCTGAACTAAGCACTTTTATCTCACGCCATCCCCTAGAAACTCATTCATCAGCTATTCTCAGGTCGTTACTCTGCCCTGTCCTCCACATTCCACAGGTTACAGAGAATGCACGAACAATATATTATTAATCAAAACCCTATGTCTTACACATACATAACAGACGAGATATATCTATTACGGTGAAAAGTTTGAGGGTTAGTGACAAATGCCAGCGATTTCATGGCATAGTCAACAATAGTAGTAGTAAATGGCTTCATTAACAACAATAATGTGAGTACTTCAAGGTTTATGGGTTACTGATTGTGTATCACAAAATTGTCCAAGATCTCAGTAAAAGAAAAAAAATGAAGAATTCTTCAGAATAATTTTGATTGATCTCCCATCATTAAAAAAGTGTATCATTGCATCACTTTTCGGAATCAGGGAAGGTCAAGAGTAAGGATAAGGACGGTAAAATGAAGAGAGAGGTTTTACATTCGGTGTGAGAAGAAGAAAAGGATAAAAAGGAAAACATTGAGAGAAATATGACTGTTAGAGAAGGCTTTTGTTTCATATTGATTATAATATCAAGTGAAAATTTCTTCAACTGTATTTTCCCACAAACTCCTCCAGAAGTTCATCAGCTGCTTCTTCCGTGACATTTCCCGCTTTCGTTTCCTTCAGTGAAAAAAGAAAGAAAAATATGTGTTCCACAAAATTTCGATTTTACTGTACGTGAATCATGGGCAATAATCGACGTGGATGGTGGCGCTGGTAGAACTCCGAATTTCATATATTTATATGATGTTATTCATCTACAGTTGATAATCATTTACACTGGACGTATATAAAGTTTATGTTACAGAATGCGTACGGGATAGCTCTGTGGCAGGTCTAAAACTTGTGTACGAAATCTCCAAAGTCGATGGGTTGTACGACTCGACCCACTAAACCATTTCTTGGTGACGGCTTCTGAAATGGAACAATTGCTTCAGCTCGGCTACGTGGAAGGCGATGTGCCCTCTTCTTTTACCTTCATGATTAGGAGATGCAGAGAAAGTGACATATTCCTCTCGTCAGATACTGCGCCGCTTACTGCAGTCGGGAAACGGAAGGATGGGCGAGAATTTTATCCTTCATTCTCATTGTCGGAGGTAAATTTTGTATATTCAGTGACTCTATGCACTATGGTGGTCACAGGTAGCAACTAAGATCTCAAGTGACTTTACTTTAATGGTGTATGAGGCCCAAGCTGTTTTGATGTTTTTCTCTGAATTGTTTAAATATATGTCCTCCTGTAGAAGGGGAGAAAGACGTCTGGAAAGATGGGTGTTCGTCATACCGACGGATAACTTAAGATATCCTCTATTTTTGGCATTTGAATCGCGATACGAAATTCGTCAGTTCAATTCTTGAAGATGATCGGTATATAATTTTTAATAATATTTGCAGAGATTTTAAATCTGTTCCTTTGCAAAGGTGACACCCGGCTACTAGATTAGTACATTAACGACGAGAATAAAAGACTCAATCGCATTCACAATTATGATTCATGAGGTAATGAGACATCGAAATACAATAACATCTGCGGTCCCAGCCCGGAGAAGAGTCTTACTTTTGAGACTCAGAGGTCTGGAAAAAACTAACACCTATTAATAAATAATAATAATATCCCATGGAAATAAACTTCATGAAATATATATACACCAGCGGTAATGTAAGATATATATATATATATTATACAATATTATATATATATATAGATATATATCATATATATATTTATATATAATGTGTGTATGTACGTGCACGTATGTATTAAGTTATCAGCATCATTGTCATCATCGTCGCCTTCAACACGAGTAATGCAAAGGGGCTGTTTTTTTTTTCTTGCATATATTCCAAAGGGCACTCATGACTACCATCCAATCTAACACTTCTCATTTAACTAGGTACGACTCTTGTAGCTTTTCTTGTACCCATTTCATTTCAACTTGAGAACTGCATGTAACTGAAGGTAGAATATCTGAAAGCCAATAAAGTGAATCACCTAACAGATATGAAGAAAGTTCGAATTTCCGCGACAATTTCCCATAACGCAAGACCACTCAACTTTTTACGGGCCACGCCAGGTAAGGAATGGAGGGGTGCTAGGGCAGGCGGGGAGGGAGCAACTAGACCTGTTTTGCCAACATAATATTTTGCTCCACCTTCCGACTTAGGTTAGTTCGACAGTTTCGTCACTAAGATTCCTGGGAATTTAGGAAAAGCGTAAAGATTGGTGTATCTGGCATCTCTCAAGATCTTCGCTCATCAGATATAAAGTCACAGGAACGTCGGTCAGCACAGATCACACCCAACGTCCTTCAGTGTAGCATCAACACTACAGTCAACTGAGGTGAGCATTCGAAAGCCCAACGATTCCATTATTTGTTTCTGATAAAACTTTTGGAAGAAATTTTGTTGCCAGCTTATTTGGCAAGTTCTCGTTGTGAACTCTACTTGTTACGTTTCGCAAAAGTATATTTTCGATATGAAGACATTTTTAATGAATAACCACAGCTGACAACCATACGATTTCATGAATTTCCACCTAATAATCACTAATGTCTTTCTGTTGCAGCCAAAATGAAATTCTTCATCGTCGCCTCATTCTGCGTGGCAGTTGCTCTCAGCCAGAATGTGATTCAGCCAAAACCAAATGTTCGAAATCTGCCTGCTGAAGTCCGCAAAGGTCAGTTTCAACCAAATCAATCTTGTATTAAGAAATACATACTTCCCTTTATATGGAAATATAATCATTAGTTAAGCGAAATCACTGAGTAATTATTCATTCGATTTATAAATTGACTAGTCACTTCATTCAACGAGTATAAAAAAAATGCGGTCCTTATTAAATTAATGGATATTCTTCTGAAACATTCTTTATATCTTTATGTTCTAACAGAGGCTCCAGGTCAATGCTACGGATTCACTGCCAAAAAGGCCTTCCCTGTTGGCCAGTCGTGGCCCCTGGCTCCCTTCTGTGGAAGAGCCACCTGCATTCAACATGAAGGCAAACTCTTCGAAAAGGTGGAAGACTGTGGCTTTGAGCCCAAGCCATCTCCCGGCTGCAGAGTCAAGAACGAAGCCGACCAAGCTAAGCCATACCCAGCCTGCTGCCCCGTGTACGAGTGCCAGCCAGGTGCCACCCTTCAGTACCCAACACCAGAAGAACTGAAGGCTGCTGCAGAGCAGGCTGCCAAGGCTGCACAAGGTTAAATATTCTCTCATTAAGATTCTAGTCTGTAACTGAAATGAATTCATGACGGATTGTATTTATTCAATGTATTTTCTCATCCTAATGTCAAGGACTATATTTCTAGGATCAAGTTTAGAAATCGAAATCTATTCTGTATGGAGACTTTCAGGGAAGACGTTATCTTACTAGAGAAAGAGCGACTTTTGCATCTCATTACATATTATATTTTTATACATATTTGTAAATAAAAAGAAATTGTTACAAACTTTTTAGTTTTTTGATCCATTGAACAAAATGATAAACTATCAAGAAGGAATATGAAAATATAGTACTTTTGTTACCATACATAGAGAAAATGTGTTCCGAAACTCTTGGCAACATGTCTATATGAATATAACGCCGTTTCTCAGAACACAATCACAAATATGCGTTATCTACCAAATTGTGGATGTGCTGAAGGTTTGACGATTTATGCTCTACTTCAGAAGTTGGAGACGGGAATAGTGGTGGGTCGTGAACCCCTTTTGGAAGAAAATAGCCTCCAAAAGGCATATGAATCTCTCTCTCTGGAGGCCAAGGGAAACAATATACGTCATTTTTAACGAGGACTGATCTTGTGATGTTAGAAGTGACATACTCTGAATATCGCTGCCATAGGAAGTGCCATGTTTTTGGGGCATACATATTTTTGTACCTCGAGTCAGATGGATGCGGTCCTGGTAAATGCTTGTTGACCCCTTTGTTGGACGAAATGTCCCTTCAATGGTAAATAAAGTACTTCTCCTGAGGACCAAAGCAATCAACGGTAAATAAAATTAACAGCATCCTCACTATAAGAGCAGCTTTTTCACTATTCTGCATGGTGTGCAAGGCACCAAGTTCGAACAATAAGTAACAGAGAAGGAGGAGAAGAACACATAAAGTGATCTTATATATGGAATGGAAAAGGCTTTGGATAGCTCATCCCCCCCTACTTTTCTGAAAAGCTAATATACAATGTCTTTCTTTGGGCATCCGCAGACACCGGCGTGCCTATACTCAGTCTTTTGCAAATGCAGTGCAAAAAACATCAAGTGGAATATTAAAAACTTATTGGTCCTAGGTATCAATCCTGTGATCGTTTACTAAATGCCTATCGAGGACGTCAGCTGCCAGGGTTTCTCATTCATACACAACTACCTGACCTCGCCCTGAATGTATCATTTGAATTTCTAAGACTTCCATAAACTTCTTGTTGATAACGAAAAGATCAGTGCTTACACTATAAAAGTAGGCTCGGTTTTGCTGGAAGCTGTTCTGCTTCTAGTTACTTCATATCTACTGTTGTTATTATTTCCGAAACGATTGATCTTAAAGCATAACAGAGGAAGAGCGTAAATAAATCTCTAATTTCATTTATTCTATCATGTTGTTCAGTTACAACTATTATAAGATATCCCTATGTATTTATTCTAGTTGAATCCTTGATATGGATATTGTCTCATCTGGCAACTGTCAAATAAAGCTTTGCGTCACTGGAAATGAACTCGTTTAGCTCTGGGCACTTGACGCTTTTTTTTCTATGAATAGTCTCAATGCGAGTTGACTAGTAATAGCTTCCGTTGCAACAATTAATAGCGCAATCGAAGGGTAGTCCGGATTTTATTCATTTATCCTTGAAGAGAGTAACGAACCGCAGGTTTTTATATCCTTATTTGTCTCGAAAAGAATTACGTTGATCTTAAGAACGAGACAAATCGAATTATTTTAGCGATGGTGATACTTTGAGCCACTAAATTAAAACTTGGGAATTTTGCCACCAGACTTAACAGCAAGATTTTTTCATTCCTCAACAGCATAATAGTCTGTCGTTTTGATATCGCGAAGTTAAAGGAAAAGAAAGCTTGTCTGACATCGTTTCGCTCGAACGTGAATAAAAAAATTTTTAATGATGAGAGGGCAATGTCGTAAAAACAAAGACAGCTATCACACTGTAAAGCCCGTGTATTTACTAATGTGTACACACGCTCACACACCCACACAAAAGCAATATATATATTATATATATATATATAGATAGATATATATATAGATATATATATATATATACTATATATATATATATATATATATATATTATATATATATATATATATATATATATATATATATATATAATATATGAGATTGTAGTTCACAGCGGAAAACAAAAGCTGGAAATCCTTTTAGCCCAACAATTTCGGCCTCCACTGGCCCTTATCGAGATATCTTAATAACCGATAAGGGCCAGTGGAGGTAAAAACTGTTGAGCTAAAAGGAATTTCAGCTTTTTTCTTCCCTTGTGGACTGCAACCATATACATCCATCGTTATGAAAAAGAAAGACTAAACCCCATATATATATATATATATATATATATATATATATATATATATATATATACATATATATACATATGTGTGTGTATATATATATATATATATATATATATATATATATATATATATATATATATATATATTAATACTTATATATATACATACATCATATATATATATAATTAATATTATATATATATAGATGAATAGATAGATATATGTATATTATATATTATATATATATATATATATATATATATATATATATATATATATATTACCCTGTTCCAGACCTGGGTATCTTGAAAGGGTTTGGTAGCAATGATCCGTGCAGCTAAGCACTGGAATAACATCCATTTTCTCTCTCATTCCAACATCCCCCCCCCTTTTCCTCTCCTCTCTCTCTCTCCCCCCCCTTTCCCTCTCTCTCTCTCTCGTCTCTCTCTCTCTCTCTCTCTCACCTCTCACTCTCTCTCTCTCTCTCTCTCTCTCTACATTACCTAAGGTCATTAAATCCGACTCGTCAACTACAAAAATACATTTATTTAAGAGCAAAGTATTAGCTAAATAAATCAGATAGCCCACTACATATTTCTCCTACAATAACCAACATTATTTTAGTCATAAAACTAGACAAGTTATAGCAGTCTAGTAACAACACGAAACATATCAGCTCCTCTTTGTCTCAGAACCGCCTATAAGAAAACAGGAGGACACATCGATAGGCAAAAGATTAAAAAGCAAAATCAAAAGGTCAAATAGAATAAAACATCTTTGAAATAATATTCAAAATACAGTCAAGCCACACTTTTGGGCAAAGAATAAGTATGCTTACCCATTCAACACAGATTATACACACTTCACTAAAAATACTAATGAAGAGGCCATCTTGGCCCTTTGACGACTCTATAGCGATCTCCCCTCTTGACTAACTTACTTTCTCATTATGTAGGGAAGAAGCTCGCCCGCACGCACGAACTAACACACATTGTTCACACCCAAGAAACCGCCTCAAACCAGATCAGAAGGCACCTCTGAATCAAGCTCCCGTGCATAGAAACAGGACGTGGTCTGATCTGCACAGACAGCAACTTCGACATCGTGCCACCCAACAAGACATGTCAGCACTTCGAAAGCTTGTCACTTTGGGCCACACTGTTTCCAAGAAGAAGCTAAACGGATGATCCCTACATTCTAGGAATGTCACAGCACATCACATCCTCTCACTCAGAAAGAAAAGACACAAATCGCATTCACAACAGTGTCTTAAATATATTGTCTTAATTATTCCTAGTTGCATATATATATATATATACTATATACTATATATATATATATATATATATATCACTATATATTTATATAAGTATATATGCATATGTATATATCATATATATATATATATATATATATATATATATATATATATTTATATATATATATGAATAACTTGATCACGAAGTATATAAAACGTGATGCTATGTATAAATAAAGGTTTATTGCCACGAAAGAAAAAATGAAAAAAGCGAGATAGCCAAGTTTTTTCGGTCCTATTCGGACCCTTTACTGAGGCAAACTGATTTTACAAAGAACAACACAGTCAAAAGAAGGCTTAATATACAAACTGACACTACCAGATTAGCCATAAGGGCGATATTTCACTCTACAGAAAGGAGGAGTCACAAGAGGCTAGCCACACCTTGAAGGTTACCCGCAGTAAACAAGTGATTCTTCCAGAAAACAGTACATTTTGAAAAAAACACGGGAACATATACAATTTAATATCATGAATTTTTTACACAAATTTTCCCAACAAAAATTATTATTAATGAAAAGACGAAAGAAAATATAAATATATATATATCGAGCAAGAGAAAGAGGGAGAGAGAATATCGAACCAGAGAGAGAGAGAGAGAGAGAGAGAGAGACAGAGAGAGAGAGAGAGAGAGAGAAAGAAATAATAACTATATACATGTGGGACTAATTTATTAGTTGTTCTTTTATTTTGAGGTCCTTCATAAACATCTTACAAATATATGGGTCCAAATGGTACATTCCCAGACTAAGATTTAGGTTGTTTTTATTAGTGATTTGTATAATTGCCGATTCCAGTAAATTTCTTGAAACCTAATCATTAGATCTAGCAATTACCGAGGTATCACCCCAATTAATACAATGAGATTTTTCACTCAGATGGATAAACAGTGCATTTGAAGTCTGGGCTGTTCTAACTGAATACATATGCTGCTTAATCCGAACACATAAATTTTTACTAGACTGACCAACGTAAAACGATGGGCAATCCTTACACGGAATTTTATAAATGATGTTGTTATTTGTTACGGGACTATTCTTAATTAGCATATCTTTTTTTAATTTTTTCCTTCGTGGCAAAAAAAAACCTTTATATATATATATATATATATATACGTATGTGTGTGTGTGTGTGTGTGTGTCAGTGCGCCTATGTGCCTGTATTAGTGGTATATATATATATATATATATATATATATACATATATATAGATATATATATATATATATTGAAGTACTGAATTAAGTTAAGTGGTGCAGAGCGCACCAAAATTTATCATAATTTGATATTAGAATGAATCGTTCGAATAATTGATTTTAAGAGACAAAACAAAAGCTTTAGCCATTCTAGGAAAAGATTCTTCCACCGGGGTATACGGTACGCTGACATGACTAGTGGGTAGGGAGGCAGCTCCTCAGCCGGTTTTTGCAAGCTCTTGGCATCGGGATTTTGCCTCGTTTTCGGTATGCGATTTCGTAACTCAGGTTCCTGGGAATTTACTGAACGTTGCTGGTGCCGAAAAGTCGTTAGTTTCTGCTTCGTAAAAAGCTTGCATTTAATAACACATAATGCTTTCCTTCAACTCTTTGTTTACTCAATTACAAAATGAATAAAACCTTCATCAAACTCTTATATGAACGGGACATGGATACCACGATGACATAAGATGAAGAGTGAACTTTGGAGTATCTGGCATCTCCCAAGATCGTCCAACATTGGATATAAACATTCGCAGGATCCTTGGTCGGTACAGAATACAGAGATTACCCTTCAGTGTGTAGCATCAACACTACAGTGACACAAGGTAGGTAGTCAAAAGGATGGCTAATTTGTATTAATGTATTGTTTCAACCCTAAACAATGAATATTTTCACAATATACCTTTTCTTTATTTTATCTTTGAAAACAATATTGCCTAAAGATTCTGAGCAACTATTCTTGATATCATGAAAATCATAATAAGGATTTCTGACCATCTTCATTTAATAAAATTGTATAGAAATGAGATATTTTTCTGAGTACTTCAATAAGGATGAAGAAACATATAGTTACCCTCATTCAGAAGTAACATTTTAATCTGCCAACGATTACAGTGTCAAGTTAGGTTATCAATAGGTAAAAAAAATTTGTCCTTTCTGTTCCAGCCAAAATGAAATTCCTAATTGTAGCCTCCCTCTGCGTTGCTGTGGCTCTTAGTCAGAACGTGGTTCAGCCAAAACCAAATGTCCGAAATTTGCCTGCTGAAGTCCGCCCAGGTTAGTATCTATCAACAATATTTAATGTTTAAAAGATGTTTTTTTTAACATAAATATGGATATCATTATTAATCAAATGCAATTAGCTTTTTTATTCTTAAATAATGAATCAATAATTGTTTATGTTGCAGTCAAAGACAGAAAATTAACGTTTGTGATTAATTTATACTATTGATTTCTTTTCCTATTAAACAGAGGCTCAAGGTCAATGCTACGGATTCACAGCCAAAAAGGCCTTCCCTGTTGGCCAGTCTTGGTCCTTGGCTCCCTTCTGTGGAAGAGCCACCTGCATTCAGCACGAGGGAAAACTCTTCGAAAAGGTGGAAGACTGTGGCTTTGAGCCCAAGCCATCTCCCGGCTGCAGAGTCAAGAACGAAGCCGACCAAGCTAAGCCATACCCAGCCTGCTGCCCCGTGTACGAGTGCCAGCCAGGTGCCACCCTTCAGTACCCAACCCCAGAAGAACTGAGGGCTGCCGCACAGCAGGCTGCCAAGGCTGCACAAGGCGCCCAGGGATAAGAGGTTTCTCAGAGTCGATCCAGTCCACTTCCCAAGGAAAAATTAATCGAAATAATTTATGAATAACTGTATATACGTATATAAATTAACAAGAATTCAGGGTGTCATGCATAAATAAAGTGCCAGTAAGCATTTCACGAAAATGAATGAAATAAAAATGACTATACAGAGAATTTGTATACGTATTAATAATGAAAATTTAAAAAATCTCAAATTTATTACCTATTTCTAAACCTTTTATTACAAATCACTTTATTTAGAAATTTCTCTGAAATTCATTGCAACATTGCAGTAGAAACAAGCTTATCATTGATCTGCTACTTACTTGCAAGAAAAAGAAAAATATTTCATTGTGAAATGAATGCAGTTAAATAACTGAGAATGTTTTTGTATTAAGGACTCGTCTTACACCTTTCCTCTTATATCTTCAACTACTTTCTTTCATTTGAAAATTAGTATAACAGCGCTGTAAATCTTACAATAACTAAGATTTTTAATTTATATAAATAATTATCTTAAAGGAAATATAATCTGATATAAAGGCATTGAATAAGGAAATGAGATTTCATACATTATATTTTGCAATGATTTTAAGTAATCTTTTGGTTATTACCCGCAGTCATTAAAAAGGAAAACTTTAGCTTCGAGAAGCAAAAGGACGAATAACTATCACCCAAAGGCATTTCTTCATATCCAACATATTTGTAAATCTATTGAAAGTATATTAAAACTTTATGAAACAGCACAGATAAAAGATTAAAAGTTTACGGGTTAGTTACGCATACAGTCGATTTCATGATAGGCAGCTATGGTAGTGGATGGGTTTATGGGTTTGCTGTTTGTGTATCCCTGAATTGTTCGCTACCTCAGTAAAAAATAAATAAATAAATAAAAAATATAAAAAAAATCTTCACAAAATTTTTAAATTAAGGAACGACTTGTTTGATCTCTCATCATAAAAATCATAATCCTTTTGCCAAGAGTACGTATTAGAGGGAATATAAAAAAGAATGTCAAAGGAGGCTTTCCATATTGATTTTTAATATCTGTGAAAGTTCCTGCAATTCTATTTTCCACCAAACTCCTAAAGAACTTCTTCAACTGCTTCTTTCCTCACATCTTTCCCTGCTTTCGTGTCCTTTTAAGTTTCCGTCATTGAGAAGCTAACGATTTTATTTTGCAAACGAAAACAATACCATTTCTCCCGAGAAAAAGAGTAACAGAAAAATAATGGTGACGTAGAAGATGGCACTTGTGGAACTTTTGACTTCAGATGTTTTTTACAATATTATTCAGCTACAGTTCACAGTGACTTATATTGGAATGTATTCTTTTAGTCCTTGGGTGTACGCTACGGCCCGCTAACCATTTCTTGGAATCGACTTCTGCGTTGCTTCAGCTGTGCTTGAATGGGAGGGGTGTGTCATCTTCGCTCATCCCGTAACTAGGAGAGAGCTGCTCTCATGTATTACGCCGCGTACTGTTGTAAAGACGTTCTTTGTGTTCATCTTCGGTAGTTAATTCTGTATATTCTCAGCGTCTACGAACTGTAGCCACGGCGGTCAAGGTGGTATCTAAGATTTCAAGTGACTGCAATAGTTTATAAAGCCCAAGTTGTTCCGATGTTTTTCCCTGAATTACTTCAATATTGAGCTCTCCTGTAGATGAGAAGAGAGACGTCTGGAGAAACGAGTTGTCGTCATCCTGACGTATGACTGAAGGTATCCTTTCTTTTCGGCATTGAAATCACTATATCATTCTAATCTTCAAATCTACGGGAAGAGCGGCAGGATATCTTTTTATTTTATAATATTTTTAGATATTTTAAATCTGTTACTTTTACAACTATATCAGTTAATTATATCAATTAACAACGATAGTAATCCCCTTCAGATTATTATTCATGAAATAATGAGCTGTGGGAAACAAAATCAAATCGTTAGTAGATTTTAGATTACATATATTCTTTTGTATGAAGTGTTAATTTCTGTTTACCCTATGGAAATAAATTTCATAATACATGATATATACACATACATACATACATACATACATACATACTACAGACATACATACATACATACATAACATACATTAACATATAATTATATATAATATATCTATTAATATATTATAATTATAGATTATACACATATACATACTTATTATACATACACACACACACACACACACACACACACATATATATATATATATATATATATATATGTGTGTGTGTGTGTGTGTGTGTGCGTGTGTATACGTATATATAAATATCGTCATCATTATCTTATTATCACCTCCAACGCCAGGTGAAACAAAGGGAAGGTTTCATGCCTTTCTTTTGCTCTATGTATATAACATAAATCAATTCTATCCATCTTATATTCTAACACTTCTCATTGAAATATACGAGAATCTTGCAACTCTTCTGGTACCCATATCATTTGAACTTTGGTAAAGCATGTAGCTGAAAATAGAATACAAGAAAGGTTGTCAGCTGAAGCACCTGACAAATATGAAGAAAGTTCAAATTTCCACGCAAATGTTCCCGAAACGAAAGATAAGTCAAATTTTCTCGGGCCATGCTCAGCAAGGCCGGGAGGTCTTCCCGGCCAGACTGCAGGGAGGGAGCAACTAGACCTGTTTTTTACATGGGCGTTATTTTGCGCCACTTACCGGTTTTAAGTCACACCATTTCGTCACTAGGATTCCTGGGAATTTGGAAAAGCGTAAACATTGGGGTGTCTGGCATCTCTCTAGATCTTCGTCCATTGGATATAAACAGCCACAGGAACGTTGTTCAGCACAGAACACACCGATCGCCTTTCAGTGTAGCATCACCACTACAGTCAGCTAAGGTGAGTATTCGATAAAACAAACGGTGCCATTATTTGCTACTGATAAAACTTTTAGAATTCTACTTATTACGTTTCACAAAATCCATATTCATGTAAATTGTTTATAATAAAGTCAGAAAGTGTAACATTTCATTATGGAATATTGTTTAAAAGAGTATACCGAAAGGAAGACATATCTGATGAACAACCACTGCTTATAACGATACTATTTCGAAAATTGCCATCTAATAATCGCTAATCTTTCTCTTGCAGCCAAAATGAAATTCTTCATCATCGCCTCATTCTGCGTGGCAGTTGCTCTCAGCCAGGGTGTGATTCAGCCAAAACCAAATGTTCGAAATCTGCCTGCTGAAGTCCGCAAAGGTAGGTTTCACCAAGATCAGTCTTGTGTTAAGAAATACATTCTTCCCTTTATATGGAAAGATAATCATCAATTAAGCAAAATCATTGAGTAATTATTCATTCGATTTGTCTACTGACTAGTCATGACGTTCAAGGAATATAAAAAAATTCGGTCCTTATAAAATTGATGGATACTTCTCTGAAACATTCTTTATATCTTTATGTTCTAACAGAGGCTCCAGGTCAATGCTACGGATTCACTGCTAAAAAGGCCTTCCCTGTGGGCCAGTCTTGGCCCCTGGCTCCCTTCTGTGGAAGAGCCACCTGCATTCAACATGAAGGTAAACTCTTTGAAAAGGTGGAAGACTGTGGCTTTGAGCCCAAGCCATCTCCCGGTTGCAGAGTCAAGAACGAGGCCGACCAAGCTAAGCCCTATCCAGCCTGCTGCCCCGTGTACGAGTGCCAGCCAGGTGCCACACTCCAGTACCCAACACCAGAAGAACTGAAGGCTGCCGCAGAGCAGGCTGCCAAGGCTGCACAAGGTTAAATATTCTCTCATAAAGGTTCTAGTCTATAACTGAAATCAATTCATGAAGGACTGTATTTATTCAATGTATTTTCTCATCCTAATGTCAAAGACTATATTTTTGTGATCAAGTTTAGAAATCAAAATCAATTCTGTGAAAGGACTTTCAGGGAAGAAATGATCTTACAAGAGAAAAGGCGCATTTTGTATATCATTAAATATTATATTTTTATACATGTTTGAAAATAAAAAGAAATTGTTACGGACTTCTGAGTTTCTCTGATCCATTTAACAAAATGACAGACTATCAAGAAGGAATATGGAAAAAAGGACTTTTGTTACCAAGTATAAAGAAAATGTTCCAAAACTCTTGGTAACAAGTTTATATCAATATAACGTCAATTCTCAGTACACACGCACAATTATGCGTAACTGCCTAATTGTGGATGTGCTGAAGGTCTGAGAATTTGATGCACTACTTCAGAAGTTGGAGAAGGGCATAGTAGTGGGTCGCGAACCCCCTCTGGAAGAAAATGACCTCCAAGTGGCATATGAGTCTCTCTTTCTGTAGGCCAAGGGCAACAATATATGTCATTTTTAACGAGGACTGCTCCTGTGGTGGTAGAAGTGACATGATCTGAATATCGCTGCCATAGGAAGTGCCATGTTTTTGGGGCATACATATTTTTGTACCTCGAGTCAGATGAGCTCCTGGTAAATGCTTGTGGACCCCTTTGTAAGAGTAAATGTCCTTTAAATGGTAAATAAAGCCTTCTCCTGAGGACCAGAGCAATCAACGGGAAATAAAATGAACAGCATCCTCACTGTAAGAACAGCATCCTCACTATTCTTCATAGTACGCAAGGCACCAATTATGAACAATAAGTATAACAGAGTAGGAGGATAACAAACATAAAGTGATCTATATATTGAATGAAAAAGGCTTTGGATAGCTCATCCCTCTCACATTTTTTAAAAGCTAATATATAATGTCCTACGGGGGATTCTGTCTTGATACCGCCGCAGACACCGGCACGCTTATCCTCAGTCTTTTGCAAATACATTGCAATAAAATCAAATGGAATATTAAAAACTTATTGTTCCTAGGTATCAATCCAATGATTTACTTACTTTTACTTTATCTCCTCGCCACTAGCTAGTGGCATAAGGCTGGTACAGTTCCTCTCCATCTGTCTCTATCTTGAACCATTTCCTTCGCTTCCTCTAGGTTCTGGATTTCATCTTTAAGATCTCTGACAATTATGTCTATCCACCTCGTTCTTGTCCTACCCAGCGGTCTTCTTCCTGTTTGTACTGCTCTCAGTGCTTTCCTAGGGTCTCTATTCCCATCCATCCTCTTAACATTTCCAAACCATTTCAGCCTTCCCTTCATCAGCCTGATACTGACTGGCATCTGGACTGACAGTACCACTGCAATAAATATTCTCATCTTAGTTTTCAAGCTGACTTCATGCCTTGACTACACGTTTCTTCTCAGAACTTCAAAAGCCCTTGCTGCTCTAGTTTTATTCTTGGTATATCCTCCGTTTCTTCCCGTCTGCTGTTTCCACACTTCCCAAGTGTCCTGTCCTCTGATTGACATATCTTCCATGTGCACCCAACCGTCATTCCTACTCACAACCATGATCTCGCTCTTCTTTATGCTGATGTTCAAGCCAAAATTCTGGGTCTCTGTCTCCGTCCTCATTTCCATACCTAGCAGCACCAGCCACGTATCAGCAAACAATGCAACATC